>NC_064626.1:342526715-342842965 GCF_023864275.1 Schistocerca cancellata | reverse complement strand
GAAGCTTTTGAAATGTGGTGCTACAGAAGAATGCTGAATATTAGATGGGTAGATCACATAACTAATGAGGAGGTATTGAATAGAATTGGGGAGAAGAGGAGTTTGTGGCACAACTTTACTAGAAGAAGGGATTGGTTGGTAGGACATGTTCTGAGACATCAAGGGATCACCAATTTAGTACTGGAGTGCAGCATGGAGAGTAAAAATCGTAGAGGGAGACCAAGAGATGAATACACTTAGCAGATTCAGAAGGATGTAGGCTGCAGCAGGTACTGGGAGATGAAGAGGCTTGCACAGGATAGAGTAGCATGGAGAGCTGCATCAAACCAGTCTCAGGACTGATGATTACAACAACAACAACAAAGGCGGGCCCTATCCAGAAACGTACGTCTTGTTAAAGCAAACACGGAAACAAAGAGCTTCAACCCCAAGATGCTCTCACTCTGTTAAGAGTAACAATTTGTCTTGTGGTGAGCGCCAAGTTCAGAAACCAAAGGTTGCGTAGAATCTGTTGTTGAATCGCTCAGTACCATGTTCCTTTGATGTTACGGTCTATATCTTCTAAATTTGTCCAGTCCATTTTTGCTTGGCTGGGGTGTCTACAACGAAACTCACTGTATTGTAGGGATGTATGAGTGGGAAGCAGATGCTGCATCTTTCTCGCCAACTGACCTGCATGTTCGTTGCCGACAAATTCAATTACGATTATTATGGAATTCAATAACTATTTAAATAATGAAACTATCGAGAAGACAGATCAAATACTTACGAAAATTCAGGATGATGTGGTTTCTGAAGTATTCCTAGCATGAATGATCGATTATAGGATGTCGGTATACATATCTAATGTGCTCCTTGCTAAAATTCTCCTTGTAGTAACCGAGTACCTACTACACCATGCACCCAGTACATTCGGTTTTCTTCCCAAGTCTTTCAGCCTTGTGGCCGCCACTACTGCACAATGTCGAGGATCCATCTAAAAAAAAGCAAATTCAGTCTACTTGCGTGGACTCCTTGAATTTCTGTTTCATTTAGTCCAAGGCAGATTATCAGGTCGGCTTTGCGTTTTTTCAAACTGTGATCATAATAATAATAGTAGTTACTGAATTTTTCGTGAGCAGAAGTGTTAGCGTAGACAAGAAAAATCACACACACGGTGCACAGCTAACTCTGCCCCACGATCTGCGAACGGCTGTCTCTGATTTTAAAATAAAAAAATCTTTTAATGCGATGGTAACATTAAGAACGGTGCCCTCTGTCCATTTTGGCCTTGGACAAGAGGCTGCCTCTTTCGCCAGCTCCGCCGTACCGAAGTCCATCTTCTCCGCCTTCGCTACACAGCATTATTATTATTATTATTATTATTATTTCTTTCTTTCTTTTCTCAGACGTTATGCCTGGTCAAAAATGGAAAGTGACGCGGACCTTGATCAAGCGTGTCTTCCTTTTAACTGTACGGTATATGTTATATTGCATTTAGGAACTTCGGGTGATTGTAGATGTATCAATAATTACGGATTTCTGTAGTTGTATATATAAGTTTGGATGTAGCTGTATTGCACTCATGTACTGGTGGATATTGTGTGGTATGACTCCTGTAGTTGATAGTATAATTGGTATAATGTCAACTTTATCCTGATGCCACATGTCCTTGACTTCCTCAGCCAGTTGGATGTATTTTTCAATTTTTTCTCCTGTTTTCTTTTGTATATTTGTTGTATTGGGTATGGATATTTCGATTAGTTGTGTTAATTTCTTCTTTTTATTGGTGAGTATGATGTCAGGTTTGTTATGTGGTGTTGTTTTATCTGTTATAATGGTTCTGTTCCAGTATAATTTGTATTCATCATTCTCCAGTACATTTTGCGGTGCATACTTGTATGTGGGAACGTGTTGTTTTATAAGTTTATGTTGTAAGGCAAGCTGTTGATGTATTATTTTTGCTACATTGTCATGTCTTCTGGGGTATTCTGTATTTGCTAGTATTGTACATCCGCTTGTGATGTGATCTACTGTTTCTATTTGTTGTTTGCAAAGTCTGCATTTATCTGTTGTGGTATTGGGATCTTTAATAATATGCTTGCTGTAATATCTGGTGTTTATTGTTTGATCCTGTATTGCAATCATGAATCATTCCGTCTCACTATATATATTGCCTTTTCTTAGCCATGTGTTGGATGCGTCTTGATCGATGTGTGGCTGTGTTAGATGATACAGCCACACATTATTATTATTATTATTATTATTATTATTATTATTATCAGGAAGCTCACTAAAGCAAACAAACAAATTCGCGATTAGTAAAATAAGCCCCCCCCCCCGATTAATAAAGGCGAAAATAACGTGAGCAAAAAATTAAATTGCAAATGAACAGGCAACTTTCAATCTTCTCATAGACAACTGACCTTACACCATCCGCATCCGGCCAAGTAATGTATGTTGGGCTTCTTATCGTAAGGTGTATGAAACGTTTTCTGAAGGTGTATGAAACATTTTCCCGACCAGTTTTATATTGCCCCCTGTGTTTATCCGATAATTTATCATACTTGTGTTACGCGTTTGTCAAAACTGCAACACTGCTGGGCCTATATTTGGCTGGTCAGTATACTAAAGTACGAATTTGTCTTATAACATATATGACGGAATCGCGATACGGTACATCATATTACTTGTTTATTATTAGACAACGCATTTAATTTTTTATTTTTCCTTAAATAAAATGTAGTCTAAAAGGAATACCTGGATATTTGAAGAAATTGTTCAACAGCGAACGACGCTTTATTTAAGCGTGACAGTATTAGCTGCAGCTTCGGTCCAATGGCAATCACGCGCGTACAATAGACATCGGTCGTCAACGGTTGACATATGACGTTAGTTGTTCGTTATACGAATATGATTAACATCGAAGCAATAATGTCTAATAAACCTTTTTAGCCATTTAAATGGCTTTTTGTTTATGTAGAAATATGAGAAACGAAATGTTCATGTTTACCAAGATTCAACAACAATTTTTTAAATATGTTCAAGTTGTGCTTTATCGTCACTGTTGTCAGGATTATTTTTAGTTGTTGAGAATGGCAGCCGGCCGCGGTGGTCGAGTGGTTCTAGGCGCAACAGTCCGGAACCGCGCGACTGGTACGGTCGCAGGTTCGAATCCTGCCTCGGGCATGGATGTGTGTGATGTCCTTAGGTTGGTTAGGTTTAAGTAGTTCTAAGTTCTAGGGGACTCATGACCTCAGATGCTAAGTCTCATAATGCTCAGAGCCATTTGAAACATTTTTGAGAATGGCAAGAAACAGTCTACTAAAGCAAAACGTAAATATGTAAATACGATTTCGTCGGAGATTAGTCTCATGATGGAATGACATATACTAACGTTCAGTATTTAAAGTTTGAATGTTTTGTGTTTTAAACGAGCTCTATAGCCTTTACGCTGGAAGTTATTGATATAGCGTATTACGCCTCAGTGATTAACATGCGGTTTCCGGTTATTACGAGGACTACTTTTTTTTTCAACCTCCTATCGGTCGCGAAATGGCAACCATAGCAAAAAAACAAAAGTGTTTTATTTTCCACGTTTAGCTATAGCTTTCACATTCTTCTCTACATAGTCGCCGTTCCGACTTACACATTTGTCGTAAGGTAGTACCAGCTTTCCAATACCCTCGTCGTAGAAGACACCCACCTGTGATTTCCGCCGATTTCCTATGCAACTCTGCAACTCGTCTTTGCCAAAATGCTGTCCTCACAGTTAATGGTTCATGTGAGGAAAGATATGAAAATCAGAAGGAAGCCAAGTCCGGGCTGTATGGAGGGTCTTCATTGGCCCTGCAGTGTGCGACCAAGAATTGTTATGAAGTAGTAAATGCCTGATGTTTACATTATGCGGGCTCCATGAAGTCAGGCGAAACTTTGCAGCAGACACGTCACACTCGACGGGAGAGACTGGTTTCTAGCCGCGGGATTAGCCGAGCGGTCTAGGACGCTGCAGTCATGGACTGTGCGGCTGGTCCCGGCGGAGGTTCGAGTCCTCCCTCGGGCATGTGTGTGTGTGTGTTTGTCCTTAAGATAATTTAGGTTACGTAGTGTGTAGGCTTAGGGACTGATGACCTTAGCTGTTAAGTCCCATAAGATTTCACACACATTTGAACATTTGAACTGGTTTCTAGGCATCTTTATGTGCTCTCTGTGTGCTCAGAACTGACAAGTGCGACATGACACAGTAGACAGGAACAGTAGAAACACTGCGCAACATATCTGAACAAACCTTCACCGGATTTTCACTGTGATTTTAATTTCGCGATCGGAGGTTGAAAAACAAAAAGAAAATAACCCTCGTACTTTCTCCATGTCCTTCCCTCACTAAAACAGCTGATAGGCATACAAATCTGGAGTTTCTTTGTGTCGTAAAAGTTGGTAAGGTAACTTCGGAGTGTGAACGGGACGGTTGCTCCAGCCAGCATGTGTCGGTCTGTGGCCCCGGCCGGCTGACACGCTTTCTACGGTGGGAAACGGCAGCCGGTGGTCCGGTGGCGCCGTCTTCTCGGACACGATGAAAGCTAATCCTCGGCCTCACGCCAGTCTTCCGGCCAGCAGGTTTCCGAGAAGCACACGCAGATCGCAGCGAAACCCTGGCGGCCGCATACTTAGTAATCGCCGAAATGAATATCGGTCGCGGGTCGTGTGCGTATTAATTTCGCGCAACTTTCTCCTGAAGCTGTTGTAGGTCAATGATGGGGAGATTAGTGCTCGCGGACGTCAGATGGTGCCTCGTTCTAAGGAAAGGGTCACTACGTTCATAATAGGGACGTTCTCACCGTGTTCTGTATCAAGGACGTTTAATCTAACAGGTGTAAATCATATCCGCTGTCCAGCAGATACGTCGACAGCATTTTTGTTAGCAATTAGCGATCTGTCAAAAAACAGCAAAACTGACCGAATTGCTAAGGAATTACTGTTCTTAGCTTATTAGTGAAGTTTTTCGCCTTACGGATATGGATCAGGAACTTGACATACGGCGCAGGTGGGAGCAGAATTTAGTCTATAGACGGAGATGTCTACCTAAAACTAAATGCTCTCTGCTCACAATAAAATGCCATGTTGCTTCTTAGAAGTAGCTGAAGCACATCCTTGTGTCACCTTCAATACGTTTCCCCAACGTATATGGGCAGTTTTTCCCTCTATCAAACAGTAAAGTAAATGCTTCGATCTTCTCACATTAACACTTCTTTCCCTTTCCTTGCCGGCCGGAGTGGCCGTGCGGTTCTAGGCGCTACAGTCTGGAACCGAGCGACCGCTACGTTCGCAGGTTCGAATCCTGCCTCGGGCATGGATGTGTGTGATGTCCTTAGGTTAGTTAGGTTTAATTAGTTCTAAGTTTTAGGCTACTGATGACCTCAGAAGTTAAGTCGCATAGTGCTCAGAGCCATTTGATTTGAATCCCTTTCCTTTTCTTAATCAGTCACGTCACTTTCTTTTCCCTTACACTCACTAATCGTGTTATACAATTTTCCTGAGTCGCTCGTTCTTCCCTCACTTGCCTCATGAGCGTTGCTGGAAGCACTCATAGTTTAAATCTACTTTACTGTTACTTATCTGCCGGCCGAAGTGGCCGAGCGGTTCTAGGCGCTACAGTCAGGAGCCGCGCGACCGCTACGGTCGCAGGTTCGAATTCTGCCTCGGGCATGGATGTGTGTGATGTCCGTAGGTTAGTTAGGTTTAAGTAGTTCTAAGTTCTAGGGGACTGATGACCTCAGAAGTTTAGTCCCGTAGTGCTCAGAGCTATTTGAACCATTTGTTACTTGTCTGTATTGTTGTATTCATGAACGAATGTAAACTCTATTTACGTTCCCTTTCTGAACTACAGCAATTAGTAAACGTTGTACTCATATAACGATCCACATTAGACGTTACTTGTAAAATCGTAATAAATGCAAAAAAATATGTAGGATGCCTGATTAGTTGTAACAGAGGAACTGAGTCTCTAATCTTGTCATGTTAAATAACTACACCTTTTCTTGCTTCTTCTAACATCACACGAACAATTGTACTGCCTGGTCAAGAAATGCAAAGCCATTGTGATTGCGACTGATTTGCCGGAGTGTGTCAGTGATGAAAAAAATCAACTGTCCTATGTTGGTATTAAAGATTGATTATATGCTCCTCATACACCTGAGACGTGGGTTATATTTAGTTCGTTAGTCCCATGTTCCAAGGGTCACCGCACACCGCATATCGTGACTGCGTGGAACAAGTCATTTGATAGAATATTAATTAGACTGGTATTACAATGTGGCTCTATACTGACCGTTTACAGATGAATTCACACGACCGAAAGCAATATTTAGTATTTAATGCATGTACGTGTGTAAATTTAGTTTTGCTATGTGTCAAGGCTTTCAATATCATTGGGTAAGTGATGAAAAAGTTTGGTGGCAGTATAATTGAACCCTTTTTGCGGAAAAGTCAGTTTTGCTGAAGACAAGTACTCTTGGATCACTGCTTTTTTTTTTGTCTTTTTCTTTTTCATTCAATAGTGGCCGCTCTGTACACAGTACATTGTAAAATTTACAATTTTAATATAAAAATTTTAGAAGATAAAATAGGTGATGATAAAAAAACTAAATGCCATGTGACTAGCGCCTCCCACCAGGTAGACTGTTCGCCGGGTGCAAGTCTTTCGATTTGACGCCACTTCGTCGATGGGGATGAAATGATGATGATTAGGACAACACAACACCCAGTCCCTGAGCGGAGAAAATCTCCGACACAGCCGGGAATCGAACCCGGGCGCTTAGGATTGACATTCTGTCGCGCTGACCACTTTTTTCCCCCGTGTCGTTCGTTGCGTTTGGTCATAGCGGACGTCGCGTGACATCCGTTGAAGTTCGTTGTTGATCGTTTCACTCAGTTCTTTTATTACGGAGACAGCCTGCATTCTCACCGAACACGCTGAGCTACCATGCCGGCTGACCACTCAGCTACCGGACGTAAGTGATACTGGTTAAATGACATTGATGTAATTTACTATTTACTTTCTGTTTATTGAGAGTGTGACTTCTAGTATTTTTTGTTTTTGTTTTTTTAGTTGAGGGTTTTATGAAACGCACGTAACCCACTGTCTGACACTTTTGAGTGGGTGTATTAAGACTAAACTCTGCTATTCGATCTACAGAAGTGGTTTATTAATGCATGCACACTATCTATTTATCAAGCAACATTGTGCTATATATGAATGATCGGCCTCTTAGCCTCTCTGGAATCCTCCCAGGGAGTTGCCCGTCCCTAGCCACGTGGAGGCGGGCCGCTACTACTAGAAGAAACCACTCCATTTATACAACTCTTTTATTCCCTCCACCACCATACTGAACTAACTACAACTACTAGCTACTACAAGTCAGAGACTTAAACAAAAATTTCATTTACATATTTAAAATTGCGCATTAGATCTGAAGCGCTTTTACCCTCTCCCAAGGTAGGCTCGCTGGGCGTCCCTTGAGATTTTGTTTACCAATTTTGCGAAATTGCTGAACAATTCGCCATTCGTCAATATTTCACGGAGATTCCTTGTTTGCAGAAGTTGTCTCTCAACTGAGACAGCCTGTTCGTATATTGGACACTCAAAAACTGTGTGTTCTGGCGATCCTTCGTGGGCACCAAAGTCACACTCCGATGTTGGCCTTTTTCCTATTTTATGCAGGTACGTGGGATAAGGACCATGACCTGTAAGGAAGTGAACTAGGCCATGTGAGGCTTTCATTATCTTGCTCTTTAGTATTTCCCTTACCGTGGGTGTAAACCTGTAGACTCTACGGCCTGTACTGGACCCATCCCATTCGTCCTGCCAAATGTCAAGCGTTTTCTCTCTAATAGCTTTAACGCTTATCAGAGGACTGCCCATTATATTTTGCACCTTGTCGATGTTCTGTTTGTGCAGCCAGTAGAAGGCTGCGTGCTGCCTTATTATCAGGTCCAGTGGACAGAGACCCATGATTACCAACAGTGCATCTGTGGGACTTGTGTAGAATGCCCCAATGCGTCTCAACAGAACGTTCCTCTGTATTCGCCTGACAGCAGCGGCAGGCCGCACCAGAGCTAACCTGTGGGTCCACACACTCGATGCGTGCCCTACTGTTGGTGCCAATATACTGCTATGGAAGATATTTATTGCCTTTGACGGCAAATGAAATCTTCTTTGTCCAATTAATATTATCTTGAAGAACAGAGCTAAGGACTTTGTCGTTATTTGCTCGATATGCGGAATGAAACTCCAGTTCTCATCTAGATATACCCCTAAGTAACGGGAATATGGGAGTGTGACTGAGGGATGCTCAAAGTAACAGTGGGTAGTGGTTATGGCGTTTATATTGTTGGGTCTGATATTATATGAAAGCCAGTTGGAGTGGCCGAGCGGTTCTAGGCGCTACAGTCTGGAACCGCGCGACCTCTACGGTCGCAGGTTCGAATCCTGCCTCGGGCATGGACGTGTGTGATGTCCTTAGTTAGGTTTAAGTAGTTCTAAGTTCTAGAGGACTGATGACCTCAGAAGCTAAGCCCTATAGTGCTCAGAGCCATTTGAACCATTATATGGAAAAGTGAGTGGGAAGTCTACATGGGATTGAATCGACAGACGGACTGTGCGAGTTAGGATATGAGTGTATGAGGCGCTCTTGCAGCATCTTGACCGACACTCCTTGCCCTGAGGTGCGACAACGCGCGAATAAACACCTATGGGATCAACAATGTCTAGCGTGCTAGGCACACTGGGGGAATGGTGGTGTCGGGCCGCGGGGCCCCGTGTAGACACTGATAAAAGCTACAGAGAACTTTTATTGATTTCGATTAATGGTGCAGTGAGGCAGGCACGCCTCTCCTTATTCACCCTGGCTGGGGTTCATAATTGGGCGGTTGCTTCCGCTCGCATCTGCTGAGCCGGCGCCCGCGCTGCTGAAGCCTCTGTAGGCCAACGCCGTTGACGTCAGCGGCGCATCGCGTTGCGCTACGACTGCATTGGAAACTCAGGGAACGGCCGAGCGGCCCCTCGGCTCCACAGTCGACTGTGTGCGAGGTTCAACCCGCTGCCCTCGGACAGAAGGCGGTCGGCTGTTGATACTGTGGCACTAACTCTCGCTACGAGCTCATCACCGGTTGTGGCACACACATAAGGCAGGTTGGCAGGGCTGTGACAGTAAGTCCCGTGAAGGACTTGGTGTGGATGGCTTGAGCAGCCTCGTTTCGAGCCCATGGCTGTAGATGGCAGAGCCCAGACGTCTCACTGTCCAGCCTCGTACTGCCGTCATGGTATTACTGCTAGCGACCGGCGGTAACGAATGATCCCTGCCTTAAAATCCCAATTTCCATTTGTTTCACTCAGACCTGCCGCCCAGTCACGTTGCCGTCTTGTGTGGTGACACCACCCAACTTGCTACGCAGTTATCACAGCGATACGCCATTTACCACTGAGTTTGGCTATCCTTGCTGCGCAATCCACTGGTGTGTTTCTTATTGTGATCTACATGTCGTCACACCGGCGGCTACCGCCCCGCGGCTGTTAGTGCAACGCTTTATCACTTCCATGCTACTTCTCCTTAAAGACTAACATTGTTCCTTCCAAAGACTAGATCGTAGTAGTACAATGTCTTCCCCTACAGAGAAGACCCAGTTCCTCGGGTCTTATTCTGGCCGGCTCTCTGTTGTAATTACTTTTACACTTAATCCTAAAACAAATAACCAGTACTAATTTGGAAATTCTTAACTACTATACAAATTAATGCAGTGACTCTGGACTTCTTTCATCTTTCGCTCAGGATGTCCAGTCTACAGGAACGTGGAGTATCCCTGTGTCAGGCTTCCTCACTGCTCGCCGTTCCAAGTACGTGAGAGCTAAGCAGAGCAGAAGCAGAGGCAGAGTCACTACGGAGCCAGGAACTCCAACACTCAAGGGCACGGCTACCCGACACCACCCTAGTACTGTTCCACAAGCTGCCACAGTTGCTCTGCACTGATCCACCCCTCCTGAGCTACTATCATCGAGCTTTATGAATGGTCCAAGCTAGGTTCCCAGGCATTGTTAAGAAAAATAAGGTTTTGCTTGGACAACATCCATAGAGGTTCGTCTGGTCAGTACAGCTGTGGCTGTATCACATTTAGTGTTAATTCCAGTCATAGTACCTGGTAAATGCAACGTGGGTCTCGCAATATCACACATAGTCCTGTTGATCAACAGTCTGTTTCCTTGTAATTCCAAATGTCTCGCCCGCATGACTTTCTCCTGCCTGTAGCAATTAGCAACCGCCATTATGATGCTGTCCTCTGAGAAGATCCCAATGTAAACCTACCTTCTGAAAATTTGGTTCCGATTCGATCACATCATTTGGCAAGGACGTTTCTCTGTTTTACCCCTCAAGAGTTACATGATGCACATAATCCTTCTTGTCACAGTTTCGTGAGTCGGGCATATGATGCCTATGCCACTCTGGCATTGCCAGAGCTCACCCTCGGTCATCACCACATGTTGATTCCCATCTTCCGCTAATAGTAGCACCCTTTCGTCTCTTACGTGCGAAAATTTCCCCCCTTCTGCTAACTTTACCGGATAAGTGAGCACCGTGTAATACATGAACACTGCGTGCTTGTCACCTACCGGTGCTATTGGTACCTTCACCAGTAGGTACAATCACGCTATCCGCTGTTACACCCAGTCTAGCACTATGGCAGTAGAATGGCAAGTCCTGTGTGCTTGGTTCCACCGCTAGCTGTAATTCCAGTGGCAAATCGCCTTGCTCCTTCCTCAGTCCTCTGAAATATTATTCTGCTGACAGCACAGCACTCCGTCTTCAGGCCACGAGTGACCTGCCGGGACCATCCGACCGCCATGTCATCCTCAATGTAGGATGCGGATAGGAGGGGCGTGGGGTCAGCACACCGCTCTCCCGGCCGTTACGATGGTATTCTTGACCGAAGCCGCTACTATTCGGTCGAGTAGCTTCTCAATTGGCATCACGAGGCTGAGTGCACCCCAAATTCTGCTGACAGCAGGACAAAAATTATTTGCCTTTGTGACTTGATGGACGGCTGCCTGCAAACTCGTTAACCCTACTCTTGCTACCAAGATAACATCCGCTAGCGACTGCTATAGCCCCGTAATTGATACTCTTGCATCTAGTACCTGCGTTCGAACTTGCACTGTTAGCAAATTCTGGTTCAGTATGCTAGCCAAGGCCGTGGCATAATCCACGACTTCGTTAGTCATTTGCCGGAGCATGCGTGTGTTGTTCGGCACTCCGCTCTCCAAGTTCATGATCTGTGTGAAATGTCACTTTATTGATTCTGATAACCCCTTTGCAGTCTCTGAGAGTTCGTTCAACTTGCTTATGTCACACACATCTCCCGTCCCAAAGATGGTCTTGAATACTCTACCTCCAGCGTATATCCATCCCCTTTTTACTTTCCTGGATTCGTGCGGAACCACTTCGATTACCTCCTGCATTCACTCCTTTATTGTAAAAATACCCCCAGCAAATTCCTGTGCACCTTCAACACCTCTTTCGGCCTCCCCTTATTATTCACTAACTGTTGTATCCCAGGAACCACTTCCTCCAGCCTCCAATTTCGTTCCACAACTCCCAAACATTAAACACTAATCCTAATGACGACCTGTGGCTAGCTAACACCACACCTGGTTGCCTTAAAACAAAACTCCTACGTCCAAATGATCATCTTGCAGCACCCTCATTCCACTTCCAGCGAAGGGGTACAGCACTGACAAAACTAGCATTCTTCTTCTTTGGCCTTTCTTCCGTACAGCCGTCTGTGGAAAAGGACCAATATCACATCCCTTCACTCCGGAAGCCTGAGGTCTGCGAACAACACGTCTCAATACACTTACGATAAAATATATCCTAAAATAAGCATATATAACTATCCAAAACAGCGTTAATATACAATACTGTACACAAAAGCTTTTCAGAAAACGCAATATAATACCTCATATCAATTAATTCCTCGGCCTCAATATGTAACGAGAGTGAGGTGTATGGACCCACTCTCCTGTCAATCATCCTTCCATTTTTTCTTCTTTGCCTCGCTTTTACTAATACCTCTCGTGGAATCGCTTCTGGCACACCCTTCAATGCACAGCATACACAACAGTTGTCCTTGTCAGCAGCTGCAGCTTCACATTTACTGCTCATGTAGTTTCAATTACTTGGTACTTGGTACAGGTCCTGGTACAGTGTCAAAAATTTCGTCTCTTCCTTCGCGATGTATGAGACTGACAACATCAGTCACTGACCCACTTTATACTGAGATAATGTTCTACTCGTCTCACCGCCTCTTCCTGCTTCTCCAGTGCCTAAGTATTTGTTCCCTGGACCTTTCTTCATACTTCCCTCACCGTTCTTTCCTTTCCTGCCTCTTTTCTGGCTAATGATGTAAAATGGCGACGGCATCTTTCTCCCGTACACCATCTCGAATGGCGACAACACTGTGCTAGTGTATGCGCTCACTATAGGTTCCCCAATCAGAACGATGTGCGTTCACAAAATAACTAAGCATCTTTCCTGTTGCCCAGTGAACTCCTTCTGTCCTTCCATTAGCTTGTGAGAGAAGTGGACTGATTCTCAATTTTTTCACCTTCCAGAACCGACACAGCTCTTTCATCAGGTCTGATATTAATGTTCTCGGCTAGCCCGTAATTATCGTCTCTGGCACCTCAAATTCAGATGTCAACCTTTTCACCAACGCTTGTGCGACCGTGACTGCCTCTTCGTCTGGCATCAGCACCATCTCGATGTAAATGGAAAAATGGTCTATTATGCTCAGCTGGTGTTCACTTAAGAGGGCCCAACACGTCCACGCCAATGAAACTGAATGGTTTTGTTGCTTCTGGCAGCCCCTGCAACAGTACTGGCTTTCTACTCACCGTGCACAGACCACAGAATCCCTGATGTACCAATAGACTTCATCTTTCCTTGCCTTCTACCACTCTCTGAATCATCGCTCAGTATCCCCCACGGTTCGATAAAATGTATCCTGCATTCTCGTAATACTTCTAGCTTCAGCTTGGCCGGCACACAACCCGTGGTCTGAAATTCATCTTTCTACGTAATAAGCCGTCATGCATGCTAAACCACCGTTGCTAGCCATACTGTTTACACTCTTCGCCGGCACCCAATGATACTTGCCATTCCAAAAGTTCGGGGCCTAGTGCCTTCACTGCAGCTATTTTACTGTCTAGGTTGTCGGAATTTCCGTGTTCTCCCCTGGTATGTGTTTACTTCGTATTCATATCTACTCAGTTTTATATCTCTCTCTCTCTCTCTCTATATATATATATATATATATATATATATATATATATATATATATATATATATATATATATATATATATATATATCTGTTGTAGAGTACTTCCTCTCCACCACTTTCAGCTATTTTTATGCAAAAGCAATATGGTGCTCTTGGTCATCGACTTCCTGGCTCAAAACACACCGAAGTGTATGATTCGATGTAACACACGATAATATGAACTCCTTTTGAAAATCTGGGAACGCCCAACACTGGACTGGATGTTAATACACCTTTTAAATCAACAAATACTCCCTGGCATTCTCTGATCACACAGACGTAATCCCTTACTTCAACTGCTGTGCAAGCGGTGTGGCAATATTCACAAACCGCTTCACAAACTTTGTATCATAATTTGTGAGACCAAGAAAAGATTGCATCTCCTTGGTTGTTCATGGTACCTGAAACACTTTCATCACTTGTAATAGCCTCTGATCCGTCCTCACACCGTCCTTACTAATGGTGTGACCCAGGTATTTAACCTCCTCCAGCACAAAGTGACATTTTTTCATGCTACTTTTCCTTACTAATGGTGTGGCCCAGGTATTTAACTTCCTCCAGCGCAAAGTGACATATTTCCATACTGAGCGTCAAATGGGCTGCTCGAAATCTCTTGAACAGACACTATCTATGCTCTTGCTTATCCCTTGAGAAGACGATAATAGCAGCAAGATATACGATACACTGACGCGGTTTCAATCACTACAGCACTCCGTTCAGCAACAGCTGGAATGCTGCCGGTGTATTCTTTAACCCAAAGAGCATCTTTATATATTGATAGTGTCCCCAAGGTGCCGAACACAACATTTTCGGAATACAATCCGGAGCAACAACTAATTGATGGCATCCACTCCTTAAGTCCATTGTCAAGAAGAACTGGCTTTGCCTGCCCGCATCTCGTGGTCGTGCGGTAGCGTTCTCGCTTCCCACGCCCGGGTTCCCGGGTTCGATTCCCGGCGGGGTCAGGGATTTTCTCTGCCTCGTGATGGCTGGGTGTTGTGTGCTGTCCTTAGGTTAGTTACGTTTAAGTAGTTCTAGGTTCTAGAGGACTGATGACCATAGATGTTAAGTCCCATAGTGCTCAGAGCCATTTGAACTGGCTTTGCCCTAGGTTATCTATCGTCTCTATGATGTTAGAAATTAAGTAGGCTTCTGTCGCAGCTTAATATTCAGATGGCGGCAATAGCTACAAAGCCATAATTCTTTGAGCCATCCATAGACTTCTTGGGAATGATCACAAATCCCACCCGCAGGGGCTACTACTCTCTTCTATAATTCCATCATCCAACTGTTGATTTACAAGTTCCTCCAGAAATGGTTGCAGGTACTATGGTATCCTGCACGGCCTCTGATACACTGGTGCTTCGTCCCCTGTGAGTAACCCGTCTTTTGATACTGGCGTAGCAGGCAAAGATCCTTGTGGAAAAAACAACCCTGAAAATCTAGGAACTGGTCCGACATCTGTGTTCTGTCTTTCTCCTTTAAATGGTTCAGTTTCTCATGAAATGCAGTCCCCTCAGCATCATGTGCCCTATCACAGCCAACATCCTATGTACGGCAATCTTCCTCATCTAGAATCTCTGGTGTAGCCAATAACGTTCCATTTTACAACTTAACGTCTTCGGCACCAAGATTACGAACATTGATAGATACTACTTTGCCTCTATCTGGCTTTCATTTGACGACAATACTACGTTTCACCAAACACCATCCTGTAACTAATATCTCACTACCCTCCGGCAGTTCTATTACACATAATATATCAGCTGGTAATTCAGGTTCCACATTCATCCATAGCGACTTTCCTGGAATACGTTCATGTGAATCAACCCATACTGTCACTGCTCACAGCTTAATTGCATGGTTTTATATGCTAGACACTCCTCGTGGCTTATCAACGCTAACAAATACGCCGGGAGAAACTCAAGAATCACAGCAAAGGCTAAGAGTGTACATGACTTCGACTCGTCACCCCTGTCAATCAATCAGTTTCCTCGTATTCCATCACTAGGTGATTCCGTGCTCACCCTCCTAGACGTCTCTGATGCCAAACCCCTCAGAAAAACGTCGAGCACCTGTTGCTCGGCCTCATGCAGCACCATTTTGGCCATCTCCTCGTTCTGCGATGATTCGTAGAAGAGACCATTTAATTTCCTAATCTTATCCACAAAATCGTCCACAGCATCGTTATGCCTTTTGGAAACAATACGCAACTACTCACGAAAAAACGGTGAACTGTTCTGAACCACCGTTCCAAACTCTCAATCGGAATGCGGCACGTAAAAAAAATAAAAATAAAAAAAATGAGAAAGATGCGGGAAGGGAATTCAAAGACGACGAGAAGGGAGAACGGGAAGTGAAAATTATATTGGAGAATAAGAAGGAAAATCAAAACCGAAAAATAAGTATGCTGTGGGCAGTACGGTAGCGCTGACTCCTCAAGATAGAATGTTAATGTGAACGTAAAAGAGCGACAGGAACAACCGTTGACAAACGACGCACCTGTACAACGTAGAAAACTACTTACTATGGTCAGAGGACTTCGAATTGTTGGACGTGAGAATGCACTCACATAAAACAGCGATTTTGAACATCAATCAAATTCAGCCAGATGTACATTTAAAATGTTTAACCGATTATTTATTATCTGCAAATATAGACGTAGCTCTAATACGATAAATTATCACGCGAAAGATTTCAGATATATTTGGACTTGATGCGATGCTCAATACTGGTGAAGAATGTAGTACTGCGATTCTGTGCAGGAAGGTTATACGATGTACGGTCCAAGCGTGCCTCGAGTGAGGAAATCCACTGCTGTCCTGCAAGAGAATGTGGTCCTCCTCAAAATACACGCCTCAACGGGTGCAAATAGTAGCAGAGCGAGAACTGAGTTATTTAGAGATGAAATCGTAACCCTCTTCACTAATTCACGTCGAAATATAAGACGGAGACTTCGATCGCGTGGCAGATAAAGGTCAGAAACCGAACAACTTCTGCCCAGCGTTAAAATCTTTAACAGACGGCTTAGATGTCAAAGACACCTGGATCCATCTCCACCCTGACGTTACTGGCTACACTTACGCTGGTAGCCTACTTGCCAGTATATTAGACAGAATTTACATCTCCAAAATAATGTTAAATAACCTACAAGATTGAGAAACTTGGGCTCTTAACTTCAGCGACCATTACGCTCTGCGTATAACCGTTACGCACATCAGACAAAAAACTTTCCTAGGGCATGGAATGTAGCAATTTAATGTGTCGCTACTTAACAGCTATACGTTAAGGCAGAAAATGTTTAAACAGACGAGACAGATATCGAGAAAGAAGGCTATGGTGGACGGACTGGACAAAGCTGCAAATAAAGAAATGCATCAACCAATTTGCACGGAATAGATCATATTGGAGGAGAAATACTCTGGATTATTACCTTGCAATTTTACAAGAATTATACTATCAGCCGGTTGCTTAAACAGCCAACCTAATTAAAATTAAAAGAATTAAAGCAGAAATAACAGCAGAAGTTCGCGAAACTTTACCTGACATTAAAATACGAGCTCGCCGAACACCAAGTAGAACTTTTTCTAATGCATCAGACAAAGTATTACACAGAAACATACGGTGCATCGTCTTCAACAATCGGTAAGGATCCGAAAGCACTCCTCCCACGATCCCAGACTATAGGTTTATGCCAAAGCGTCACTAAAAGCCACATTCGCGCGTGACACGTGGGCTATGTTCCGACAAATAATGGCTGTTGTGGAGGTTGAAAATACCTTCACGAGTGAAGCTAGATTCGCCAGTCCATATCACATTTTTTACAAAATGTTCGTTATTTTCCACTTGATGCAAAAGCCATTCACAAAATTGTATTCGCCGAATGCGATTTTCTGGCCGCTGGTATTAATGATTAATGATGTAAATGCAGTTCTTATCCGTGAAACACTTCAACGAGTAGTCTTGGAAACATTTGGAATTGCTTTGCAATATAATGGGTACTTCGCTGTGGTGATTGGTGAACGGTTTCAAGAATTGCCTCCAGTATTTGCGGAGTACGTCTAGTCCGTCGACGACGTCTGCCCATTATTTGTGGAAAAAGTAAGTCATAACGACGTATTCATCGTTTGTGTACTCCATCAGCCGCGCGGGATTAGCCGAGCGGTATAGGGCGCTGCAGTCATGGACTGTGCGGCTGGTCCCGGCGGAGGTTCGAGTCCTCCCTCGGGCATGGGTGTGTGTGTCTGTCCTTAGTATAATTCAGGTTAGGTAGTGTGTAAGCTTAGAGACTGATGACCTTAGCAGTTAAGTCCCATAAGATTTCACACACATTTGAACATTTTTTTTGTACTCCATCGGGAAGACGCACTACATGTACTTGACTGGACCAGTTAGGGTTGCACGGTTAGTGGACACATGCATTCCATTTAACGGATCTCACTGTTATGTGATAGCCTATTTGATGTAACAAAACGATGTCCTGCTTATAAACGACGAGCACCGCCGAACCGACGTCTAAAAAATGAAAAAAGAACCCGAAATAGGTTCGAACCATAGTTCCATGGTGGATGTGTTTGGTGTTCTATCAGTCTAATCATTGAGCTCTGACAGCTAGAGTGCCAGTGCGAGCTCATACACGCTCCTCTGTGCATTACTATGCGTTGCACGATGTGACAGTATTGCCAGCTCCTCGTTTTCATCCATGTGTTTATGTGTTTTGCACCAAATCTAATTTTGCTAGATATACTTTTTTCTTGAATCTGGATAAGCAATCGCACACCGACCTTCAGGTATGGCATTATTTCTTCATCGTGTAGATCTTTCACCTTGTTTGTATGACCTGTGAAACAGTAACAGATTCGTTACAATTTATAAGGGGAGAACGGGAGAACAAACTCTGTCACGGACTTACAGTGCTTGTATGTATTGGAATACCCTTCCCACCTTATAGCTTTTGTATATCAGGCTGCGTTACTTGCACTTGTCGATAGCTTTTTCCGGATATATCAGTATTATGCATTCTTCATGCTTCTAAATGTGATATCAGGCTGTCGACAAAGGTGAGACTTTGTGAGCGCGCAGCCGTTCAGTATGTTTAATACGTGATGTTATCAAGTCACACAATATTCGGTGAAACATTGACTAAAATTGCTGTCGGTGTTTTAATGAAAACTTAACTAATCGGATAAGAAGGGTAATATTACGCATTATAGAATTCAAGATAAATTGTAATTACTGGGAGTATTACATGCAGTTGATATGTGTTTGATTAGACATTAAAACTTTTGTCGTAAAGTAAGTCTTTAATATTTAGTTTCATACACCGTACGACGAGAGCTGCATCAAACCATTCTCAGGACTGAAGACCACAACAACAACAACACCATATGACTGCATATTTAAAGAAGGATACCAACATTTCAGAATCTATTCTGATGCCCTAAGCTATACACGCCAGTGAATGATCGTCTATGCTGATTACGTCCAAGTCATGCTTCACTGTACTTAGCGAACAGTTGTAAATTATGTTACCTTCGTCAACAAACAGTCCAAAGACTTATAAGTAAGAATTGTGTGAAACATTTCAGAAAATACCAAGACCCTTATGGCTAAACAGATAAACTGGACTTCTTTCCATAACGTAACTAGGTTCTTACCTCCATACCTTTTGCCCCAAGTACTTCGGCCACCGACACATGGACGGTTGTGAACGATACAGTTACGTTATTTAAAGAATCTCCCTGCTGTAACGGCGGCTGGCAACTTTTATTTCTTCTGCGACGAGCGCTGTTTGAAGCCAGTTTACCGCAGTGCCACGTTGAGGTTAAGAGTGTTATGCTTTCCTTTTTGCTTCGGTTGAACAGTGCATAACTAGTTGCTGGCTTGAAGTCCGTTAGGAACGGTGCTGCACGACAATGCCCTCTTGTTCACGAGCCGTCAGCCGACTCACCGGCTCGGTCACGCCCCACTTAACGGAGTAGCCAGCAGAGGGAGGTACAGTCAAAAAAACGAAACGGTGACGTCACCTCCCTCCAGAATTATGTCTCGTAGGATATCTGCTACGTGTATGGTCGATTAACCTTAGCTTAAGTCTGAAGAACACGAACAAACCGTTCAATAATACAAACAATTCCAGGAAAAATTTCAGTACACTAATACTGTTTGTGGAGTAATTTCACGTTTCCGTAAGTTGCATCGTTCAGATTTCTTGCAATTACAAACTTTATGAAGCAGGAACGTATGCACAGTGCGTTTCACTTAGGACGCAAGCGTTCTCAGTAGTTCACTGGCATTGGCAGCCGAATCTCCTTGCGATTTGGTCGGACTGTGTGACAGATGGTGTAACGGCTTTAGCCAAGCACAGGGCGGCCTTGGAAAGAAGTCCGAGAGACGTGTTGCGGTTTTTAGGACTACAGACTAGTGTATAACTGTCGGTGTCCATACAGCTGAGCACAAATTTAAACACCCTGTACTTCAAAATTATGATCGAAATATGTGAAATATCATCAATTCCGTACGAACTGAGAAATGAAAGCAGCCCATTTCATCAGTGGTAAAGCTCTAGTTCATCAGATTATCTGCCAACGTCCTCAGTTTTACATTATATAGGGTGTTTCACAATTCATGTTACACAATTTTAGTGGGTGCTTAGTAGATCAAGTTTTACCTAGGAACCCACGCCCGGAACCGTCATCCAACGACGCTACAGAGCATATGCGCCGTTAATAATGATGTGGAAATGGAAATGGATTAGTAATTGCTTCAATAATTGGAAAAATTGATTGGAAATAATAGTTGAAAAATGTGGAAGTTACTTTCTGAATCTGAGCACGATCTTGGGTGAACTTTAACTGATACCAATGGGTCAAATTCAAATGGTTGAAATGGCTCTAAGCACTATGGGACTTAACATCTGAGGTCATCAGTCCCATAGACTTAGAACTACCTAAACCTAACAAACCGAAGGACATCACACACATCCATGCCTGAGGCAGTATTCGAACCTGTGAACGTAGCAGTAGAGCGGTTCCAGGCTGAAGCGCTTAGAACCGCTCGACCACAGCGGCCGGCGATACTAGTGCCACAGACCTTTAATATCACTACATCCAAGGTAAACAAACATTATTTGCATTGGGCGCTGCTGCTTCCAGTACTGTGCGGTACCAAATAATCACCGCAACCATTGAAGTTGTCGATCTGTCACACGAAGCACAATATTTTCGGTATAAGTAAACCACATTCAAAAGGTGCCTACCAAGCCTGAGTCATTACCTTGACATTAGTTCCATTGTGTTTAGTCTTGAATGTGACAATGTCGATGCTGGAACGCTCCTCTATATAACGCGTGAATTATTCTTGGCTGCACCGAATCTCTTGATGCAGGATCTCGGCGGCGAATGAAATGTTGAACAGATAGGATTTGAACTATTAACCGTGCGAATAAGTATTCCTTTTTAATAACCTCTTATAATACTTTTAATGAACGGTTAAAATACACATTTTTAACAATGCTAGTAAGACGGATCCAAGCATTCGTACGTACGCTACCACTTCCCGAAACAAAAGTGTGAAGAACATGAATTAATGAATTGAAGAGCGTATTTCTTACTTGGTATCATACAGATATTTAACGACGTATCAAAACATTATCCTTACCGAAAAACAAATCGTTAATTTACTTTTGGCGGTGTCTCTAACTCATTCAGTTTACATAGAGCTTATATATAAGATAAGAAAAGAACGAAAAAAGAATATGATTCAATACAGCCGACGCCCGTAAATGTGTGTGTATATTGTGTGATTCCGTGCTGATGTTACAGATTTTCAAGAATGATGGAGAGGGAAAAATGTATCAATTTGAGGTAAGAGATCCTGGTTCGGAAGCGAACGAGCCGAAGGTTACAAGCGAAAATCATTCTGATACCTCGGGCAATGAAAAACATGTATTGGTCCTGTTGTTTCTATGAATGTAGGATGCGCAACTTTCAGAAATGGTAGTATGGACCAAGGGAAGAAAAAATGCCTAGCAAGCACGGGCTGTAGAATGCATACCCGAGGAGCTATGAGCATTTATTCCACTTCACTAGTGTCAAAACATATCTCCTCTATTACACAAACCTCTGAAAGTTGCCTACCATACAATCTTAGCAACAACAGTACCGGTACACGTATTCCATTGTCAGAGGTATCCGAACAGTTTTCGCCTATAACTTTGGATTCGTTCGTTTCCGGTACAGGGACTCTTATATCAAACTGATACATTTACCCTTTTCCACCATCCCTGAAAGTCATCAACACGGAATCACCTTGCATATACATACATTTACAGGCGCCGGCGCCTGTAACTTAGACGCTCTGTAGCGTCGCTGGATGTCATTTCCGGACATGGGTTCGTATGTACAACTTGATCTTCAGAGTATACATTGTCGGTTTATAATACTTTTTTATGTACCAGAGTACTTCAAAAAGTAAGTTACACATTACTATGGAAGGTCAAGTAACTTCTATTGAATGCTACACTGCACTTGAAGGTGACACAGATACATGGCGCTATTTTTCAACATTGTCACCAAGTCTCTGTAAAAGCGGTCGGAACATACTGCTAATCGTTCAGTTCCTCTAAGATAGAAATTTTGCTCCTTTGTCTCAGAACCATTCAACAACTGCTCTGTAAGCGTCCTCATCATTGGTAAATCTGATATTGCTGCCTATCAGTTCGTTGATCTTGTCGTCTGTTGCTGAATTTCACGGCCTTCCTTCCCAGTCGAAATCACCCACGAATGCAGCATTGGTCAAATTGTTAGCACCATTTCACCATGGCTGGAAGCGAAATTGCATTTGGCCCTTATAGTGCCAGAATTTACGGTTAATCTGTGTGCAATACCGACGTTTTGCCCACAAGAATCGTACTGCCCGCGTATTTCAGCTGTCATATGCGTCTCCAGTTACCGCACCATTTCACTCCCACACTGCTACATACCTGTTAACCTAAACCGCAGCAGGGCTCTCTCTTCAGGAAACCTGGAATATCTACTCTCTTCCGACAGTCCTCCATTGTTTTTGTGTAGACTTAGCGTGGGACGACGTGTATAACTTACTGTCTGAGGTCCCCTCAAATGATTGGCCGGTGACTAGAGGCATTCTGTTCGCAGAACATCACTGTGGTAGTTCAGAGAACGCAGCGTTCTGCCCAGAGCGTGGGTTTCCAGTAACAGTGAACTGGTTTCCTGTTCACGGTCTGCTCTCGGTTTACCAGAGACAGTTGTTCTAGGTATTCCTGAAATACCACTGGCACACGTTACAAACAAATCCGACATGGCGGCTGTCTCATGTATCACGCTTTGCCCGCCGTCAGCGGACCCTGGAACAGTGAAGTTGTGTCTTGTTCCCGCCTGACTCTCTGTTTAGTTCGGCTAATGGTACTCGCTAATCGTTCATCTAGAACATTGCTGGGACACTCTGCAGCCTTTCTGATATGGATTTTTAGTGCATCTGGTTAAGAGCACATATACCACTGTGTTACTGTGAGGGTCCAGTTCTGTAAATGCAACCAGAAATGGTATGTTGGCGTTTTTCGTAATGTACATGAATCTGGGCTCTATCTCAAGTATGATACTGGCCTTCTATACAAGGCTGGATATATGCAGTATGAGGGTATCAGATGAATTGTACACCTGAATGCTGTGTGCGGTACATTTTATGAACTTTAGGGGAATTATGTCTTGCTACAAATATAGTGTCAACGTAATTGATGGGCAACTCGCTTAACTAATTGTTGTACATGCTGCTGATACAGATGGTAGAACTAAGACTAATAGTGCATGGTAAGGACATTGTTGCCTTCACTTTTGGTGCTTGAGGAGAAATAACACAGTTCAGACGTAGATATACAGCGTTATTTCATATGATTCGCTTTCTTTACAGGACACTGTACTGTCCATTGCATATAGGTTCTTCTTTAAAACAATACGAAGCATTACTACATTAGGTCGTATTATCTATGATTGAAATTTGTACACGGTAAGGATATTATTGGCTGTGAACACTAGTAGGGTACAATCGACGAAAAATAGAGTTACTGCATGTAAAACAAAGTACATGATGTATTTTATTCATATTAGTTAATAGTTCCATGATACACTGAGAAATGGCAGCGCTGTTTCTGGTTTTAGATTCTCGCTAATGGTAACTTTGGCAGGATATAATCATGTAAACAATAGTAGCTGCCAGAAACGTAAGTGAGAGTAGTAGTAATGCATGCGATGGTCGTGCCAGGAGAATGCTGTTTGGGAACAATCTTACGAATATGAAGATGATGTGGATATCTACGACTCAGATAAGGACCCTGAATACGTTTCTGAACGCAAATGTCCTTTAAAAGTTTTTGCTGATCAGGTAAATGAGAATATTCATTTAAGCAAGTAAACAATGTTTAGTCGTGTCCCTTACCACTATTTACGTGGATTTATCTGACAGTGTGATGATAGCCATATTAAGGGCCATTCTTAACATTATTTATGTGATGTACTAAGGCGTTTGCCAAATTAATTTTATTTTGTGCTGAATCATGGAGTAATTCTTGAGGTTTGTGCTCTTTATTATTGCAAAAATTGTTAATGCAGATCTTACCACCAAAAACCGAAACAATTTGGACTTATTAAATTTGTACTTTTGTGAAGTTTCGCAGTAACGTTGCGTTAATTGGTCCAGCATATAATCAGTTGCAAGTCAACGCTAACCCATCTAAAGTGCACTCAGTTTGCAAGTAAACAATGTTACGTACTTAATGACAAATTTTTAAGAATAAAATTGTGGGTAAAATTATCATTTTAAAATACATCGTTACTGTAAATATGTTTGAAAACAATGGCCTAACTGACTAAAAAACTCGAGGTACATGAAATATCTTATTTGTGAGATTTTGTTGAAACTTTACTGCCACAGTTCCTCGAAACAGCAAACTTGCCATTACTATTGTCTTGATATTTAGATGCTTGTTTTGTTTCGGTTTCCTATTATAGTTACGTTCGAATTAATGGCCATTGTAACTATCTTCGTTGATAGGCTGTATTGCTTACAAGGCACACAATATTAGTTTATTACATTACGCAAGATGCTGGCACAAAGGAAAGCATTTCAATACTTGTATACTGTGTTATCTCAGTCACATTCGTTGGTAACGATTTCGCCGGGACCAACTTCAGTTCATTCGATGTGTGCTCTAAACCAGCAATTCCAGGTCATTTCCTTTTAATGTATGTCCTCTGTTAGGCGTCAGTTTTCTGTCTCAGTACGTTATTCGCCTTCTTCGTGCAGCTAGGAATGAGAATCATGTTGCTGCTGTCAGCCATGCTTGCGGGACTCAGCTTTGTTCCACAAAGTACCACAGAAAATGGCTGCGGTTCTGCAACGGGTGGGATACCGTGGTAACTATGACCATTACCGTAAGAGAATGTCGTAAACAGAACTTTCCTTCCAAAAACAAAAATCCCACAAAATATGCACGCTTCAAAAGTCTTTTGTTTCTGGAATTGACTTGATGACTAGTTACTACATGGTCGTATTATCTATCACTGCAATTTATCATGACGATAAAAGGATCATTTGTGATCACGGGACTGAAACACTCGCGTATTCACATCACTCACTTGTAGCGAGAGAAGGGGTGGGGGACTCTCACTGAGTGAGAGTTCGTATTATCTATTATTGCAATTTTTAAATAATTGTATACGGTGAAGATATCATCCACCTACGTTACATTAGCGAGTTAGCAGGTCTACCCTCCAAGTCTGCAGTGACAGTCCCACTCCCAGGATTCACATCTGATTGAACATGTTGACGAGAGCGTTGCCGGGGACCGGCTGCTGACAGCCAGTGACGCTTGTCCGGCAGTGGGTAGCGTTACCGAAAGCCTGATCCACAGAACGGGAATCTACTCCGCAACGTGTATTGCCATACGAGGGTCTCACAACCAGTAGTTCCACTGGCGGCGAGTGCCACTCTCATACGGTATTAGTTGTATTCGTATCGCGCTGTCGTTTTTACTAGGCCTCTTTTAGTACGTACAATACCTTATCGCCTTGCCTCGTATTGCTTCGTGGATGTTCAAGACTAGTTAAATTGTGGACATTCGTGTGCAGCGTGTTCGGTAAATTCCCATGCCTCTACGTCAAAAACGGTAGACTGTATAGTACACTGGAGTATTTACATATAAAAATTATGTACACAGAGGTTTTGAATGTGCACGATCATGCTTCTCCTTGTGCTCCTTGACACCTTGAGGAGCATCTTACGAGTTATCCATTGAACAGTAAACCTTTTACGGACTTCTCCTTTAATCTTGTTTATTCCCCACAATATGTTGTCTGGTATGGTAAGGTCAGGGCTTCGTGATGGCCATTTCAGTGGAGCTGGAAATGATGTTGAACCACACACCTGAACAGTAGAGCGCTGCAGCCTTGTTCTGTTTTCATCACTTATGATAGATTATTTCCTTACCTTCGAGCTCACGTAGTAACCACGCCTGCAACTTGTCTAAATAAGAATTTCCAATCCTTCAAAGTGTGAAGGCTATCCAGAAAGTAACAGATGTTTTGGTCTATCGTACCGGTGGGCAGGCCTACACCCGTCATCTTGGTGCCACAACGTTGCTACACTGAGTACGCAACCAGCGGTATTAGCATGTGCTCTATTGGTTGGCTGGTTTGGGAGAGAGGACCAAACAGTGAGGTCATCGGTTCCATCGGACTAGGGAAGTTTGGTGAAGGAAATCGGTCTTGCCCTTTCAAAGGAACCATCCCGGCATTTGCCCGAAGAGATTTATGGAAACCACGGAACACCTAAATCAGGATGGCCGACCGCGGGTTTGAACCGTCGTCCTCCAGAATGCGAGTCCAGTGTGCTAAAGAACTGCGCCACCTCACTTGGTGTATGCTCTGTATTTCTGCTACTTTGCTTTCTGTGACATGTTGAAATGTGCGCTGCAATACAAAATCCCGCTGCTTGCACGGCGCGTTCTGTTATTAGGTTTTCGTTGGCAAAAATCTGCAAAATCATTTGAAATTCATGGCCACATTATGATGTGCAGGGAAAACGATTAATGAATGAAAGCCGATTAAGGCAACGGTGTACTGATTTTAAAAATGGCCGTACCAATGTTCACGATGAGGGCCTAGTCTTGTGACTGACGAACTCTTGATGAAAATCAACGACAAAATTCATCAAAATCGTCGTTTCACTATTACGGAACTTTCGCAACATTTCCCCAAAATTTTACGTAATTTGGTGCATGAAATTGTGGCGGAGAAGTTGGTTACTACAAATTTCGTGCTAGGTGGGCTCCCAAAATCCTAACGGAAGACTATTAAAAAAAAACTGAAACTGGCTGCAGCATTGACCTCCCTCGAAGATTACGAGAAAAAATGGTAACAAAGTTCTCGATCGTATTGTAACTGGGGACGAGACTTACGTGAAGCATGTCAGTTGTGAAATAAAAATTCAGTCGATGGAATGGAGACAGACTTTGCAAACACTATCAGCAATAAAGAGCATGGCTACCGTATTTTGGGACTCTAAGGAAGTGATTCTATAACAATATTTGTTTATGGTTCATTTAAAATTTCTTATAAGTATATATTTATATTTTTTGCTTTAAAAATGTTTGCAGAATGGTACTAAATTTTCTGTATATGTAAAGTGTGTTATACTGGAGACTGAAGTTCTTTGTATTGTATGTGAGTAACGTAAGTAAAATACTATGTTAATTGTTTACTATTTTAAATAATTTTCTGATGACCTTCCGTATTTAAAAATATTTGTGTGTGTAAATTGTTCATGTTAATGTAAATTTGACAATTTAAGAAATGGTCACGCTTAGCAACAATATAAGAAACAGGTATTATGTAAAATCCAGTGTGCTTTTGTTTAAAATGAAAGTGGGTCTGGGGAGTGGAAAAGATGGCAAGGGCGAATTGGCGCGCTACCTAGAGCAAACGCGGGAAGCAAGACAGTCCGTAGCAGCAGTGATTGACACAACATCTTTGTGGAGCAGGAGAAGCTGCGAGTTGTTTGGCTATTGTATGTAGAATTCACCGACGCCAAGAAGAGAAATTGAACCCGTATAGCAAGATACTTGCAGGCCCTACTAAGGGTAGTGTAGCCGCCATAGTGGTTGGTTCGCCACACGCAACCGTACAGCCACCAGATAAGACTTTTTATAGTAAATTTACTTTCGGACAGCGTGAAACATTAATTTAAACTGTATATTAATAATCATTCTTGAACTTAAAAAAATGCTTCACCCTGATATATCATCCTAATCATACAACTATATTGGAACCCTTTCTGATGTTTGATGAATCCGAGTGTTCTATTTTACAGACTATGAATTGTCAAGTTAATATAAAGAGGAACCATTTAATTGTTTTTTATTAACAATTACAAAGTGTTATCGTAAATGTTTTTTTACGTAGAATTCAGTCAGAGTGTAGCAAAGTTACAAGAAAAGTAAAGGACTGTACAGAGATAGTTCAAAGAATAATAGCTTTTGAAAGTGAATTCCAGTAAGAAAGAGGTTTTCTTGAAGTGAAATCATCAGTATAAAAAGTGTGTACTTTAGTATCTAAGTATGTTAGTATTTAAGTTCTTTACTACAGACAATACTTTTCTATATGCCCCCCCCCCCCCCCAGCAAATTTTTTTAGCTTTCCTGAAGTTATCTAGCTACTGGGCTTTTCATTAAAAAAAAACGTTATGTATAACGGTGTAGTAGTCAAAAAGAAATTCCATTGTCTTCATTAACATTGTAGGTGGAGTAATATTAATTTGAAGAACCAAATTAAGCAGTAGCAAGAAAGTAGGCAAAAACTCATACTTCTGCTTTTCCAAATACTTCATTGTTTCATTGCCTGTATAGGCTAGCGGCAATTAGTATATGTTTTAAACCACTAAATGATCTTGGAACTGAGTTGCCCTAGCTTCAGTATAATACTTATACTGCATTTCTATTTAACCGTTGGGTAAAATCTTAGGATAAGAATTGAATAGTCTGATTCGCTTATCCATTAGACACAAAACACGGTAAAATCCTGTAAAATGGGTAATTTTATTGATCAGCCGAACTGCATGCCAGTATAAATCAGTGGTTGCAATCACGTGCAGCAGATTTCTACAGAG
The DNA here is from genome assembly GCF_023864275.1 of Schistocerca cancellata. NCBI lineage: Eukaryota > Metazoa > Arthropoda > Insecta > Orthoptera > Acrididae > Schistocerca > Schistocerca cancellata. The sequence continues at coordinate 342,814,442 of NC_064626.1, read as the reverse complement.
ACGGTGTTGAAAAATTGTGCCATGGTATGATAAGTGCCTCTGTTTGAATGGCGATTATGTAGTAAATAGCTTAAGAGTGAATATTTAAAAAGTATTTAATAAAATTTTATTTTTCGTATTGTTGATTTTTTATTTCAGAACGTCTGTTATCCTCTGGATAACCCTCGTAACATGATCTAAACAGATATCGTGTTGACGTCCTGGCCCATATCATGAGGTGGGGTCCTTTTCAGGTCTAGCACATCATCAGCTCTAGCACATAATGAGGACTTCCCTTGGACGAGGAAACAACATGCTTCCTGTGCGAACTGTGATATTCATCAGAAATTCCGGCAAAATACAACAAACTCGCTGCTCCATGCCTTGTCAGCTAATTCATCCACAAACACCAGCCTAAGTCCTTTCAGTTCCAAATATTTTTTTACTTACTTTTACTCTTACGGGCTTCTCCAGCCTTCAGCAGTTGTCCTGTATTCCCATTCGTCAGTTTGCACGATCAGTGAAGTCTTCCTCTTCGAGACCTCTCTTCCACATCAGTCCAATTACTCCCACTGTACGTCCGCTTTCCAGGATTGCTTTCGTCGTCGTCTTTGACCCATTCGCCGTATTTGTCCATTCCTTTAGAGAGGTCTACTCTCAATTCTTAGCACGACTGGTTGTTCCATATTCATTACCGTCCTAATTTCCAAATTTCTTCTCCTCTCTGTTCTGGGTGCCTGGCTGCGCTCCTTACTCCATCCATCTCTACTGCCTGTACTATACGTCTCTGTCGCTCCCCCTGGGTCCACCCTACTGCACCATATGTTACGTTTTTCCCGCTACTGTGCGCAGAAGTCTCTTTCTCTTTATATTTCCAGCTCCACAGAATTCCATGTCACATCTTAATACCTCCTCTTGCCTGCTGGGTTCTGTGTTCCACATCTGCTTCACAGCTTCACAGCTTCCCGTACTTAAACTGCTGTACAAATTTAATAGTTACTTACGGCAGTACTATATCTCTTCAGTCTAATCCCGCTGCTACATATTTTGTTTTGCTCATATTTACGAGTATTCCAAGCCCGCCTCTTTCAAACGATTTAATTATTTCTTTATCATAAGCGTGAGACCCTCTCTACTTTGCGCTATCACTATTAATCCAGTCAAGGAGTGTTCAAACGAAGGATGTGAAGTGCATGGAATATGCGAGAATTCTTGATTTCAGGGCTTTGTTAGCAACAGTTCGGAGGTAATCGAAAAAAAAATCTCTCCCGTGGCAGGTGAGCTTAAGCCGGGAGGGAGGTGGAAACGTCCTAATTTTTGGTATTTCATTCACATCTCGGGAAAGGTGTATGTATATAACTTCATAGGAAATATAATTAGCTTTCATTTCTATCTGGCACATTTTTGAAGCACCAGAGAAAGTGGTATAGGCGTGCGTATTCAAATACAGAGATACGTAAACAGCAGAATACGGCGCTGCGGTCGGCAACGCCTATACAGGGTGGTCCCGAATTCATGGTACAAACTTTAATGGTAGGTACAGGACATTGTAACAAGGATTTATTGTATAGGAATGTATAGCCGCAGGTGACGCGGTGAGGCGTAAACAGGGGAAAGAGAAATGGAGTGATCGGTTGGTGTCACTGCCGGTAGAGGGCAGTAGATGAACATGATGTATCGCAGTAGGGACAAGCGCCATTCACAATTGTGCTGCCGTAGACGATGGGTGACTTTACGTATGCAGAAAAAGCAGACATGCATTACATGTACGGCCGTGCAAATGGTAACGCCAGAGCTGCGTTACGAATGTATCGCGCGGAGTATCCTAATCGACGAATGCCGGATCATAGAATTTTTCAACGGTTACATCGTCAACTTTGTGAAACAGGTACGTTCGACGTCAACAGACATGACGCTGGTCGATTAAGAGCTGTACGCACTCCAAGACTGGAAGAACGCATCTTGAACATAGTGGCTGATAGACCCGAGTCAAGCACAAGAACTGTTGCGCGTGACGTACATGTGAGTCATCAGACTGTATGCAGAGTGTTAAATGAAAATCGCTTACACCCCTTCCATTTTCAAAAAGTACAAGCATTGAATCCGGCAGATTATCCTCTTCGCGTGAACTTCTGCCAGTGGTTGTTGCAGCAATGTGCGTTGCAGCCGGATTTCGTAGGTCATGTGCTATTTACAGATGAAGCGACATTTTCACGCGAGGGTGTCTTTAATGCGCACAATTCCCATGTGTGGGCAACAGATAATCCACATGCAACGCGTCCACATGCGTATCAACAACGTTTCGGTATTAATGTGTGGGCTGGTATTGTGAACGACTTTTTGATTGGGCCATACTTACTACCCACGCGACTCTGTGGCGACAGCTATCTTATTTTTCTGCAAGAAGTGTTACCAGAACTGCTGCAAGATGTTCCGCTCGCCATTCGTAACCGCATGTGGTTTCAGCACGATGGAGCGCCAGCACACTTCAGCACTGCTGTACGGAATTACCTGAATGCCACGTTTGGTGCTAGATGGATTGGGCGTGGTGGACCAGTCCCTTGGCCACCCCGATCTCCTGATTTCTCTTGCCTCGATTACTTTTTATGGGGACATCTTAAGAGTCTTGTTTATGAGACTCCAGTTGACTCAGATGAGGATCTCGTTGCTCGCATATCTGTAGCTGCTGCAGGTGTGCGTGAAATACCAGGCATCTTTGAACGTGTACGCCAATCGCTGCACCGACGCTGTCAAGCATGTATCGCTCATGGTGGACGCAATTTTGAACACTTACTGTAAACATGACACTTGTCAACAACGATTTCAATAAAATCTTTCGTTTTCCTTTCGGCCGTTATGTCCCCTGTTTACGCCTCACCGCGTCACCTGGGACTATACATTCCTATACAATATATCCTTGTTACAATGTCCTGCACCTACCATTAAAGTTTGTACCATGAATTCGGGACCACCCTGTATAAGACAAGAAGTATCTAGCGCAGTTCGGTTACTGCTGCTACAATAGCCCAGGTTATCAAGATTTAACTGGGTCTGAACGTGGTGTTATAGTCGGCACACGAGGTATGGGACACAGCATCGGCCGGCCGGGGTGGCCGAGCGGCTCTAGGCGCCTCAGTCTGGAACCGCGCGACCGCTACGGTCGCAGGTTCGAATCCTGCCTCGGGCATGGATGTGTGTGATGTCCTTAGGTTAGTTAGGTTTAAGTATTTCTAAGTTCTAGGGTACTGATGACCTCAGAAGTTAAGTCCCATAGTTCTCAGAGCCATTTGAACCATTTGACACAGCATCTCCGAGGTAGCGTTGAAGTGGGAATTTTCCCGTCCATTTCACGAATGTACCGTGAATATCAGGAATCCTGCAGGAACGGGACCAAAGACGACTGAAGCGCATCGTTCAACGTGACAGAAGTGCAACTCTTCTGTAAATTGCTGCAGATTTCAGTGCTGGGCCATCAACAAGTGTCAGCGTGCGAACCATTCAACGAATCATCATCTATACGGGCTTTCAGAGCCGAAGGCCCACTCGCGACCGCCAACAGCGACATTGGACTGTTGACGACTGGAAACTTGCTGTCTGGTCCGAAGAGTCTCGTTTCAAATCGAGCGGATGAACGTGTACGGGGATGGAGACAACCTCATGAATTCATGGACGCTGCATATCAGCAGGGGACTATTCAGGCTGGTGGAGGCACTGTAATGGTGTGGGACGTACGGAGTTGAAGTGATATGGAACCCCTGATACCTGTTTATGTCAAACATTTCCTTCTAGTGCCTCTAACCATCCTTTTTCAGAAAGCTATAGGGCGTTAAATTTCCTACAGTTTGATGTACACCTTTGCCACTTCATTTTCAACCATCAAAAGTTGTATAATTTCTGAGATGCATGGTCAGTTTCGATCTTCTTCTAGAAAATAGAATTTTGAGAACCTTTAGCGCTTTAGCTGCTGTAGCTTGCTATCATGATGAATAAAGACATTTTAACAACGGAAAAGAAGTTATTGCAATCCAAACGCAACACTTTTTTATAATTATAGCTTTTATTTTATTATTACAAATCATAGTAATTAAAAACGTTAAAAGTTCATTGAGGGCAACAATTTTTTTCTTTTTTTTTTTGTTAAAGGGTCGAGGCTCATTCATTTTCGTTAGCACTAGAGACGCCGTCAAGGTCGCCGGTACCTGATGTCATGGAAAGAGTTAACAATGGGGAGGCCCCTCGAGGAACACTAAAGGCCGGCCACCTGTATCCTTCCTAAAGGCGGTGGCGGAGGGGGGAAGGCGGGTTCTCGCTCACCTTCTTTCTTCAGTTCTCTTCAAACGTTCGTCGAGCCTTGTAGAGACAGTTGTTGTGTCGTTGTTATAGATTGGTTTCCGTGATTTTTTATTTAATTTACGCAAACGAGGACAGGGTACTGCGCACTCGGTGTTTTTTGTGTGATGAAATAATCGGTGGACCAGGTGATGGCGTCTTCACAGTGACAAAAAAAAGGGAATGCTATCACTCGTGAAAGCAAGCAGAGGTTGGGGAGGTGGCAGTAGCTCCTTTTCAGGGGGTTTGGACACCCTACTCATTCATACTGAATGTCGAAGAAACGACACCAGGCCACAGGCCATTAACGCTCGTTTAAAGAGACAGGCACCTCCATCGTCCTCTGAACCACATGAACCTGCGACTTTAATATCCAAACGATTTAAATTCGGTTTCAAAACAGAATGTTTCTTTTGTGCCGACAATGTTGAGGGAGAGCAAAAGGAGCCCAAGGAGAGACGTAGTAGATATTTTCAGTTACTGACATCACTACAGGAAATGACAAAACTGTCATATAAGTAACGAATATGGGTACTGCTCTAGCCACACGTGATCAATGGGGAGATAAAGTGATGAGTCATCTTTTCTCCTTAAACGATTTAGTTGCGGTAAACCTATGTATCACGATAAATGGTTGAACTTTGTAAGGCTAGTATACAAGAAGCGCTCGACATCCACGTATGAAAACTGTGATTCAAATGCAGTGGAGCAAGTCAGTGACTTGCTGGAGGGGAACAGTGGCAGTTTACTGCAAACGAAATTATGGGCGCTATGACTGGGAGGAAACCTGAGTGGAGAAGTAACAATAAAAAACTGCTGTAGAGGTATGAGCATCACATAATCATGACTGCATAAGATTCTAGGTAGCAAAAATAATTTGTTTTAGAGACTGCGTGTACAAATTGCAAACCAAAACTTCGTATGATAACAAGGAAAATAATGAGAAAGAGGAGCGACTCAGGATCGTCCGAAAAGCTGCTTCGATAATAAAGTAAGACACAAGTTTTGAAGTGTACGACTGCAGTACTTATCCGCCAAGAGAGATGACTTCTTGAACGGTGCAGATTCTCCCAATCCCTCCAAACCTTGCTTGAGAACATTATATTGAAAACAAAAAAAACTGAGGGATCAAGTAAGAAGTGTGCTTCTATTGGACATGTCAACACATTAGTTCTCAGGTCTCGTGCCTTCTTGTCGGCAGTACTGGCAGGCACCTCCCTCCTGTTCCGTAGGAAATACGCCTCAAAGAACTTGATTTATCTTCAAGCAACTCTGAATTTCAACTCCTCATACTACGAAGCACAAACATTGGAATTATCTGTAATTGCCCACGTTCCGCTAACTTACAAGCTTGCTGCATTCAACGAACTTTTTTTTATAACGTGGATTTCAATGTTTGCACCACAGATGGGCTTAATACGGTCCACGCTATGGTTAGGATCAAATGTGTCACTCGATGTCAAAAGAGGTACAGCAATACCAAAATTGAGCACGACGCCTACGTCTGCCGAAACTGGAAAACTCCGAATTATTTCGCTAGAAACATCCATCGCGATGAAAGTAGGTCCATAAAATGCGACTGTGGCACCTGTTGATATACCAGTAAAGCCACCACACCCTGTACCACATGATATCCTGATATTTCTTTGCCAAAAAGCGAGGTACTGCAGTCTCAGAATGCAAGGGGTACAAGCATGATATAACAAGAGAAAAACCAGGTGAAAAGACTCGAGCGATTACCGTTCCTTTTATAAATGTCCTCCCCCAATCAGGATATAACATAATTTATACAGTGCTGCACTATGAACATATGTTGTGTGACGAAACAGATCAAAAACGTGTATTCGTAACTTTTGATCGACCGCTATATTGGATATTGTTGCAGCTGCCACGAGCAAATCACAGTCTGAGCTGTCGAGCTGTGTTCTACGTCTTGGAAGATTTCATCTGCTATCGTCATATTTGGAATGTGTAGGGTACCTTACGATGGGAGCTGGTTTGAAAGAAGTTTTATCCACCATATGTGCTCCAATATCAGTGAACAAAGTGCTGAATGGGAACGTCTCTGCCAGAAAAATGTGGGGGCACTTTCTTGTTGAAAATACTTTGTCAAACATACACGAAGTCGACCCTCGGAGGAAGGGCAGACATTCATCAGCACTCTAACGTCAATTTTCCTCTCCGAGCCCCCATCACGGAATTCTTTGAACCAAAATAAATCACTCGAATCAGTAGCTATCAAATTTGGAGAACGAGAAGCAATGGATTGGATCATCAACATACATCCCACTGCGTTGCTATAGATCCAGTACTTCAAAACGATGGCTCTGATAAAGGAGGACATCCATGCGCAGAGATCTGGCAATTTCCTTGCTCACCTGAACTGCTGTTAGCGACTGATGGCCTATTTTCACGCTTCTGGACACTTCCTGTATGCCAAGTTTGCCACTTACATGTACAGGATACAGAAAGCCTCTCTACTAAAATGACCCCAGAGAAGTACTAGAAGTTCGTGAACAAAGGCTGCTTCACTATGAGAAGGAATAACCGGTTCTGCCCCGCATGTTGTCAGACATGACCATCAAGAAAACCTTGATGCGGTCATACTAAACTGAGGTAGTATGATCTGTGTTAGAGGTATGATATATAGTGCTCTCAGTAAATGGGCAACAGCGATGACTGCAACCGAAGACATATGTGCTTCACTTGAAGAATATTGTGGTGTTTTGTGCAGCACAAGGATTTTGGAGAAGGTCGGCAAAGTCAAGACGCAAGTGACATTGGCAAACTTACGCAATGGTTTGATGGTTCAAATGGCTCTGAGCACTATGGGACTCAACTGCTGAGGTCATTAGTCCCCTAGAACTTAGAACTAGTTAAACCTAACTAACCTAAGGACATCACACACATCCATGCCCGAGGCAGGATTCGAACCTGCGACCGTAGCGGGCTCGCGGTTCCAGACTGCAGCGCCAGAACCGCGCGGCCACTTCGGCCGGTGGTTTGATAATCATCCTCATTTTATGAGAATCGAAAAAAATCATGTGAATGTCGAAAAGAGTCGCGGGAGATGATACAATTTTATGTCATGATGCAGTTATAATTGACAGACGAGCAACGGCAGAAAGGAAGAAACTGCCATTCACAAATATCAGACTGTTACAGAAAGATAGCCCACTTCTCCTTCCTCGGTCAATTCGACAGTCAAGACTGACAAAGACAAAGTTGTTGTGGATTCCTGTGTTCGCAGTGATTCTCCATTACTAAGAAATCGGACGAAGATTTGAAGAATTACATGCAATTTACTGTACTCGAACATTATGAATCACCTTGAAGAAAATTACTTATTGATACATAACCAACACGGATTCAGAAAATGTCGTTCTTGTGCAACACCGCTAGCTCTTGATTCCCATTAGGTAATGAGTGCTGCCGACAAGGGATCTCAGGTCGATTCCATATTCCTAGATTTCCAGAAGGCTTTTGATACCGTTCCTCACAAGCAACTATTAATCAAATTGCGTGCATATGGAGTATCGTCTCAGTTGTGTGACTGTATTCGTGATTTCCTCTCAGAGAGGTCATAGTTCGCAGTGATAGACGGTAAATCATCGAATAGAACATAAATGATATCTGGCGTTCCGCAAGGAAGTGTCATAGGCCCTCTGCTGTTCCTGATTTATATAAATGATTTAGGTGATAATCTGAGCAGCCCCCTTAGATTGTTTTCAGATTACGCTGTAATTTACCGTCTAGTACAATCATCAGACGATCAATTCCAGTCACAAAATGATCTAGAGAGAATTTCTGTATGATGCGAAAAGTGGCAGTTGGCACTAAACAAAGAAAAGTGCGAGGTCATCCACATGGGTACTAAAAGAAATCCGATAAAGGGCTGTGAATTCGACTAAATACCTAGGAATTACAATACGAGCAACTTAAATTAACAACTTAAATTGCAAAGACCACATAGATAATATTGTGGAGAAGGCGAAACATAGACTGTGCTTTGTTGGCACAACACTTAGAAGATGCGACAAATCCACTAAAGAGACTGCCTAAATTGCACTTGTCCGTCCTCTGCTGGAATATTGCTGCGCGGTATGGGATCCTTACCAGGACATAGAAAAAGTGCAAAGAAGGGCAGCTCGTTTCGAGTTATCGCACAATAGGGGTGAGAGTGTCACTAATATGATACGCGAGTTGGGGTGGCAGTCACTGAAACAAAGGCAGTTTTCTTTGCGGCGAGATCTATTTACGAAATTTCAATCACCAATATTCTCTTCCGAATGTGTTAATATTTTGTTGACACCCACCTACGTAGGAAGAAATGATCATCATAATAAAATTAGATAAATCAGAGCTCGAACGGAAAGATTTAGTTGTTCCTTTTTTCCACGAGCCATTCGAGAGTGTAATGGTAGAGAAGTATGATGAAAATGGTTCGATGAACTCTCTGCCAGGAACTTAAGTGTGAATTGCGGAGTAACCATGTAGATGTAAATGTAGAACTCACTCCCTACCCCTGGCATTCTTCAGTGAAGCTGAGAAAGTGCAGAAAGGTAGCACTATATACACTGTTTAGGCAAAGTGATGAGTACATGCATTTAACTAACTTTGAAATTGTTGTTTATGGGGGATGCTGTCCATGAAATTGTTTGCTAAAAGAGACAACTGTATCAACCATTTGTGATGGTTACGTTAGATTTCTGGAGATCCACTATCGTGGGAGAGGTTGTGCAGTGGTTTTTGATGGATAGACTGACACTCAGAGAGCACAAAAGCAACTTAACAGAGTCGACGATATCGACTAAGGAGGTGCATGGACATCAATGTCAGTTTGGAAAATGAAAGTAAAGTCAGATAAGAGAATTTCCTTTCCGGTTTTCATAATAAGAGTCAGCCGATGAACCTGCTGGTGACGCAGCTGCAGAATAATGGGATATATCTGCTCCAAGCATCTGGTCATGTAGACGTTGATATTATGAAGACAGTTATCAATTAATCGTAAAACTGCTCGGTCGCTGTATTGGAGAGGCCATCGCCTTGTCTGTTCTCTTGCTAGCCAAAACCGCAAGTGATCGCGGCCTTCTGCTGAAAAAACTTGGAAGAGGAAAGATAAAAACGAGTATATTTCTCACAACAGATATAGTAGGCGTTGAAAATGAACGACAACGCCCTTTTGTTATTCTTACACGCATCCACAGGTTGTGGGTTTTGTTCCAAAACCATAAAATGTACAGCTGAGGTACTTTCCAGCGGTTATTCTTTCCCTGATTCCAGTGAAACAGCTGGAATCATTAGTACTCTCTCATAGTATGGCGCTGCAGCCACAATAAAATCACTCAACGACTTCCGCTACAAATTATTTATCAAAGCAGCTGGAAACATGAAACCTAATCTCTCTACTCTTACTCCAAGCGAAGGAACTGTTAAGCTCTAGTTCGGAAACTCTAAACTGGATGCTGTCCCTGACGAAATCTTGAAGATAATTTTTGTTGATACATGAAACTATGTGACAGGTGGGGCTGTAGGAGAGCATACATGTCTGAACTACAAAGGCAACTGTAACAGCGAAGTTGCAATATTCATACAGGAAGAAGGTGACGACGGCGACATGGATGCTCTACCAATCTCGTTTTACCTATATCTCAAAAAACGTTGAAGAATATATATATATATAGACAATTTTATGGGTAATTTAATTAACTTTCATTTCCATTCAGAAATTTTTTTTCTCCGTACAGCACGTTTTCAGAGATACAGAGTGACAATTATTGAACTATATGAAATAAAATCGTCATAACATCTGAAAGGTTTGCGTTACGACGTTCAAAGTGCACAGTTAGCTGCGGGGAATGATGTATGATTTGGTTTAATGATGAAGACCGCTTTCATTTAGATGGGTTCGTCAATAAACAAAACTGGCGTATTTGGGGGACTGAAAATCCTCACTTCGCGATCGAGAAGTCTCTTCACCCCCAATAGGTGACTGACTGTGCGGCCTGCAGTGTCCAGCCGCGGAATAATCGGTGCGATATTCCTTGATGTCACGGTGACTACCAAACGGTACGTGAAACTTTTGGAAGATGATTTCATCCCCATTAGCCAAAGTGACTCTGATTTAATGCAAGACAGAGCTCGACCCCATCGAAGCAGGAGAGTGTTTGATGTCCTGAAGGAACACTTTGGGGACGGCATTCTGGCTCTGGGGTACCCAAGGCCGCTGGTATGGGCCTCGATTGACCGCTATATTATCCAGATCTGAACACATGCGACTCCTTTTTGTGGGGCTATATTAAAGGCAAGGTGTACAGCAATAAACCCAAAACCACTACTGAGCTGAAAACAGGCATCCAGGAGGTCATCGACAGCATCGATGTTCCGACACTTCAGTGGGTCATGCAGAATTACGCTATTCGGTTGCGCCACATCATCACAGGCATAACGAACATGTAGTGACGTTTACATGTTGAATAAAGTGTGTGCACGCCATGGTTTGTTGTTAATTTCGATTTTTTTTCCATCTAGTTCAATAACTGTCACCCTAAATGCACGAGCCGGCGGCGGTGGCCGAGCGGTTCTAGGCGCTTCAGTCCGGAACCATGCGACTGCTACGGTCGCAGGTTCGAATCCTGCCTCGGGCATGGGTGTGTGTGATGTCCTTAGTTGGGTTTAAGTAGTTCTAAGTTCTAGGGGACTGATGACCTCAGATGTTAAGTCCCATAGTGCTCAGACCCATTTGCACCATTTGTATGGACGAAAAGCCAAAAAATGGAACCTTTCCACCCCCTTCTGCCTTAAACTCACCTCCCAGTGGCGGGGAGTTTTGGTATGTTTACCTCCTAACTATTCCTAACAAAGTTCTGAAGTCAAAAATTCTCGCGTATTCCATGCACTCTCTACTCTTATTTTGAGCACTCAGTGACTGGACTATACCTGATCATCGGCAAATAATAATGAGTAGATAGTACACTGATGGGAAAAAATTCCCATACCTCTTCAAAACTAATTCCACAGTTCCAATAAATACTGCATATACATTTTGAACATGATCGGCGACATAGTGCTGCCCTGTCTAAGTCCTTTCATGGTTTGGAATTGCATATTCATCCTTCTCACTACTTTAGCTACTGAGTATGATTGCTGGTATATACTCTGAATTAGGGATACTTTCGTCCTTCTGTACTTACATACTCCATCGTTTCCCATAGTGCGTTGATGGGCACAAAATAATAAACTTTTTTCTAAATCCACAAATATTAGGAACACTTTTAGTGTACAAAATAAAACAATACAGACAACAATGCCTTCAGTCAGCTTCAAACCTGATACACCAACGAAACAATTTTTTCCCCCCGTTGTATCAAGTCAAGAGGAATACCCAGACATCTCGGACTTTTTGTACGTCGTGGTTAGCAGTAAATACACGTTAGCCGCCTACAAGAAAGCAAACACATCCCTGGGAGGTATGCCAGTGGTGTCGGCAAGCGACTGTATAATACAGTATATTGACGTACTGTTACGAGTAAAGCAGTAAAGAGAAGACGGAATTTGCTTTCCTGTGCCGACTACTATGGACGACCGCCTGGAGAAAATGACGAACGATAAACTTATATCTGCTTGCATAGAGGCGTTAAGTGGGAATGGAAATAGCTGTAACTAACACATTCGTGCGCCTGAAACATGCAGCTCTTTCCAAGAAGAATGATGCAGAGTTTACGTCACTGGTTGTTGGATTGGGTTGTTTGGGGGAAGAGACCAAACAGCGAGGTCATCGGTCTCATCGGATTAGGAAAGGATGGGGAAGGAAGTCGGCCGCGCCCTTTGAAAGGAACCATCCCAGCATTTGCCTGGAGTGATTTAGGGAAATCACAGATAACCTAAATCAGAATGGCCGGACGCGGGATTGAACCGTCGTCCTCCCGAATGCGAGTCCAGCGTGCTACCACTGCGCCACCTCGCTCGGTATTACGTCACTGGCCTCGAATTCCGGAATAACGGAATCTAGATGCCCTTCCGGTCATCTTCATTTAGGTTTTCCGTGGTTTTATCAAAACCGAGGAGTTCACGGCCGAATGGTTTCCCTTCTCCGACAACCTTTCCATTCACTACAATACATTTTTCGCAGCGTTTTGTCACTTCTTCTGTGCTATCTTGCAAACACAGTGCCGTAAAAAAACACTACACCAAAAAATAATTAATGCAGAGTAATGAAATTACTGAAATACATTTGGCTTGGTAACATATCTCAGTAATTAACATTGCAAGATCACAAGTTAATGTAAACGCGAGATAAGCCAATGCAAATGTGGTGCGTTAATAACAGCAGTGACCGCCGGAATGTTGAATGCAAGCACGCAAACGTGCATGCATTCTACTGTATCGCTGCCAGATGTCAGTTTTTGGTATGCAGTTCCATGCATGTTGCACTTGGTCGCGCAATACAGGGACATTTAATCCTGTTTGTGCATGACGCGGAAGTTGTTGTCCGATTATGTTCCATTTGTGCTTGATCGATATCTGGTGATCGAGCAGGCCAAGGCAACATGTCGACACTCTTAGATGGTGTTGGGTTACAACAGCGGTATGAGGGTGAGAGTTATGCTGCTGGAAAACGCCCTCAGGAATGCTGTTCATGAATGCCAGCGCAACAGGTCGAATAACGAGATCGACGTGAAAATCTGCAGTCAGGTTGCGTGGGATAACAACGAGAGTGCTCCCGCTGTCATAGGAAATTGCAACTCAGACATTATAATTCCAGGTATAGGGCCAGTGCGTCTAGCACGCAGACAGGTTAGTTGCAGGCCCTCACCTGGTCTCCTTCTAACCAACACACGGCCATCACTGGCACCGAGGCAGAAGCAGCTTTCATCGGGAAACACAACAGACCTGCGCCTTGCCCTGCAATGAGCACTCGCTTGACACATCCGAAGTCGCGAATGGTGGTGGTTTGTGGTAATTGGAATGCACGCTACTAGGTGTCTGGTTCAGAGCTGTCCTTGAAGTAACCGATTTGTAACAGTTCTTCCTATCATTGTGGTGCCAACTGCTACTCAGATTACTGCAGCAGATGCACTACAATGCATCAGGACCATACGCCGAACACAATGGTCTTCCCTCTAGGTAGTGCCCCGTGACCGTTCGGAGCTTTATCTTCGTGCGATTGTACTTTCTCGTGACCACTGCCGCCAGCTGTCATATACAGTGGCTACATTTCTGCCAAGTCTTTCTGCAGTATTGCAGTACGTTTAAACTCAGTTAGATGTTGATAATGTCCTCTTTGCCGTCTTAAAGATTTCTTGACTATCTCCAGCTCACCATGTCCAGTCTCAAAGGTAACTAACGCTCACGGCAATTAGAGCGTATATTTATTGCATACCTGGTTTGATCCTCATACTGATACTACTACCGCCACTCTTACGCGACTGGCGCGAAATCTGAACAGACATCATCTTTCAGATGTAGAAACATGCCTATCAACTTTCGTTTAAGTCAAATAACTCTTTATTGGTGTTGTGATATTTTTCTTCGTCTGTGTGTGTTTGGGAAAGAATGAGACTGAAAATTTAGGCTACACAGTGTTTCGAGACAGACACTATCTGTCAAAATTTTTGTACAGCTGTGTAACAATCAGATCTGAGGCCTCAGCGACATAAGGGGCCGCATGGGATGACAAGCTTAGAGGAGCACTAAAGGCGCCCAGGTCCGAAACTTGCGTGTCGAGTGTATCATAACTAGCAGTGAAACTGGCACAGGTGGCTGTATTACGAGGGAGGCCAAAAGACACGTTGCTCGTGTGGAAACGTTGTCTCAAACAGGCCCTTATAAAAACTTACATCGAAGTTACCGATTGCGGATTAGCGCATTATTTATCGATCACTGAATCAACCGTCTGGCAAGCGCATCAGTCCAAAAGTTAAGACATTCAAGCATCTGCACGCATCGTTTAATTCTTCAGTAAGATGCATAAAAGTTTCTCAGTGGCTCTGTAACCCAGTTGTGTTTAAAGTACCTTCCTATGCAGTTTAGAAATACTAAACGAGGGACCAGCAACAACAGTATTTGTCTTGTATTTAACTAGTGACTCGCATCAGCTTCGCATGGGTAACCTAAGTATGTACAACCAGGCGGCTTGTCTGGCATATCAGTAATAAACACGAAAGATATCTCACGAATCAATCCATCTACTGACGAAAACCGTATCGAAATCCGTACAGTAGTTCCTGAGAGCAGCCTTCACACATGGCCTTCACATCTGCCAGTACCTCGTCTCCTACATTTCAAACTTCACAGAAGTTTTCCAGTGAAAATTGCAGTACTAGCACTCCTGAAAGCTCATGAAAGAAATGACATGGTGGAGAAATGGCCTAGCCACAGCTTGGGACATGTTTCTAGAATGAGATTTTTACTCTGCAGCGGATTGGGTACTGGATATGGTGCCGGATATGAATCAGCGTACACTCCACTGCAGAGTGAAAATGTTACTTTCATCCTCCACACTGTGGCTAAGCCATTTCTCCACTATATTGTTTCTTCCAGGAGTACTAGTGATGCAAGTTTTGCAGCTGAACTTCCGTCAAGTTTCGAAAGTAAGAGACGAGCTCTGGCTGAAGCCAATTTGTGAGGACAGGTCATGAGTCGTACTTGGGTGGTTCAGTTGGCAGTTCGCCTTTAGGAGCAAAGTCGGGCGGATGTTTACGTCCTCGCTGCAGCGAATGCCTCGCGGTTGTTTACTTTCACAGTGGTTTTCGCCCCTGTTACGATCAGCGACAGAACGGCCAACGCCCACCGTAAAACCTTATTGAAGTTCACATTTTGAAACGAATGTGCATGGCACAAAAACACTCGCGGTAGAGTAATTCGTATGACACGAAGCGAAGATCCTCCATGAAGATATGTTCAATGTAAACCTATCCATCATTAACATCGCGGTTTACATCAAACTGTCAAACGACGCAACTTGCGACAAGATCTTAACGTGGACGAAAGACAGCCTCAAATTCCGCCATTCACATGGCCATATAAGCCCAGTAAAAGTTGAACATGCTGGTCTGGCATTAAGATCAATCCATATCTTCGAACTTCCGTTCTAAATGCTGGCAGAGGACATGATCGGGGCACTGCGCCCTTACAGAACAGTACTGGGGCATGTAGCAGAGAAATGGACACACTTCACAACATAATCAGTTTTGAATGGAGTATGGGAAGTCCACATTGAGCTAAACAAATATGTCTTGTGCTACCTCTTCTTCGGTGGTTTCCAGGCCATAGTCATATACAATGGACAGCCAAAGACCTGTTCTACACTCCTGGAAATGGAAAAAAGAACACATTGACACCGGTGTGTCAGACCCACCATACTTGCTCCGGACACTGCGAGAGGGCTGTACAAGCAATGATCACACGCACGGCACAGCGGACACACCAGGAACCGCGGTGTTGGCCGTCGAATGGCGCTAGCTGCGCAGCATTTGTGCACCGCCGCCGTCAGTGTCAGCCAGTTTGCCGTGGCATACGGAGCTCCATCGCAGTCTTTAACACTGGTAGCATGCCGCGACAGCGTGGACGTGAACCGCATATGCAGTTGACGGACTTTGAGCGAGGGCGTATAGTGGGCATGCGGGAGGCCGGGTGGACGTACCGCCGAATTGCTCAACACGTGGGGCGTGAGGTCTCCACAGTACATCGATGTTGTCGCCAGTGGTCGGCGGAAGGTGCACGTGCCCGTCGACCTGGGACCGGACCGCAGCGACGCACGGATGCACGCCAAGACCGTAGGATCCTACGCAGTGCCGTAGGGGACCGCACCGCCACTTCCCAGCAAATTTGGGACACTGTTGCTCCTGGGGTATCGGCGAGGACCATTCGCAACCGTCTCCATGAAGCTGGGCTACGGTCCCGCACACCGTTAGGCCGTCTTCCGCTCACGCCCCAACATCGTGCAGCCCGCCTCCAGTGGTGTCGCGACAGGCGTGAATGGAGGGACGAATGGAGACGTGTCGTCTTCAGCGATGAGAGTCGCTTCTGCCTTGGTGCCAATGATGGTCGTATGCGTGTTTGGCGCCGTGCAGGTGAGCGCCACAATCAGGACTGCATACGACCGAGGCACACAGGGCCAACACCCGGCATCATGGTGTGGGGAGCGATCTCCTACACTGGCCGTACACCACTGGTGATCGTCGAGGGGACACTGAATAGTGCACGGTACATCCAAACCGTCATCGAACCCATCGTTCTACCATTCCTAGAGCGGCAAGCGAACTTGCTGTTCCAACAGGACAATGCACGTCCGCATGTATCCCGTGCCACCCAACGTGCTCTAGAAGGTGTAAGTCAACTACCCTGGCCAGCAAGATCTCCGGATCTGTCCCCCATTGAGCATGTTTGGGACTGGATGAAGTGTCGTCTCACGCGGTCTGCACGTCCAGCACGAACGCTGGTCCAACTGGGGCACCAGGTGGAAATGGCATGGCAAGCCGTTCCACAGGACTACATCCAGCATCTCTACGATCGTCTCCATGGGAGAATAGCAGCCTGCATTGCTGCGAAAGGTGGATATACACTGTACTAGTGCCGACATTGTGCATGCTCTGTTGCCTATGTCTATGTGCCTGTGGTTCTGTCAGTGTGATCATGTGATGTATCTGACCCCAGGAATGTGTCAATAAAGTTTCCCCTTCCTGGGACAATGAATTCACGGTGTTCTTATTTCAATTTCCAGGAGTGTATTTTCCCGTGTAGTATTCGGGGAGAGTATTCCACAGACGACAGATGACGGCCCACGGCCTAGTGTCTATTGAGTTTTTCATAAACTGTTATTGCAGTCGGTTACAATGCTCACAATAACTTTATTCCAACAATAAAACACACATTTCGATGGAAGGTAGACAACTTGTCTCCAATAAATACGTCTACTGATCGTGTTTTCCGTTACTTTTTCACGTGGATAGTCAAATATCGTATGTCTCCAAATTCCAGACGTGCTTTTTCCCGAAATTTCTGGCCCAGAATAGGGGGTCGTCCAGCATTCACTGCATATGATACGGAGTTCTTCTTTACCAGATAGAATCTCGAGCTGTAAATCTACTCTATTGAACATACACATGCGCCTTGAGCACTGTTTACTGTAGCAGTAAGTGTTTATTGCGAAAAAAAACTTTTATCAGCTGTTGTTTAATTGTGGAGATCCAACCTCTAAGCTGCATCGTAATGTGCGTAATGGATCGTGGTGTGGAACAATTGTTCATCATGTTGCAGTTGTTACCATGATGCAAATTTCGAAATCATGGTTGTTCGGCAAGCAGAAGCAACAAACAGTAGTGCCGCTTGAGGAAGTGTGTCACAGAATCCAACGTTCGAAGGTGGCGAAAGGACAAATGGCGTCTGAAAAATGCAACGTTGACTAGGAGAGCGGCCCACAGAGTGGACGTTCCGTTTTGCACGATGTCATACGAAGTAAGGCTCGTGATCTGGGACAGCAACACTGTGTCCAGATTAAAACCAGCTCTAGGTGGTGTACAAGGATGATGCGACGCAATGGCCCTGTGCTCTGACATCTAACATCCCTTGAATAGCATCTTCCCGCATCGTACGTGAAAAAGTTGGTGGAGCATCACCGACACGCTATACGCTATGACTGAGAAAGGAACTTGCTTATTGCGTACCTCTTAGGGAAAATTGGAAACGTGGAGGAAACTCCAGTTTACTTCAACTGCCGTCCAGTACAACAGTTCAAGAGAAAGGCGCCAAAAGTGTACTGTCCCTCACTGCGATAAATAAGAAATCGTGAATCACTGTGATGTTGTGCGTGGTTCCGATGGAACAAAGGTGCGACCCTACGCCATCCTCAGTAACAAAATTATGGCCAAGGAAAAACTGCCGCCTGGCGTCATACTTCCTTGCAACGGAAAACGATGGATGACAAGGGGATTGGTTCTCGATTTTCCCCTTACAGTCTGGAGCATGAGGCCAAGTGCTCATCTAAAGGATTGTGGGATGTAGATCCCTGGTGCAGTCAAGGGGCATCTGACACGAGTAGTGAAGGCAGAAAGCCTGAAATCAAACTCAGATCTTGTCGCTCCAGGGAACATGACTACGCAACTACAAGTGAATAAGATATCTGTAGACTGTATGAAGCAGCTGTACGGCAATTGGTTACTTCAATGTGGTCTAGCACTGACCCCTATCTGGAAGTTGATGATGTCTTCAGTGTCTGTAATTACCGAATGAAACCAGGGTGTTTGGACACATATATCCACCGTATCGATTGTGAACCGCTTTAAGAAGTGATGTGTAACAAATGCATTAGGTAGGCGTGAAGGCGATCTACTATGGGAGGAACTGCAAAGTGGCCATGGTAGTGGTAACGACACTGTAGATTCTGTGAACCATGCCAATGGCGAGGACTAAGTGTCATATGCATCTGATTACGGGAGAGTTTTACCTGATTTTATTTTCTGTGTACTGGTACTCTTGTTGTCTCCTTCTGTTGCATATAATAAGGTAATCATCTGAAAGCTTTCCAAATAAACTAAGTGTGTGTATACATGTTTTTTTGTAATCCCTCGTTGACCAGTGGGGGATCTTCTTGCATTCGGAGTTGTCTTCGAGTCGGAGATATACGGTACTTTGGGCACAGGACTTAAAAAGATGATTCACGTTCATGAGTTGGGTTAAAAATCTAATCCGCCCTCCAAGCTCAAGTTTTCCTCGGTTCCCTTAAATAGGTGAAAGCAGATGACGAGAAGGTTTCTTTGAAAGTGATACTTCCGATTGCTTTCCTCATCCTTGTTCTCTTCCAGTTTGAGCTTCGCCTATTGTGACCTCATCATCAAATAGACGCCACACATTATTCTCACTTTCTCCTTCCTCAGCATAACTAAGTGTTTCTTTAATTAATCGCCATTTTCTAAGACAACTCTCTCGCGATTTTTTAATTAATAGGCCATGGATTAAGACAAGACTGTCAAGATTTACAACCGCAATGCGCTATGTTAAGTTCATCTTTAACCGATGCAGCGGCATCAAGTTTCGCCTCTCGTCGGTGTGGATTTAATAAGCTTCCTTACAATGTAATTCTCCTGCACACACAGAATATAATTAATAGAAATATTAGATTCTAAATTAATGATCTGCGTATCCTCTAAATCCTAAATATTGCGTAACTAATGAACTGTTTGTCAAGGACCATTACGATATTCTGCGGCGGTCACATTTATATTACACGTGACTTGCAGTGATTACGCTAATTTTGATGAGACAAGAAAATATCTCTGTCAAAGGGCGTTTGGTTCCAAAAGTTATGTGTTTACGTTATCGAAAGGCATTTACATGACATACTCTAAAAAATTTCAACAGTCCTTATCATTTCTTGAAATGAGAGATTGTTTTCTTCTTGTTTGCGCACTATATCAGATTTGTGTGTTATGCCCTCTTATGTAGATCTGACAAAAAATTACGGGATAAAAATGCATTGAATAATGGAATTTTTGTTCTTTCGTTGCAGTAATTTGAAAAAGCGGTCACTCTAAATTTTGCTTCATTTTCCGTCTAGAGTAGGGCAAACAGACGCAACACCAGCACAAAAATTTCCATATTGAATGTATTTTACTCTGCAATTCCCTGTTGGCTATACAGAAGAGTTATATCACTGAATTATAATAATATAGATCCATTACTCTGCGCAAAGAATATCATCTTCCCTTTTCAAAATGTACTAGGACCCCTTGTAATTTCTTTTATGTCACACACACGATTTTCAATAGCGTAAGAATATATGGCATTTGAAACAGAATAACCATTGTCTAAAACAATTTGGTGTCACGTATCTGTAGCGTCCATTAGATTTCTAAAAAACACTGATTAGCTGGGAGCAGGATAAGCACATACGGCTGTGCTTGATATTCTGAAGGCACGGTCGCATTAATATAATCTGAGAGAGCGGCGGAAAAATTAAAAAACCCTACATTTTCAAATTTTTAACACAATCTCTCTTGAATGAAATTTTCACTCTACAGCGGAGCGTGCGCTGATATGAAACTTCCTGGCAGATTAAAACTGTGTGCCGCACCGAGTCTCGAACTCGGGACCTTTACCTTTCGCGGGCAAGTGCTCTACCGACTGAGCTACCCATGCACAACTCACGCCCCGTCCTCACAACTGTAATTCCACCAGTACCTCGTCTCCTACCTCCCAAACTTCACAGAAGCTCTCCTGCGAACCTTGCAGAACTAGCACTCCAGGAAGAAAGGATACTGCGGAGACATGGCTTAGCCACAGCCTTGCAGAACTAGCACTCCTGGATGAAAGGATACTGCGGATACATGGCTTAGCCACAGCCTGGGGGTTGTTTCAAGAATGCCATGTCTCCGCAGTATCCTTTCTTCCAGGAGTGCTAGTTCTGCAAGGCTGTGGCTAAGCCATGTCTCCGCAGTATCCTTTCTTCCAGGAGTGCTAGTTCTGCAAGGTTCGCAGGAGAGCTTCTTTGAAGTTTGGAAGGTAGGAGACGAGGTACTGGCGGAATTAAAGCTGTGAGGACGGGCCGTGAGTTGTGCTTGGGTAGCTCAGTTGGTAGAGCACTTACCCGCGAAAGGCAAAGGTTCCGAGTTTGAGTCTCGCTCCGGCACACAGTTTTAATCTGCCAGGAAGTTTTACAATCTCTCTTGTTTTAATGCTTGTAACATAGCTCTTCTGTTCTCATCCGCCGTGGTGTATGGACGTATCTTGTTCTATATGTGCCTAACAAAAAGTGGATAGCTCGTGGAGGAAAAGTATTTTATTTCTACGCGTTTCAAGTAAATCTTTTCCCCTCCAAGTGCATCAGTACCCAATAAGTCAGCCTTCTAGAAGACGACTGCGGCACCTTCATTGACACTGGTCGAACTACGAGAAAAAAGAGGCAATTTTCATTAATGGAAAAAAAACTTCGAAGTTCATCCTTGTTACTTCATGTTACAGAAGATTGAAAGCAGTAGCTATCGTCATATTCTGCGTGGTGCTTGTGTTGTGTTCGACAGGCGTTGTTGATTGTTACGTACCTCTCTCTCTCGCCAAATTAATTGTATTTTTATACAATACAGATGAACTTGTCGCGCACATCACAGACACTGTTGCCCACATAAAATCTCGCCAAGATGGTGTCCGACGTGCAACACAATACACCTTCCAATGCGATGACAACTGCATTGAGGTGGATGGGGGTCTTTCTGAACACCTCATTCAGGATGGATCAGTCAGCTGTCACACCATTATCCTGACCACCACAGCACCTACACAGCATTTCAGTAAGTTAAATTCATTCACGCTTGTCCTTATATTCATTTATGGATATATGTAGTCTTCAGCCCGCTGCAATCCCATAATGAGACCTACATAGGACTTTTTCGGTTTATTTCCACATGTAGATTCACCTAAAAAATTACATGACATATTGCCTGAATCACCCTATATGAGTACATAACTTTGGAACATTCAACCATATAATAAAACAAATTGGTAACAATGTTCAAGCATTTATTCAGAATAAATAACGCAGAATAAACGTTTAAAAGAAACAGTCATAGAATTTGGAAGTTTATAAAATCTTATTACTCTTAGGGTAACGTTTGGCATCAGTACGTGGTAGCACTTCCTCTTGAGTAACGTGCAACTCGGAACGTCCTTGACGTTGACGAAATGAGATGGGAGATCTCATCTTGAGGAATGTGCTGCCACTGATGTCTAAGCCGAATGTACAGATGATCCATACAGTGCTCAGAAACTGTTCTTTGGAAGTTTTAGCACTTCAATATTGTGCCTTTTAAATGATTCAGACACCGCTCTGGCAACATGTGGCGTGTCGTTATCATGCATGGAGAGGAATTCAGGCTTCAGCCATCGGAAGACCAAAGGTTGCAAAACATTTTGAACATAAAGATTTGCTCGCTGTGTTCCTCTTAAACAAAAACGAGGTCGATTTTTCCATTGTGCGTTTTTCCTCCGCAGACCATGATAGAAGCCATTCGAAACCTGTGTATTCCCTGAACATGACTAAGCCTTTCTGTGTCACTTTGTCTACCACTCTTCTTGAATCCGGGTGCAAACTTAACCTCGATTCATCTATAAAGAGTATTTGTCCCCATTGACCCACAGTCTAATTTTGCTGTTGTTGGCACCACAAAACATAATGAGCACAATTTACGTAACGAATACTTGGAAACCTTACAGGTCGATGGGCAAGAAGACCTCTTGCATGCATCTATTTCAGGTAGTTTGGATACAAACGCTTACGATATTTACATTTTGTAAGGTACTTCTTAACATTCTGGCATCAGAAGTTATTTCTCTCAGGGCTCTAACATACAGAAATCTGTCTTCTGCTGTGGTAATCCTTGGTTTCCCTTAATACCCTTCTTCTACATCTACATCCATACTCCGCAAGCCACCTGACGGTGTGTGGCGGAGGGTACTTTGAGTACCTCTATCGGTTCTCCCTTCTATTCCAGTCTCGTATTGTTCGTGGAAAGAAAGATTGTTGGTATGCTTCTGTGTGGGCTCTAATCTCTCTGATTTTATCCTCATGGTGACTCCTCGGTGAAAGTACGTTCTCGAAACTTCAACAAAAGCCCGTACCAAGCTACTGAGCGTCTCTCCTGCAGAGTCTTCCACTGAAGTTTATCTATCATCTCCGTAACGCTTTCGCGATTACTAAATGATCCTGTAACGAAGCGCGCTGCTCTCCGTTGGATCTTCTCAATCTCTTCTATCAACCCTATCTGGTACGGATTCCATACTGGTGAGCAATATTTTAGCAGTGGGCGAACAAGTGTACTGTAACCTGCTTCCTTTGTTTTCGGATTGCGTTTCCTTAGGATTCTTCCATTGAATCTCAGTCTGGCATCTGCTTTACCGACGAGCAACCTTATATGATTATTCCATTTTACATCACTCCTAACGCCTACACCCAGGTAATTTATGGAATTAACTGCTTCCACTGGCTGACCTGCTATATTGTAGCTAAATGATAAAGGATCTTTCTTTATATGTATTCGCAGCACATTACACTTGTCTACATTGAGATTCAATTTCCATTCTTGCCGTTCTTGCATCATTAGATCTATTCTTAACTGCTGATTGCGATCTTACATAGTTATTAGCTACATATATCAAGTGATAAGAACACATACTTAATTCTTTGTTATGTAACAAAGCAAAATAGCAGCATTGGTTACTACGGTAACGTGGCAGACTGAGATATGACTGAGTACTTTGATATTCACTTCCATTCCGTTTCGTGACGTGGTCAATATTTTTTATACTTTCATTTGTAATTGTTAATTAAACAATACTGGTTAGTGTAAAAGAAAACTCTCGTATATTTGCCATGTGTCAAGTATTCCTGCAAAAAAGGTCTGAGAGGAAGAGCAATGACAACACTCATTGCTGGGTGTTCTCCGCAAGGTATGTGCTTCCCTTTCGTATTTTAACATTTGAATTATCGCTATGGTTGCCTTTCCTTTCCTTTGGTCGCCGTATGGCCATACCGAGTCGCCCGACAACGGTCCGTAGTGTCACCCTTATTTATCATTACCGTTTCCGCTTATGCCTTCATTTATGTTAATTGCCGTATTGTTACTTAAACGCAGTATGTCATTAGCCAGAGACTGGCAAGTCTCGTGGCATGAAATGCGTAACGCAACAGCGCCATTGTCATGCCAGTGAGATGCTGTCGAGTCGGAAGTATTAAAAGAATTTTAATCTGCATCATTTCTTTCAACGGTATACAGCGAAAGCACAATCATTGTCTTTCTCAAAAGTATCATTTATGAAATAGAGTTCCTCAGTAGTATCCAGGATGCAGCGATTTCAATGTTAGCACTGAGCGTTCTCAAATATATAGCGTCACCCAGTAAATTCACTATTTCTTAATTTGTAATATGTGAGTTGATATATTGCCTTGTATGGTGTCTTAAATGATGAGATTCCTCTGGAGAAAAGTAGAAAATTTGTTGCACATAGAAAGCAGTCACCCAAAGCATATATCACACGAATGCTATCAGTGGGCCAATCTGAGTATTTGAAGACGATACGATCATATATACACTGACGAAAAAAACTGCAGCACCAAGAAGTAACTGATGTAAAGTAATGAAATTGCAGGAATACATTTGTCTAGGTAACACATATAAATGATTAACATTTCAAAATCACAAGTTAATGACCGCGAGATAAGCCAGCGTAAATGCGAAATGCTGGTGCATTACTACCCGGCGTAACTGCTATAATGTTGCACGCCAAGCATGCAAACCTGCATGCATTGCGTTGCACTGGTGCCGGATGTCAGTTTGTGAGATGGAATTACATGCCCGTTGCACTTGGTCGCTCATACAGTGGCAGTTAATACTGTTTGAGGATAGCGCTGGAGTTGTGGTCCGATGATGTCCCATATGTGTTCGAACGGAGACAGACCAGGTGACCGAGCAGATCAAGGAAACATGGCGACAATCTGTAGATTGTGTTGGGTTAAAACAGCGGAATGTGGGCGAGCGTTATCCTGAAAACACCTCGGGAATGTTGTTCATAAATGGCAGTACAACAGGTCGAATTACCAGACTGACGTACAAATTTGCAGTGAGGGTGCGTGTGATAGCCACGAGAGTGCGCCTACTGTCATACTGTATCGCACCGCAGACCAGGCGTACGTACAGTTGGTCTAGCACGCAGACAGGTTGGTGGCAGGCCCTCAACTGGTCTCCTTCTAACCAACACACGGCCATCCCTGTCACCGAGGCTGAACCAGCTTTCATCAGGAAACACAACAGACCTGGTAAGCACTTCTAGTGCAGGCTTTGGCATGTGTGGTTGCTACGAGGTGCATTCAAGTTCTAAGGCCTCGGATATTTTTTTTCTAATTAACTGCTCACCCGAAATCGATGACACTGGCGTTACTTCTCGATGTAATCGCCCTGCAGACGTACACATTTTTCACAACGCTGACGCCATGATTCCATGGCAGCGGCGAAGGCTTCTTTAGGAGTCTGTTTTGACCACTGGAAAATCGCTGAGGCAATAGCAGCACGGCTGGTGAATGTGCGGCCACGGAGAGTGTCTTTCATTGTTGGAAAAAGCCAAAAGTCACTAGGAGCCAGGCCAGGTGAGTAGGGAGCATGAGGAATCACTTCAAAGTTGTAATCACGAAGAAACTGTTGCGTAACGTTAGCTCGATGTGCGGGTGCGTTGTCTCGGTGAAACAGCACACGCGCAGCCCTTCCCGGACGTTTTTGTTGCAGTGCAGGAAGGAATTTGTTCTTCAAAACATTTTCGTAGGATGCACCTGTTACCGTAGTGCCCTTTGGAACGCTATGGGTAAGGGATACGCCCTCGCTGTCCCAGAACATGGACACCATCATTTTTTCAGCACTGGCGGTTACCCGAAATTTTTTTGGTGGCGGTGAATCTGTGTGCTTCCATTGAGCTGACTGGCGCTTTGTTTCTGGATTGAAAAATGGCATCCACGTCTCATCCATTGTCACAACCGACGAAAAGAAAGTCCCATTCATGCTGTCGTTGAGCGTCAACATTGTTTGGCAACATGCCGCACGGGCAGCCATGTGGTCGTCCGTCAGCATTCGTGGCACCCACCTGGATGACACATTTTCAGGTCGTCATGCAGGATTGTGTGCACAGAACCCACAGAAATGCCAACTCTGGAGGCGATCTGTTCAACCGTCATTCGGCGATCCCCCAAAACAATTATCTCCACTTTCTCGATCATATCGTCAGACCGGCTCGTGCGAGCCCGAGGTTGTTTCGGTTTGTTGTCACACGATGTTCTGCCTTGATTAAACTGTCGCACCCACGAACGCACTTTCGACTCATCCATAAATCCATCACCACATGTCTCCTTCAACTGTCAATGAATTTCAATTGGTTTCACACCACGCAAATTCAGAAAACGAATGATTGCACGCTGTTCAAGTAAGGAAAACGTCGCCATTTTAAGTATTTAAAACAGTTCTCATTCTCGCCGCTGGCGGTATAATTCCATCTGCCGTACGGTGCTGCCATCTCTGGGACGTATTGACAATGAATGCGGCCTCATTTTAAAACAGTGCACATGTTTCTATCTCTTTTCAGTCTGTAGAAAAAAAATCGGAGGCCTTAGAACTTGAATGCACCTCGTACTTGAGACCTGTCCTGAGACTGAAATCACTTGCGAGTAGTTTATACTGGGGAGTTCTTACTGTACCGACAGTGTGATTTCAAACGTCTCGGACTGCTCACTTGCGAAAGGCACACTTATTCGTTTACAGTTTACCAGTCTTGACGTTTAGTATCCTTGTGCTCTCTGTCATATAAGTGAGCCATATTGGTCCCTGGTATGACCAGCAAAGGGGTGTGTCACACACTGAAATCTACCATGATTTAAGGGTTCTGGTAGCGAGTAAATTGCGATCAGTCTGCATGATCACTAGACCGTGAGATTTTTGCATTTCTTTCTTTCGTGGCCACGATCGATTCACACGTGCCACCTCCGCGTCTCACCTCCGTCACACACATCTCGCCAGATGCAACTTACATCGCCGCACGAAGCAAAAAGGGTAACATACTACTACTGCTCCGGCATTGTCAGGGCGTATAGATCTCAACTACCACTTGCTCTCAGCTGCATCTATGTAGAGAAACTTCAGTAGATTTGATCAATCAAAGTCTGCTCAGCGTCAGATCAATTCAGATTGCGTTATCGACATTTTTAGGGCCAGAGTTAAACCGTCTTTGCCAACCCAGGATCTTTGTCCAGCATAGTCTTAAGCCAACTCGTCAGTTGTTTACGGTATTCGATCAATAACTTGTTTAGCATAATTTATGTCTGTCTTTTTAGAAACAAGTAAATGTTATTTGAACACTAAAATTATGCTAACACAATCAATCATTTAAATAGTCCCCACGAGGGTTACCTTCCAACGTCGGTGGCCCATGGAACAAATACCATTCCCATGGCAGAAGGGATCCTTCACTACAGGGTGAAACTTAAGGAGGAAACTTATCACACTTAAAGGATCATGTTCATTTTTACTCATTTCCAGAAACGCATATTTTCGATTGTAAATGGCAGTACTGATATTTTCTCTTTTATACTGCTGTTTTCCTTCCTGTGGAGAGGGAGAAATATGCTTTAGCTACAGGCTGACATATATGTTAGGAGCAAACCGAGGCGGTATTTGTGTACTCAAGCCTACGCAAGTACAGACAGCATGACGAGAACCCTATGGCTTTGCAAACAAGTTCGAATCTCGGTCGGGCACACAGTTTTAATCTACCAGGAAGTTTCATATCAGCGCACACTCCGCTGCAGAGTGAAAATCTCATTCTGGAAACATCCCCCAGGCTGTGGCTAGGCCATGTCTCCGCAGTATCCTTTCTTTCAGGAGTGCTAGTTCAGCGAATTTCGCAGGAGAGCTTCTGTAAAGTTTGGAAGGTAGGAGACGAGATACTGGCAGAAGTAAAGCTGTGAGGACCGGGCCTGAGTCGTGCTTCGGTAGCTCAGATGGTAGAGCACTTGCCGCGAAAGGCAAAGGTCCCGAGTTCCAGTCTCGCTCGGGCTCACAGTTTTAATCTGCCAGGAAGTTTCAATCTTTGGATCTTTACAGGCGAAGTGGTTGATTCTATGGCAAAACCATGTGATTAAATAGCCGCTTTAGAAACGATTCAATATCGACTTTCGTCAGGTGTCATTGGCGACATTCTACTTGGGGTAGTAATTCTTCTAGAATCCTGTACCTGTAATTTCTATTGAACACACTGTTTTGTGCTGGGGGAAGCGTTATTGGTAGATCGAAACGCTGTATGACTGATGAGCAATGATGGGCTAGCCAGCTCGAGACACCAAGGAGATATTCAGACACTGGAAAAATGTGCTCATATTTTCTGTATTAGTTTTACCGAAGAGTCTGCTAGGTAATCCGTGATACTACGTGTGAATATTTGCTATGTATTGCAAGGTGGCCACGTCAGGCCCGTGTTGTAGAGCTTACAAAGCCTATACAGCAATGGCTTTCGGTGTAATGTTGTGTAATAAGTATTCTTTTGTAAATTCATTGTCCACTTCTCAACATGAATTGTAGTAAGATTTTTCTTTTCTTCCCTTTGTAGGAAAAAGGAGTATCTTCCGAAGTTTGTTCTCGTAGGTTTTATGTTTTGTACATTAAAAAAAACCTTTAGCAGGGAATAAACTTTTTAGTGAAAATACTTGGATGAAAGTTCAATTTAAGTCTCGAGGCGTCATTCATGTAACTAACAGCTATCAGGATCACGGTTTGGTACCATTATGGTATGAAATCTTCGCTAGAGTATCTCTACTGAGTTATAACACTAAAAACTGAATTTCGTTCCGTTCTCTCACAAGTAAGGTAAAGAGATGGTGGATTTAACAAGCATGCGTTCAACAGCTTATTCATTACTGGGATGTTCGACAGGATTCTCGTCGGACCAGGCGGACAGGTGTATTATAGCGCTGAGACTGCTGTATAATTCGAACGGCCACAGTGTTGGTGGCGTACTGTTGTTTCAAAGTTTACTTGGCATTTGACCAAAACTAGTGATGTGCGTCAAACCAATAAACGTTTCTCAGTGATCTTGCGAAATCCAGCGTCTTCTGTTCGTCCGCTACACACAGAAGGAAGCAGGTACCTGCGGCCATAGTCAGGCCGCTGTGCTCCTTGACTTCCGGAAGGTGTTCGATATACTTCCAAGTATCAGTCCATGTTTGTGGTTGGATTGAGGTGGTCTTAGAAAACAGAACACAGCATGTCTCTCTTAACACAGATAAATATTCAGACGAGAAAGTAACTTAAGGCATATGCAAGGGAAGTTACAACACCATTACAGTTCACAACATATCCAGCTGATCTAGTGGGCAACGTCGCAAGCTCCAAGAGCCTGTTTGGAGATGATGCTACTGTACAGCAGTAGCGAAATGCAGGAAGACTCCCAGATGATCGGCGGTTGGTGCAGGTATTGCTTACTGAGCCAAAGTATAAACAAATGTAAAATATTGCAGATAAACAGATGGATAGACCCTTTGCTGTATGATTACGCTATTTCCGAACAGTCACTGGAAGTAATCACATCTGATAAATATCTGGGAGTATGCATACGGAAGGCTTTGAAGTTTGACGACCTCATAAAGCTAATTGAATCGATGAGTTGGAAAATGGGGTCATATCCACGTTTTTTCAAATTACGTTTACCGTAGATAATTGATCTTTTGCTTGCTTAAATTTAATGTTTTCTTAATAATTGGGATTAGCTCTGTAATGTAGTAATGTAAAGTATTGTATTGCACTTATAGTAAATGCGCATCTTTGACTTCTTTCGACTTCCCAGGCACCACACGCTGTGGGGTCCACTGAATACGAGTACTGTAATGCAGTATAACGTGTAGATGTATACGTGTTGTACAATTATTAGGTTGGTGCATAAATTCGTAGCGTTTTGTGTTACATGTTGGTATTCTGGTTGCTATGGATTTATTTATCGAGTGTCATTTTATATTTGCCGTTCACTGTTGCTATTTGAGTTTACATATTGTCATTTTGTCATTTGGAGATGGAGCTGTGGACTCTACAAAACGGAGTGCCAAGTGAAGAAATCGAAACATTTCCAACATAATGTTCTGTTTGAGTTCAATAGAGGGGTGACAGCAGCGGAGGCCGCCAGAAACA
Source organism: Schistocerca cancellata (assembly GCF_023864275.1). Taxonomy (NCBI): domain Eukaryota; kingdom Metazoa; phylum Arthropoda; class Insecta; order Orthoptera; family Acrididae; genus Schistocerca; species Schistocerca cancellata. The sequence continues at coordinate 342,784,431 of NC_064626.1, read as the reverse complement.
TTTGAGCAATGTATGGGGATAATGCCACTGGGCACAGCACTGCAAGAAAATCTTTTTCTCGTTTTAAGGAGGATTGTCTTGACATTAGTGACTCTCCACGATCGGAAGGACCTCCACTGTTTGATGAACATCGTTTGAGCTCATTAATGCACAATTAACCACGTGACTGTACACAAGCACTGACAAATGTGACGAACTGTGATCATGCCACCGTCATGCGACATTTCCATGCAACGGGTAAGGTTCAAAAATAGAGTGTATGGGGACCGCACGCTCTAAGCCAAAATCACAGAAATCGGTGAATGACCATATGAGCAACTCTGCTTGCTGATCATTAATTGGGTCGTGAACAACACCGACCATTCCTATCCTGTATTGTTCTTAGTGAAGAGTTATCGTGTCTATATCCTAACATGAGGAAAAGAAAGAAAATATTAGGCCCAAAGACAGTATGAACTCACCATACAAAGACCTGCACGCATCCACAAAAGATAATGTTAAGCTTGTGGTAGAACAGCGACAATCTGGTGTACAATCCTCGAGGTGTAACCCATCATTGCTAACATTTATTGTCAACAGCTGATGCGTCTTGCAGACGCAGTCCAAGAACAACGACCAAGACGACTTTGTGAAGTGGTGCTACTTCACGATAACGTCCACCTGCAGTCGCTAGACAGACAAATAACACTACATTGGAGTTGAGTTGGAAAGTCATTTCGGATCCATCTATCTAACAGCTTTCTAGGAACTTCCTTTCTGGATAAAAGTGCGCTCCGAACATGGTTCGACGAGTTTTTCGTCTCAAAGCCAGATAATTTCTAAGAATGATGGCCTATCGAAGTGGCGGGGTCCAAACGGTACATATCGAACGTGCGATCGTAAATCGATCATGCGACACTAGTGGTTGGCGTTATGAGTATCTTTACGGTGGTCGCTACAGCAACAACAAAAGAAGAGCGTTACAAAAATACTTTTAACTGCAAAGGAGACGACTTACATTACTCGTCCTCGATGTTGTCATGTTAAAGTCCATATGGTGGTCTGGATGGATAATTTGGAAGAGTCGAACCATGTACTCTTCCTGATACACGTTCGTTTTCCGCACTGTCCGTAATGAAATTTGAAATGGTATTTCAGCATCGAAACTGTTCTTACGAAGTTTTACACACTTTGCACCGCCACAGTCTACGCAGTCCCTTCTTTCCTCGTCCAGTAGTACTCCATATTTGCGGCAAAAACTCGAACAATTTTCTACGCTGGATAAACTTGGAATTAAATTGTCACGTGAGAGAATCCGCAGAAGAAACTTCAAGAACACCAGACATCCCACTCACTAACCACATAAATCGTCTGGGATTCCCTAGCAATTCATAAATAATTCGCGGAGGTACGTAATTTAGAGCAACTAAGGGAACGCCGGGAAACAGATAAAAATGACGATCACAAATAACTGATCACATCGCCCGCCACCAGTGTCGCATGGACGATTTACGATCGCACGTTCGATATGTATCGTTTGGACCCCGCCACTTCGATAGGCAATCATTCTTGGAAATTACCCAAAACCACGTGATTTCTACAATAGTGGAATGGAAAAGCTACCCCAGAGTTAGCAGACTGTTGTAATAAGTGAAGGAGAATATATTTTTGATGATCAAAGTCTGTGTTACGTGTATCTGTTGTGTTTATTAAACTTGTGAAAGCCCGACCCTCCCTCCCCCTCCCGTGTAGTGATACATTTCTGGTGTCAGAGTGAACGTCACGGACGAGCGTCAAGTCCTACGAGACAAACCGCGAGCTGCTGGTGAGGGCTGCTGGCAGCGCCGGCACGTGATGGTCTGCGGCGGCAGCGACGTCAACGGCCGGCGCTGACCCGCGCCAGCCGCGCCGCCCCCCGTCACACCCGTCACACTCTGCCTCGGCGTCGACGGTTCGGCCGCTGATTTACAGCTCACGGCGGAGCGGAGGCGCGACGCGCCGAGAATTATGATCGCCTCTCATTGTGTCCGCGCCTCCGCTTGTACGGCCTCATCTCGCCACGAGTTCACTCACCCGAAATGGCGGCAGTTGACTCTAGGCCCACAACACGGCAAATCTCACACGCTGACCCTGCGACGAAGAAATTGTTCAAAAATGGTTCAAATGGCTCTGAGCACCATGGGACTTAACTGCTGAGGCCATCAGTCCCCTAGAACTTAGAACTACTGAAACCTAACTAACCTAAGGACAGCACACACGCGACCGCTACGGTCGCAGGTTCGAATACTCCCTCGGGCATGGAAGTGTGTGATGTCCTTAGGTTAGTTAGGTTTAAGCAGTTCTAAGTTCTAAGTTCTACGCGTCTGATGACCTTAGAAGTTAAGTCTCATAGTAGTCAGAGCCATTTTAACCATTTGACATCACACACATCCATGCCCGAGGCAGGATTCGAACCTGCGACCGTAGCGGTCGCGCGATTCCAGACTGTAGCGCCTAGAACCGCTCGGCCAGTCCGGCCGGCAAGAAATTGTTCAAAAATCGTCTTTCATCCTACTGGTTCTACCCCTTTCTGCCCTCTGCTGTTACGTTTTTCTATAAAGCTCCATACCAATGACAAATACGACAGTATGATAGAACTACGAAGTCTTTCGCGAGATACTTGTTGAATTAAAAGTTCTAGGTGCTCCTAACTCATTAATTCGCCATAAAGACCCGAGGTTTCTACAATATCCATCAGTGTCTTCACCGGGAAAGCAAATAACTGTCGTTGATGTAGCGGAATCACACGGATGTAAACTATGTTGCAGAACAGCATACAGTCACGACGCTCACCGGCCGTTTTGACCGAGTGGTTCTAGGCGCTTCAGTCTGGAACCGCGCTGCTGCTACAGTCGCAGGTTCGAATCCTGCCTCGGGCATGGCTGTGTGTGATGTCCTTAGTTTAGTTAGGTTTAAGTAGTTCTGAGTCTAGGGGACTGATGACTACTAGGGAAATCACACTGAATAGGAGGGTGTCGAGGTCCATATACATGACACTGATTAGTCCTCTAACGACGTACGCAGCTCCCGTCTGGGGATATGCAGCTCCTACATGACTACGCCGTCAATCATTAGCAACGCTCCACGCTACACACGCACCGTTGATCTTCACCATTAATACCGCCTTGATATCCTCAAGGAAGTATTCAAAAAACACGCCACACGACTGTACAGGAACTCGAGACACTCGAACAATCATTTCACCCGCACTCTGGGAAACTACGATCACAACCACAGATTGAAGCACAAGCGGCCAAAGACACTGCTAGCTAGGGCATAGCCATCTACGGTAAACTAACATACGCAAACAAACGACAAACGTCGGCAAGCCCCTGCATATCAGCAACACTGACTGGTAACTACCAGCTGCTATTAGAGTCGACCAACAGGCCACAGCAGGGACACCGACGAGCTCGCCCACAGACCTACAAACAATCAGCCAACATTCCCTCACACCGTGTTTCCGGTATATGACCTATCGGACACAAGATCGATAACAAACCTAACTGTTGCAGCTTGCTGACGCTGAACAAGGACTCTGCACCAGCACCCAGCGCCAGCCGCCTTGCAGCACAACCGCACAACGTCAAGGTATCGACATGCATGATACCCACTACTAACAAAGCCTATACTTGCACGACCTATCGCAGGCAGCAAGACAATCGCTACTGCTCTTACCACCCGACCTAACTATCGCAGAGGTTTTTTTCCCTTGGCTCCTGCCTGGGCACTTTTTTTCCTCTGCTCTTCAAACCGCTACCATTCGTTCGATTTCGACCCAATTTATCTCCAGATGAGCGCGTATTAACGGTTAACCCTAACCAGACGTACGCAAACATCGCAGTACCCACATCCTGCGACACCTCACTTTACTGAATACTAACCCTTATGCAGAGATGGCAGTAGACCTATTGTGTTGGCCATCATGCCGGTGTGGGCGTGGAGGGGCTGCACCTCTTGAAAAAAGGGACTGATGACCTCAGATGTTAAGTCCCATAGTGCTTAGAGCCATTTGAACTATTTTTTGTGTCACGACGCTCACTGCTGTGAAGGTTGTTACCGTCTGGTAGCTGAAACTACGGTAGCACCCCTAGCGGCCAGAAAGCCAGCCGTAAGATTAATGTTCGTTTTTAATTATTTTTCTGCTTAAATGACTAAATAATAATTATAGTTTTGCTCTCCAAGCATTACTAAATTTTCAACAGATATGAATAATCGTGAAATAAATATCAAAACAGCGGAAACTCACTGATGCGGTGACATAAGTTACGTCTTCTCATCTACATAACTAAAAATGTAAATGTTCGTTTGTTTAGAATCGTGTATCTCCGAACGTTCTTCGCCGATTGCTTTGATATTTTGACACAACGTTGCATTCGAATACGAGCGGATTTTTATATACCTATTGGTGCGCCATATGATACGTGAATAATATATACAATATATAAAGCGATGCGTTGTTAGTAAAAACCTCACATTCTTTTGTTCAAAATCTTAAAATGGTTCAAATGGCTCTGAGCACTATGGAACTTAACATCTGAGGTCATCAGTCCCCTACACTTAGAACTACTTAACCCTAACCAACCTAAGGACATCACACACATCCATGCCCGAGGCAGGATTCGAACCTGCAACCGTAGCAACAGCGCGGTTCCGAACTGAAGCGCCTCGAACCGCTCGGTCACAACGGCCGGTTCAAAATCTTAGATCTGCGGAAGTTGTTCACCGATTCTTTGAAATTTTGACATAACGTTGCATTCGGATAGGAACCGAGTTTTATATACCTACTATAGCGCCATACAGTTCATAAATATACATATTACATATATAACAAATAAAAATGTTGTATAAATAAAATATATATTTATACAGGGTGTTACAAAAAGGTACGGCCAAACTTTCAGGAAACATTCCTCACACACAAATAAAGAAAAGATATTATGTGGACATGTGTCCGGAAACGCTTAATTTCCATGTTAGAGATCATTTTAGTTTCGTCATTACGTACTGTACTTCCTCGATTCACCGCCAGTTGGCCCAATTGAAGGAAGATAATGTTGACTTCGGTGCTTGTGTTGACATGCGACTCATTGCTCTACAGTATTAGCATCAAGCACATCAGTACGTAGTATCAACAAGTTAGTGTTCATCACGAACGTGGTTTTGCAGTCAGTGCAATGATAACAAATGCGGAGTTGGCAGATGCCCATTTGATGTATGGTTTAGCACGGGGCAATAGCCGTGGCGCGGTACGTTTGTATCGAGACAGATTTCCAGAACGAAGGTGCCCCGACATGAAGGCGTTCGAAGCAATTGATCGGCGTCTTAGGGAGCACGGAACATTCCAGCCTATGACTCGCGACTGGGGAAGACCAAGAACGACGAGGACACCTGCAATGGACGAGGCAATTCTTCGTGCAGTTGACGATAACCCTAATGTCAGCGTCAAAGAAGTTGCTGCTGTACAAGGTAACGTTGACCACGTCACTGTATGGAGAGTGCTACGGGAGAACCAGTTGTTTCCGTACCATGTACAGCGTATGCAGGCACTATCAGCAGCTAATTGACCTCCACAGGTACACTTCTGCGAATGGTTCATCCAACAACGTGTCAATCCTCATTTCAGTGCAAATGTTCTCTTTATGGATGAGGCTTGATTCCAACGTGATCAAATTGTAAATTTTCACAATCATCATGTGTGGGCTGACGAGAATCCGCACGCAATTGTGCAACCACGTCATCAACACAGATTTTCTGTGAACGTTTGGGCAGGCATTGTTGGTGATGTCTTGATTGGGCCCCATGTTCTTCCACCTACGCTCAATGGAGCACATTATCATGATATCATACAGGATACTCTACCTGTGCTGCTAGAATATGTGCCTTTACAAGTACGACACAACATGTGGTTCATGCACGATGGAACTCCTGCACATTTCAGTCGAAGTGTTCGTACGCTTCTCAGCAACAGATTCGGTGACCGATGGATTGGTAGAGGGGTACCAATTCCATGGCCTCCACGCTCTCCTGACCTCAACCCTCTTGACTTTCATTTGAAAGCTCTTGTCTACGCAACCCCGGTACCAAATGTAGAGACTCTTCGTGCTCGTATTGTGGACGGCTGTGATACAATACGCCATTCTCCAGGGCTGCATTAGCGCATCAGGGATTCCATGCGACGGAGTGTGGATGCTTGTATCCTCGCTAACGGAGGACATTTTGAACATTTCCTGTAACAAAGTGTTTGAAGTCACGCTGGTACGTTCAGTTGCTGAGTGTTTCCATTCCATGATTAATGTGATTTGAAGAGAAGTAATAAAATGAGCTCTAACATGGAAAGTAAGCGTTTCCGGACACATGTCCACATAACGTATTTTCTTTCTTTGTGTGTGAGGAATGTGTCTTGAAAGTTTGGCCGTACCTTTTGTAAGACCCTGTATAAAAACACGCATGTATCCGAAGGTAACATTGAGTCAGAATTTCAGAACGTTATATGGTGAAGAACTTCCGGAAATTTACGAACATATACATTTGCATAAATGAAAATATCAATGTTCGAAATCTTAAATTTCCACAAAAGCTCATCGCCGATTGCATTCCAATACGCGCGTGTTTTTATACACCTATTTTCCTATGTATATAATACCTAAATAAATATGTAATATATAAAGGGGAAAGGTTATTACCAAAAATCTCGATTTACTTTAAATTTCTTCACAACACTCTAATGAACATTAGGTACAACAGAAGCTATTATTTTAATATATATAATGCATAAATATATACACACACAATATACAATGGCGAAACACAGGGAAGTTTAATTTGTGGCTTATCGGCTTACGATAGAATACTACTATTACTACTAGTACTACTACAGCATCTGAATATGGAAAAACAATAAACGGAACTCAAGGTCAGAGAGAGGTAGCAAGAGGAGGTGGATAGAGGACATAGAAAGCGGAAAGGAGGAGATGAACAGACAGAGGGGTCAGGAGAAGATGGAGAGAGAGGGGAAGACGAAGGACGTAGAAAGGAGAAGGAGGTGAAGAATGGAGGGGGGAAAGTGTGTACAGAAGGAGCAGGAGGTGGAGGGAGAGGAGAAGATCGACAGAGGAAAGGGGGAGGAGGTAATGGACAGAGAGAGGGCAAGAGAGAGGGGCAGGAGGAGATGGAGAGAGAAGGGAGAGAAGAAAATGGACTGAAGAAGGGGAGAGGACGTGATGGTCAGAGAAAGAGGGAACGAGGAGGAGATGGATAAAGAGAGGGGGAAGAGGACACGGACAAAGACAGGGGAGAGTAGGAGATTAGGATATATATCCAATTCCCGTACATATTAGAAACGTGTGTAGTCTCTTTCTTCCATTTAACCAGACTCAGCCACATCAACGCGTGGTCGGGCACAGCTAGTGAAATAACACTTTTGAGTATGTGCACAACTGCAGCTAACTCCTCTGAAAGCTAGAAAATATAATCACTTATTTCACGCATGAGGTGCATATATTCCTGTTGTCCTTATTACGGTAGGCACTTTCCCTGCGCGTAACGGTTTTGTCTGCAAAATAATGATCTGCAGATTTTTACACTTCACTCGACTTTCTAATACACGAGTATTTTCATAAAAGCAAAAGCGAATGTATGGAAGATTATTGCGCTCTGTGACTCAAAAGTAGCTACAACAGATCCCTGTGTTAAAAATATCGTTTGGGTTGTTGTTATTCTCAGTGATTATAACATTCAAATATTTACGGTCAATATTATCACAAAATATCGGTTCTTTTTGTGTAATTAAAACTTAAAAGTCACTACATATTAAGATCTGGTTACGTGATCGAAAACGCTGTTACTGGCTGAAGCACTCATGACTTCACAGACTAGGAATAAGACGAAGCTACACATGTGTTATAGGAGTGATAGCCGAAGTTACTACGTTCTTAAGTACTTTTGAAACCAGTTTGGCTATTTAGTGGTGGGACACACGTTTACAGCTTTTAAGTGACAATAGAAAGAAATTTTGTGAACGTTGATAGTGGAAACCTTGCGAAAGTTCATGCGTTTACGCTCCACCCATGTAGAGTGGCGATGTGTGCAGACGGACATTCTTTTCCCTGTTCCCTTCAGCATCATTAAACCCGCTCAAAACTATGGAATTGTAGAGCTTTTGCACATGTGCCCGTATGTTATATCTAGATTGTTGACTATCAGTCGTGGACTACGATACAAAGCACAGTAAAATTAATCTTGGCAAATATTAGTGCTGATGTCCTTACAAGAAACCCTCAGGAGATATTGCTCTTAGTATGTGTCTTGTGGCGCAATGGATAACGTATCCGACTGCGGATGAAGAGAACACGCGTTCGAGTTTTGAAAGAGATATATACTTTTTAGAAGTTTTACACGAAATACAAAAATAGCGTTAGCAAGTATTTATTGCAGTTATTGTTTCGATGCTACTATATATAGCTTCACATTAATCTTTGTCAGATAAATGGACAGCTGAGGATAAATGCATTCGCTTTGCTTACAAACTATTCAATTTTTGGGAAAGCGTTGCTTGTAGAAAGCATTGCTTGTGATGATGATACCACCTTAGGCCCACAGTACAACGATGTGTAAGACGATTAGGTTACTTTGGGGAGACGTAGAAAGCGTATACAACACGCAGGTAACTCAAACGTAAGGGCTGTGATGCTTGTGAGTGCAAACTAGCGTCAGTGTCTGAATCAGACTAACTTCTTCTTTATGGAAGGTGATGAAACTTCAAAAGTTTAAGCAATAAGGATCTTAGCTTAGTAGAACGAAGGTAAAAATAAACATTGTTTGTAATAAAGTAAAAAGTGTGTGGCCACTTTAACTACAAAATATCATTTTGTACGTGATGTATATGACCATCGACTGGAAAAGTAAGCGCATGTAAACGGCAAGGAAAACAAAATAATACTCTTGTTTCCGATAGGTGTGGTGAAGTTTTGTAATTGTGATTTGGTTTCCATATGAGAGGACTGTCGAGTCGTTTTATAAATAAGTTAAAATGTTTTTTCGGGAGGACCTATATGAGCGACCTGTGGATATCATCCTATAAAATTGGACTGTGTACTGCTCTCCCAACTGAGCTACGAGGAAGTGGGTAAACGATAGTTTTAACGAAGAGTTTAATTTCGCTGAATGACGCAATCCTTCCCTTCAACAATGAGAAAGCGTATCTCAGAGGTAAAGTAATGTTAACTTCAGAGTGCAAGACATTTTTAATTAAGTATGGGAACTTGTGCATCGACGTGTAGCGTTTTGTAGGTACAGTCTGCCATATTTAACGCATCTCCTCATTCTTTGGAACATTCAAAAACTATTTTTCAGGGGATTTTATAGCTATATTTATGCAGTGTGGTCCTACACACTATTTGTAACCCATTTTCTGAAACGTAAATTCCAGAACAAGACATCACTGTGAATGAGCTTTACGACAGTAAGAGCAGTGAGCTATCCAGTGGCGTCACACGCATCTCATGAATCGAAAGGAATGTTTTAGCGGTCTTTCAAATTATTTGAATGCCATTTCTGTTTTCATAAAACAATACTGAAATTTGAGTGAAAAAAGACATGTTATGAGCATAAAATGATATAATTATCCGTTTAAGACGATTTCCGGTAAACAATCAAATAGCTTATTGTGGAATTCATTACTTCTGTTTTATTGCTTTTGACATTTTATCACGTTTGTGTGGTTTTCACTTCCGTTAAAATTTTCGTGGCTTTTGTGGTACGTTAAGTAATGTAAGTATTGCTTTCCATACACGTTTCCAACGTTCCACGTTCACTGATTTGACTGCATATGTAGTGAAAAATACTTCACGTTGTTGAACAAATATACGACGTCTTTCTTCAGTAAATCTACAAGAGAATCTTGAATAAACTGTCCGCTAATCTACTGTTTCATACCCCACACCCGCTGCTTAGGAAACTAAACAGAGAAAAATGTGGTATAATTTTTTAGTTATTAAGGGTTTTTGTAAAGTGTTACGTGGCAATATAATGACTTTTCCCTTTTTTGTGGCAGTGTCTACATCTACATCTACATTTATACTCCGCAAGCCACCCAACGGTGTATGGCGGAGGGCACTTTACGTGCCACTGTCATTACCTCCCTTTTCTGTTCCAGTCGCGTATGGTTCGCGGGAAGAACGACTGTCTGAAAGCCTCCGTGCGCGCTCGAATCTCTCTAAGTTTACATTCGTGATCTCCTCGGGAGGTATAAGTAGGGGAAGCAATATATTCGATACCTCATCCAGAAACACACCCTCTCGAAACCTGGCGAGCAAGCTACACCGCGATGCAGAGCGCCTCTCTTGCAGAGTCTGCCACTTGAGTTTGTTAAACATCTCCGTAACGCTATCACGGTTACCAAATAACCCTGTGACGAAACGGGCCGCTCTTCTTTGGATTTTCTCTATCTCCTCCGTCAACCCGATCTGGTACGGATCCCACACTGATGAGCAATACTCAAGTATAGGTCGAACGAGTGTTTTGTAAGCCACCTCCTTTGTTGATGGACTACATTTTCTAAGGACTCTCCCAATGAATCTCAACGTGGTACCGCCTTACCAACAATTACTTTTATATGATCATTCCACTTCAAATCGTTCCGCACACATACTCCCAGATATTTTACAGAAGTAACAGCTACCAGTGTTTGTTCCGCTATCATATAATTACATTTGTCTGTGTTAAGGGTCAGTTGCCACTCCTTGCACCAAGTGCCTATCCGCTGCAGATCTTCCTGCATTTCGCAACAATTTTCTAATGCTGCAACTTCTCTGTATACTACAGCATCATCCGCGAAAAGCCGCATGGAACTTCCTTCACTATCTACTAGGTCATTTATATATATTGTGAAAAGCAATGGTCCCATAACACTCCCCTGTGGCACGCCAGAGGCTACTTTAACGTCTGTAGACGTCTCTCCATTGACAACAACATGCTGTGTTCTGTTTGCTAAAAACTCTTCAATCCAGCCACACAGCTGGTCTGATATTCCGTAGGCTCTTACTTTGTTTATTAGGCGACAGTGCGAAAGTGTATCGAGCGCCTTCCGGAAGTCAAGGAAAATAGCATCTATCTGGGAGCCTGTATCTAATATTTTCTGGGTTTCATGAACAAATACAGCGAGTTGGGTCTCACACGATCGCTGTTTCCGGAATCCATGTTGATTCCTACGGAGTAGAATCTGGGTTTCCAAAAACGACATGATACTCGAGCAAAAAACATGTTCTAAAATTCTACAGCAGATCGACGTCAGAGATATAGGTCTATAGTTTTGCGCATCTGCTCGACGACCCTTCTTGAAGACTGGGACTACCTGTACACTTTTCCAATCATTTGGAACCTTCCGTTCCTCTAGAGACTTGCGGTACACGGCTGTTAGAAGGGGGGCAAGTTCTTTCGCGTACTCTGTGTAGAATCGAATTGGTATCTCGTCAGGTCCAGTGGACTTTCCTCTGTTGAGTGATTCCAGTTGCTTTTCTATTCCTTGGACACTTATTTCGATTTCAGCCATTTTTTAGTTTGTGCGAGGATTTAGAGAAGGAACTGCTTTGGAAAAAGGTGTTTAGTATTTCAGCTTTACGCGTGTCATCCTCTGTTTCAATGCCATCATCATCCCGGAGTGTCTGGATATGCTGTGTATGTATGTCATCTACGTGCACCATAACGTGATGTTGTTTTGAGAGAGGCGCTTTTATTCCTACCTTTAATGAATCTCATCTTTCGTTGGGTCTAGTGTGAGAATTGTGTACATATGTTTCATAGACAAGTATGATGGATCTGCCCTTTCAACAGTAATCTGTTCAAAATGTTTACACGCTTACTTTCTACATCTAAACGTTCAGCTAGCTCATTTCTGTTAACTGGTGACTTCTCCACCTGGTAAACGTTATACAACATGAATTATATGGACATTTTCAAAAATGAAAACTGATATACTTCTAGCATAACTTGTGCAGTGAGGATTGTTATGTTGAGATGCCTAGTTTGAATAACTAATGACATTAATGTTGGGTGTTGTTTAAGTTTCATGTGGAAATTATGTATCAATCTCCTGACAAGCTCTTTATCAAAGTTACGTAAATGTAAGCTTTTCTCTCTGCTGCGCTACTGTTTCCACCACCTTCTTATTCTCTCTGCTGCACCACTGTCATCTTCTGGAATTCGCTTTTTAATGGTTCTTTTTACTCCCCCAACATAAACTTCATGGCATTGCAAAACACCTCCTATGCCTGTCTCTGAAGCACATTTCCTGTACCTGCGGTGCATGAGGACTGCAGTGGCATGCTGTCTGTTAAAGAGATAACGAAGAGAATAGTCGAAGTATGATGGTCAGCAGGCGACAGACAGTTGACATCTGACGTGACGAAGCGCAAAACTCAGCAGGCGACGCGCTACTGAGGCAGCCACCGTTTCTAACTAAATAAATGAACTCGCCCAGAGGTTAAGAGGAGAATGCATTTCTGCACCGTGGCTACACTGTTTTGTGCGACATTTACCTACTGTCCAGCACAGGATAACGCTCGCAAATGAAGTAGCTGTCAAGAACGTCTCGAATGTCAAGAGATCACGAAAGCATTAATATCCAAGCAGCTCGGTTGCGTTTAATAGTGCCTGTTTTGCTTCGCTGTGTTCTTTTCCATCTAATTACTGTATGAAATGTCATTGATAAATGTATCGACTCTGTGTTGCGTATCATGAGGTATACGCTGAAATTTGGAATCACAATTTCTAAGCGAAAAATGTCAATTTATTCACAAAAGATGATGGTGTAAGAGTTAGCGTTCTTAATGTTGTAGAATGTCTTTGTTTCACTAACCCTGAACATTCAATGTCTCATCAGGACAGATGTAATAAACATTTCTTGCTTGATATTTGCTAATTAATTCACTGTTATAAAACTTATTTTACACTGTACCCGAATGATAAGTCACATGAAAGACAATTAACAGTGGTTTCATATTACACTCACAACATAGATAACTACAAATTTCTGCTTGTTTCACAGTTATCGATTTTTCATTTCGCTCGCAGGTGGGCTTGCATTGCTGCGATACCAGTTTTAAGCCTCATGTTATCCATACCGATGCTTGTGAATTCAGGATGTGAGAATATATTATCGGATGTATTGGCTATCTCCTTTTCAAGGCTCCGGCAAGCATCATATTCGACCTGCAAAAGAAAGGTAGGAGGTTTTCTGTAGAAATCGTTAACATACATATTTAATTAAAAGTGAAATACCTCGGTGAAAAAGAACAAATACGTAGGTGTATAAAAATATTGTAACACTATACTGATTCCGAAAGAAACATAAATGTCTTAGGCGACTGATCATGAAAGGGACAGACGATTAAAGTTTCTGATGAACTCAGCTACCAGACATTACTGCCGAAAAATGAGTATTTTGTGTCGACACCCACAACTACAATAACTCAATGTGTAAGTCATCACATCTGGTCAAAGACCTGTACTAGGTGATTCTGAGCTATCAATGTTCTTTTAATTCCGCAATGTCTGTAGCTCACTGGTATAAGAAACATTCAGGTAAATTGAAACTTCCTGGCAGATTAAAAGTGTGTGCCCGACCGAGACTCGAACTCGGGACCTTTGCCTTTCGCGGGCAAGTGCTCCACCATCTGAGCTACCGAAGCACGACTCACGCCCGGTCTCACAGCTTTACTTCTGCCAGTATCTCGTCTCCTACCTTCCAAACTTTACAGAAGCTCTCCTGCGAACCTTGCAGAACTAGCACTCCTGAAAGAAAGGATATTGCAGAGACATGGCTTAGCCACAGCCTGGGGGATGTTTCCAGAATGAGATTTTCACTCTGCAGCGGAGTGTGCGCTGATATGAAACTTCCTGGCAGATTAAAACTGTGTGCCCGACCGAGTCTCGAAATCGGGACCTTTGCCTTTCGCGGGCAAGTGCTCCACCATCTGAGCTACCGAAGCACGACTCACGCCCGGTCTCACAGCTTTACTTCTGCTAGTATCTCGTCTCCTACCTTCCAAACTTTACAGAAGCGCTCCTGCGAACCTTGCAGAACTAGCACTCCTGAAAGAAAGGATATTGCGGAGACATGGCTTAGCCACAGCCTGGGGGATGATTCCAGAATGAGATTTTCACTCTGCAGCGGAGTGTGCGCTGATATGAAACTTCCTGGCAGATTAAAACTGTGTGCCCGACCGAGACTCGAACTCGGGACCTTTGCCTGGCAGAAGTAAAGCTGTGAGACCGGGCGTGAGTCGTGCTTCGGTAGCTCAGATGGTAGAGCACTTGCCCGCGAAAGGCAAAGGTCCCGAGTTCGAGTCTCGGTCGGGCACACACTTTTAATCTGCCAGGAAGTTTCATATCAGCGCACACTCCGCTGCAGAGTGAAAATCTCATTCTGGCATTCAGGTAAATTGGTAATCAATATTAGCTGTCACATATCCATTCGACAAACGAGGTCACATAAAAGAGTATATCTACTATAAATGAAAAGGTCTTTTATACTGCATGAACAATGTGATGTTGCATTGTCTTGTTGGAATATAGCCACAGGATAGTGCTAAAAAAAGATTATAAATTAACAACCTTCAAGATTCCAAATATAGAAACTCACAATGAAAAAAAAAGTGGAAACTGGGACTGCTGCTGATATTCAAGACATACTGCTGTTGTGTTCTTCAGTTTGAAGACTGGTTTGATGCAGCCTCCCACGCTGATCTATCCTGTGCAAGCCTCTCTGCCTCTGCATACTTACTGCAACCTACATCCATTTGGACCTCCTCACTGTAGTCAAGCTTTTGTCTCCTGCTACTATTTTTACCGCCTATACTTTCTTCCATTACAAAACTGACGGCTCCTTTATGGCTCAGGATGTGTCCTATCAACATATAATCGTCTTCTCTATTAATCACGTTTTCGCATAAATTTCTTTTGCAGCCCAATTCTTCTGTAGTGCTACAGGCAAGGCATACTATAAGATACACTCCTGGAAATGGAAAAAAGAACACACTGACACCGGTGTGTCAGACCCACCATACTTGCTCCGGACACTGCGAGAGGGCTGTACAAGCAATGATCACACGCACGGCACAGCGGACACACCAGGAACCGCGGTGTTGGCCGTCGAATGGCACTAGCTGCGCAGCATTTGTGCACCGCCGCCGTCAGTGTCAGCCAGTTTGCCGTGGCATACGGAGCTCCATCGCAGTCTTTAACACTGGTAGCATGTCGCGACAGCGTGGACGTGAACCGTATGTGCAGTTGACGGACTTTGAACGAGGGCGTATAGTGGGCATGCGGGAGGCCGGGTGGACGTACCGCCGAATTGCTCAACACGTGGGGCGTGAGGTCTCCACAGTACATCGATGTTGTCGCCAGTGGTCGGCGGAAGGTGCACGTGCCCGTCGACCTGGGACCGGACCGCAGCGACGCACGGATGCACGCCAAGACCGTAGGATCCTACGCAGTGCCGTAGGGGACCGCACCGCCACTTCCCAGCAAATTAGGGACACTGTTGCTCCTGGGGTATCGGCGAGGACCATTCGCAACCGTCTCCTTGAAGCTGGGCTACGGTCCCGCACACCGTTAGGCCGTCTTCCGCTCACGCCCCAACATCGTGCAGCCCGCCTCCAGTGGTGCCGCGACAGGCGTGAATAGAGGGACGAATGGAGACGTGTCGTCTTCAGCGATGAGAGTCGCTTCTGCCTTGGTGCCAATGATGGTCGTATGCGTGTTTGGCGCCGTGCAGGTGAGCGCCACAATCAGGACTGCATACGACCGAGGCACACAGGGCCAACACCCGGCATCATGGTGTGGGGAGCGATCTCCTACACTGGCCGTACACCACTGGTGATGGTCGAGGGGACACTGAATAGTGCACGGTACATCCAAACCGTCATCGAACCCATCGTTCTACCATTCCTAGACCGGCAAGGGAACTTGCTGTTCCAACAGGACAATGCACGTCCGCATGTATCCCGTGCCACCCAACGTGCTCTAGAAGGTGTAAGTCAACTACCCTGGCCAGCAAGATCTCCGGATCTGTCCCCCATTGAGCATGTTTGGGACTGGATGAAGCGTCGTCTCACGCGGTCTGCACGTCCAGCACGAACGCTGGTCCAACTGAGGCGCCAGGTGGAAATGGCATAGCAAGCCGTTCCACAGGACTACATCCAGCATCTCTACGATCGTCTCCATGGGAGAATAGCAGCCTGCATTGCTGCGAAAGGTGGATATACACTGTACTAGTGCCGACATTGTGCATGCTCTGTTGCCTGTGTCTATGTGCCTGTGGTTCTGTCAGTGTGATCATGTGATGTATCTGACCCCAGGAATGTGTCAATAAAGTTTCCCCTTCCTGGGACAATGAATTCACGGTGTTCTTATTTCAATTTCCAGGAGTGTATAAATCTACAAAGCAGTCACCTAGTGCTCACGTGGTAGGTAAGCAAGTGTTGTCTAAAACCTTGGCCTGTTAATAAATCGCTGTTAACGTTTTGGCTACAAAAGCGAAGAGTTGTTCCATAACATCGCAGTTCTTATGGGAAACAACTGTATCAGTTACATGATGGGATGCGTTGTTGGACAGAATTAGATGTTTACTGGCGTACAGCGAAGTTAAGGATTTTCTTGAATTCTTAGAAAACTGATTGCTATTCGTTTATCCACTTAAACTGCATGCCTGTCTGTCTTAGTGGTTCTGCTGTAGATGAGGCTCTGCGCAAAATTTTCTGATAATAGTTTACTTTCCCAAGGAATGACTGAAGTTCTTTCAAGCTCGTAGGTGTCAATCCAGCCCATGCATTTGAATCTTCATTCGCCAGTGTAGAATTGGCTAGTTCGGTACCAATAGGCAACACCACATACCACATATGGACAAAGCAGAAGACGCAAACGTTACACTTTGAGCAAAACTAGTCGTGCGTGAATAATCAACAAGTATATTCTGCATCTGCATGCGCGCAGTCCGGAACCGCGCGACTGCTACGGTCGCAGGTTCGAATCCTGCCTCGGGCATGGATGTGTGTTATGTCCTTAGGTTAGTTAGGTTTAAGTAATTCTAAGTTCTAGGGGACTGATGACCACAGATGTGAAGTCCCATAGTGCTCAGAGCCATTTGAACCATTTTTTGCATCTGCATCTACACTCTGTAAACTATTGTGAAGTGCATGGCAGGTGGTACATCCTATGGTACCAGTTATTAGTAGTAGTAGCTTTATTCATCCGTAGATCTCTTTTTACAAGGTTATAGGACATGTCAAAGTATTTACAGATTTAGATCAATTTAAAATAAGCTAATTCGTATACACATATATTTGCAGACTTCTAGTTAGAGACAATCTTTAGATTTACTCCCGTTATACAACACTTTGTTTACAAATAACTTATTAAATAATGTAATGCCACATTGTTCACTCACATCTCACTATCAGTCACTGCACACGCTATACACACAGTGTTTCATAACACTTCACTCACTAAACACTCACACACACACACACACACACACACACACACACACACACACACACACACTGTACTGCAACTTCCCATTTGCTATCCTGAAAAACTGTGTCAGCATCCCTCCATAATGAGTGAGATGTTGAACTCAGAAAGAGCAAGAGGTATTAGTATTGTGCTATGTATATCTTGGGGGTAAGTATTTCTAGAAAGGAAAAAACAAGGAAAAAAACGTAAAGTGAAGGTTTTGGTGGAATGTTGAATATTTTATAATAATAATAATTATTATTATTTATTTGTATAACTTTTTTCATCAAGCCACTACTATATTTTAGCTAAGTAATCCTTCAATGTATTAAATGTATTGCATAACAGGTACATTTTAGCTGCCTTATTAAATAAGTGTATTTTTGCAATTTCTTTAATCTCTTTTGGTAATTTATTGTGCAGTTTTATTCCTTGGTAGAAAATGCTGTTTTGAGTTTCATGTTTATTTTTTCTTGGTAAATGTGAGTTGAGTCTATCTCTTGTTGCATTGTCATGGACAGAGCTGTTTCTGCAATAATTACCAATGTTATTTTTGATGTGTACAGCTGATTGGTAAACGTATTCACTTGGAGCAGTTAAAATCCACAGTGTTTTGAACAGATCTTTATAATGAGCTCGACTAGTATTTTTGGTTATTATTCTTATGGCTCTTTTCTGGAGTTTGAAAATTGTGTTCATATTTTGTGCATCTGTTTCCCAAAAAAGAATGCCATAGCTAAGAATTGAGTGTACATATGATTAATATGTAACTAAAAGACACTGTGTGTTACACACTGATGATAGGATTCTTACGGCATAACATGCTGATGACATTCTGTTTGCAAGTACTTCTGTGTGTTCACACCACTTCAACTGAGAATCAATATTCATTCCTAGAAATTTTGCATTTGTTACATGGTCTATAGGGGTGCCATCTACATTTAATGTAACATTGTCATTTTTCATCTCCAAACTTGAAATTCATGGCATTAGTTTTCTTTATGTTTAATGTCACTTTATTGCTTATTGACCAATCATAAACTTCCTTGAGAGTTTCATTTGCTTTCTCGGCAAGGAGTTCTCTTGCTTCCTCAGTGACTATAATAGTGCTATCATCAGCGAAGAGAATTTTTACACCATGAGTAACACTACTGGGAAAGTCATTGATGTATATCAGGAACAGTATTGGTCCTAATATGCTTCCTTGCGGAACCCCTATGTTAATGTATTTTGGTTCTGATAAGTGTTTTACTAAATATTTAGATCTATTTGAAGTATGTGTTATCTCTACTCTTTGTACCCTATCTGTTAGTTATGATCTAAAACAGTCATTAGCTACCCCTCTTATTCTTAATGTTTCTAATTAATTTAACAGAATCTTGTAGTCGACTGTATCAAACGCCTTAGAAAGATCCAAAAATATGCCTGTGACACTCTCATCTTTATTAAGAGCATCAAGTACAACTTTTGTGAATTCTATTATGGCTGACTCCGTATTTTTGCCACTTCGGAAACCAAACTGTGATTCGCTTAAAATATTGTATTTATTCAGGTAATTCATTAATCTGTCTTTCATAATTGCTTCTATTATTTTTAAGAATGGTGACAGCAGGGAAATGGGTCAGTAATTTTCTGTGTCTTCTGCATTACCTTTCTTAAGCAAAGGTACAACACTTGCCTGTTTTAACTGCTCTGGAAATGTCCCTGATGTGAAGGATTCATTTATTATATTTGTTCAGGGGCCTTGTATAATCTCTTTGCATTGTTTCAGTACACACATTGGTACTTCATCTAAGCCTACTGACTTTTTGTTTTTCAGTTTTTGAACAGTTTTATTGACTTCATTCTCTGTGATTGGAAGTAACATCATTGTATTTAGCGCAACATTATTTACAGGTGTTACATTTGTTTGGGGGAATTTTTACTGTAACTTCTCTGCAATACCTGAAAATGCTCGTTTACGTAGTTTGCTACGTGTTGTGGATAATTTATTACCTTATCCTGCTCCCTTAGCAGTATGTTTGCCTCTCCCCGTTTCCTTTTTTATAGCATCACAGACTGCTTTCCTTCTATTCTCTGCTTTATATGTTATTTTGTCATTAAATGACCAGTTATAGTTTCTTGCTTTCCATTCTTGTACGGAGAGCCGACAGAATGACTGTTAAACGCCTCCGTGCGTGCTGAAGTTACTTTAATCTTAGCCTCATGATGCGTTCTGATAACTCTCGCCATGCTCCAGAAATTGTTATCTTTGGCCAGTAGGAAAAGGCGCGAGGTGTGGTCTGGTGAGATGACGGGAAGCAACTGCGACGTTGAGACGGCTTTCGGAGTGAGGACGGGAGAACGAGGGTGCGACAGGGAGTAAGTGTCGGGTGGGTCTGTAATGTGGTCACGTGGGCCCGTTCGGTAGCTCCCGAGGCTCACGCCTGGTGTGTTGCCCGAGCGCGCGGAACATATGTAAATTGAGGGTGGAGAGGGAAGAAAAGAAAGGGGAGGATCACAGCTGTCAGCTGCATCGGGTCATTACGCTGATTCAGCAACTATGAATGAAAATGTGTACCTGACTGGGATTCGAACCTGGGATTTCCTGCTTACTAGGCAGGTGCGTTAATCACTGAGCCATCTGGCACACAGTGTTCTCGCCACTGCGTGGGCTACCTCAGTACACCTCGCAGCCAATCCACATTCCCATCGAGCGCCGCTTACCTCTATGTTCGGTCTCTGAGAATCCCACGAGAGGTCGATTGTACTGAAAGGGTACAGTACCGCCCAACATTGAAAATAGGTACAACATTCTTCGTTATTCTTGTCAGAACAACATATTTTTTGCAATAATAACTCAATTTCACTTAATACACCGAAGCCGGATACCAGTGTAGGAAATAATGACAATTTATTTATTTAATTGATCACACGTGCACTCCCACAAAATAAATCCCTACATCCAGTTGGGTGAGATCTGTGAAATGAATGAACGTGTGGTCGTCTGCTAACCGCAGATAGTGAATGTGCAATATAGGATCAACTTTGAGGCGGTCCTTTGGTGGAACCAAAGAGCTGAAATTTACCTGAGCTTTGAGCGCCTGAAATGTGGCTGACCAGTATGGTAGCATGGTGTTCCCACACCTCGGCGGAGGTGCGAGATGACCTGAAGACCAGCCATGTTTCAGCACTCTGGCGCTGGATCTTGTGTTGGTAAGACCTGTCTTAGGTGTGCTCCGTAAAGACAAAAGAGTGGAGAGATGGTATGCATGTGAAATACTTAAGAGTAGTTTGGAATAATTATTTCTCTATTTCAGGAACTTTTGGGGGCAGAATTAAATGACAGGCAGGTAATGTTAAGGGGATCGTAGTAATCTTCGGAAGTGACCAACGGTCACAATGAAACCACGTGTAGCAATAAGTTGGAATACTTGGAAGTGCTAGTACTAAGTTGAAATACTTCTGAGTGCTAAAGTTAAGCTGAATTATTGGTGTGTGTACTATAAGTTGGAAATATTTAAGAAATGGCGTGTGCAGGACTTGAAATTAGAGACGAGCACTTCCACGCAGTGAGTACTGTGTGAGTCTCAATCTGTGTATGAGACAAAGGATAAAGAGAAGTACTCGTCCAAGGTATCAGTTGAGGACTTGCATGTGTGACGAATATGATCTTAATATTACTTTCGGTGTTATGTTTCCGTGTGACGCTTGATTCAAACTCTGATGCTCTCAGAGAGAAACAAGGTGAGTCAGCCGTCTATCCAGCAACGCAACTTGGCTTGCATTGCACAGGAAGACGTGCATATATCCTCCAGAGTTCGTAGTAGGAAAGAAAAGTTACGAAGTGGGGCAGTGTCGTGTGAAACTGGGATGAATACTAATTGAAGTGGGGAAGCTGAAAGTGAAGTGATTCTAACGTTGTGAATATCCTTTGTGATTGTATTCTATGTTTCCACTGTGATGTATTTCACGTAATTTAATTATGTGTGGTTTGCATGGGAGAGTAGGAAGATAGGTTCAGAGGCAGTGGGTTATGCATGTTCCTGTTTGTACCGCTCGGTCTGAAGGAAATTTTCGTGATGATGGGTGTGAGAGTCGAAGTGTGAGATATAGCAAAAGATCCACCATCCTATCCAGAAAGTGCACTGTAGCGTTAGATAATTACAAGACCATAAGATAGAGAATCACCAATGTAAAGCAATGCCCACTGGGCGAAGTTTCTCATGTGTAATTGTTATATTAAATGTAATGGTGTGTTTAGGTTATCTTTGAATCATAATAGAATTTATCGGAATAAAAAAGATAGTGAAAAGAAAAATATTGGTGGCCTTGTTCTTCGAATAGTGTGTAGTCATGATACCCAAAATTTATAATGTGTGCGCCATTCATATTCAGTGCGATGGCCACATGTTGATCAAAGCCGTTGGGTAAGAAAGAAAATGTGGTATTGCCAGTGCGTAGTGAACAATCAGAGTTGTGTAACTTAGCAATAGACAGATGTGCGTTATCCGTTTCCGTTGCGTATTATTCAAATAGGAGAATAATTTGTAGCTTAATTGTGGGTACTAGAGCTCATAATCACTCATTGATGTTACTCGAGAAATAAATAAGTATAAATCCACTCGCTTGGCAGACCACTCATCTTGCAGGCCTGACTGCTTGATGCCACAGTATGAGCAAGGCATGTGGGTGCCTCTCAGTACATTTGTGCATCTGCAACGGAGAAGGTGGACCCATTGCCCAGCTAGGCCTATCAAATTATATGAATGCTTGGTATTTGTTCTTTCGGACATGTCCAAAAGAACGGGCACCACGCATCCATATAATCTTATAAACGGATCAAGGTGGGACCGCCCGGCCACGTTAATCTCCACGGAATTCTTCCGTAAGAGATTGCCTTGTGGAGCAGCTCCATTACATACACGCACGAGGTCACCGAGCGCTGTGGGCTTCTTCATCCCCGCCATGACCTTTCTGCATTATGCCGGGTGAGCAACTTTGAGAACTTCAATTACTGTTAACGCTTCGCCTGTCTGTCAGAATGTAGTTGCGTCGTGTGTATCTATTTTTATCCTAGACCATTTGCACTATGGTCACTCCACAACATTTCGATTTGTGCTCGGAACTATTACTTTTGTCCTTCCAAGCCTTCCTAGCTTGAAGCGCCATTAACGTGTACATTTTTTAAGTGTGTTTAATTTTAGTGTTCCTTTTCTTTAAAGAGGACCCTATCAGTCCATCGCAGCAAATTCAGGTGCACTTAGTAATGTTGGCCTGACCTAGTCTACAGGACTCCCTGAACTATGAGATATCTACTACGCATCATATCGAAAACGACGATCGACGACACTTCATAACCAAACTCATCATGCCACGGGCACAGACTCTCACATAACAATCTGAAATAGTCACCACTTTCACCAATCACTACCAGAACTTCTATGGTGCTGGGATTGCGAAATAGCAGCAGCTTTTCAAGTCTTGTCTTACATCACCTGCACCATCCTTGATGGAGAGGATACCCAATTAATGGAACGGATCACCAGGAACAATGTGGAGGCCGACATCAACAATGGTGTCATTAACAAGTTCCCTGGTATAGACGAATTGCCTACAGAGTTATAACATGCCTTTCAGACATTAATGGCCCCGAGATAGACCAGCAGGTTTCAAGAACTTTTCACTGTGGGCCCTATCGCCCCTTCCGCCTTTGTCATGGACATCATCGTCCCTACACATATGCCACACTGTGGTGTAGAGATCACCAGTCATCATCTGCTAACCCTCCTTAATGTGGACTACAAAATATCTGACCACATTTTGGCAGTGCGCCTTCATCCCATTATTCCCAGCATCCTTTCGCCAGAACAGACGACCCCAGATGGTCAGGTGTCTATGCAGACAGCAATAGGCAGATGTCAGGATGTGATAGAATTGGCCACAATGCACCGGCTCCAGACAGCTATGGTTGACTTCGACTGCTCATGCAATGAAAAATGTCACGATTTCTTATTCTCTATGATGGCTTGGGTGAGCTTCCCACCTCCCTTCCTCAACGCCATAGACGGCAATATGACAGCGCTAGCTCCCACATACAAATCAATGGTCGCTTAATGAATCCAGTTCCGATACAGCACTCTATCTGAAAAGGCTGTCCGCTGTTCACCCTGCCATTTGTCGTCGCACTAGAAGCCCTGACTAGGAACCTGAAATATACACTCTCATGAGAGTCACACAAGACCAACACACTTTCCATTGCCAAGCGTAAATCAACGATCTACTCCTCTTGGTTCTTTCAGGAGCGGAATCACAACAGATCTTGAAGCATCTACTCCGCTGTCCCAACCCTCTTAAGTGGGTTGTCTACCTCAGTCGCCATGTTGCTTCGAAACTAGTGCTTGTTACACAAGTCCTGCCCTTACTATACATGACTGGACATCGTCTGCAAGCGGTCTTCAGATACTATCTGATATTGGGACTATCTTTAAGGTGCAGCATGAAATTCTTGCCCTTCCCCCACTTGGGGGAGGCCCTGGTCTCTTGTGTACATCTACATCTACATCTACATTTATACTCCGCAAGCCACCCAACGGTGTTTGGCGGAGGACACTTTACGTGCCACTGTCATTACCTCCCTTTTCCTGTTCCAGTCGCGTATGGTTCGCGGGAAGAACGACTGTCTGAAAGCCTCTGTGCGCGCTCTAATCTCTCTAATTTTACATTCGTGATCTCCTCGGGAGGTATAAGTAGGGGGAAGCAATATATTCGATACCTCATCCAGAAACGCACTCTCTCGAAACCTGGCGAGCAAGCTACACCGCGATGCAGAGCGCCTCTCTTGCAGAGTCTGCCACTTGAGTTTGTTAAACATCTCCGTAACGCTGTCACGGTTACCAAATAACCCTGTGGCGAAACGCGCCGCTCTTCTTTGGATCTTCTCTATCTCCTCCGTCAACCCGATCTGGTACGGATCCCACACTGATGAGCAATACTCAAGTATAGGTCGAACGAGTGTTTTGTAAGCCACCTCCTTTGTTGATGGACTACATTTTCTAAGGACTCTCCCAATGAATCTCAACCTGGTACCCGCCTTACCAACAATTAATTTTATATGATCATTCCACTTCAAATCGTTCCGCACGCATACTCCCAGATATTTTACAGAAGTAACTGCTACCAGTGTTTGTTCCGCTATCATGTAATCATACAATAAAGGATCCTTCTTTCTATGTATTCGCAATACATTACATTTGTCTATGTTAAGGGTCAGTTGCCACTCCCTGCACCAAGTGCCTATCCGCTGCAGATCTTCCTGCATTTCGCTACAATTTTCTAATGCTGCAACTTCTCTGTATACTACAGCATCATCCGCGAAAAGCCGCATGGAACTTCCGACACTATCTACTAGGTCATTTATATACACTCCTGGAAATGGAAAAAAGAACACATTGACACCGGTGTGTCAGACCCACCATACTTGCTCCGGACACTGCGAGACGGCTGCACAAGCAATGATCACACGCACGGCACAGCGGACACACCAGGAACCGCGGTGTTGGCCGTCGAATGGCGCTAGCTGCGCAGCATTTGTGCACCGCCGCCGTCAGTGTCAGCCAGTTTGCCGTGGCATACGGAGCTCCATCGCAGTCTTTAACACTGGTAGCATGCCGCGACAGCGTGGACGTGAACCGTATGTGCAGTTGACGGACTTTGAGCGAGGGCGTATAGTGGGCATGCGGGAGGCCGGGTGGACGTACCGCCGAATTGCTCAACACGTGGGGCGTGAGGTGCCCACAGTACATCGATGTTGTCGCCAGTGGTCGGCGGAAGGTGCACGTGCCCGTCGACCTGGGACCGGACCGCAGCGACGCACGGATGCACGCCAAGACCGTAGGATCCTACGCAGTGCCGTAGGGGACCGCACCGCCACTTCCCAGCAAATTAGGTACACTGTTGCTCCTGGGGTATCGGCGAGGACCATTCGCAACCGTCTCCATGAAGCTGGGCTACGGTCCCGCACACCGTTAGGCCGTCTTCCGCTCACGCCCCAACATCGTGCAGCCCGCCTCCAGTGGTGTCGCGACAGGCGTGAATGGAGGGACGAATGGAGACGTGTCGTCCTCAGCGATGAGAGTCGCTTCTGCCTTGGTGCCAATGATGGTCGTATGCGTGTTTGGCGCCGTGCAGGTGAGCGCCACAATCAGGACTGCATACGACCGAGGCACACAGGGCCAACACCCGGCATCATGGTGTGGGGAGCGAACTCCTACACTGGCCGTACACCACTGGTGATCGTCGAGGGGACACTGAATAGTGCACGGTACATCCAAACCGTCATCGAACCCATCGTTCTACCATTCCTAGACCGGCAAGGGAACTTGCTGTTCCAACAGGACAATGCACGTCCGCATGTATCCCGTGCCACCCAACGTGCTCTAGAAGGTGTAAGTCAACTACCCTGGCCAGCAAGACCTCCGGATCTGTCCCCCATTGAGCATGTTTGGGACTGGATGAAGCGTCGTCTCACGCGGTCTGCACGTCCAGCACGAACGCTGGTCCAACTGAGGCGCCAGGTGGAAATGGCATGGCAAGCCGTTCCACAGGACTACATCCAGCATCTCTACGATCGTCTCCATGGGAGAATAGCAGCCTGCATTGCTGCGAAAGGTGGATATACACTGTACTAGTGCCGACATTGTGCATGCTCTGTTGCCTGTGTCTATGTGCCTGTGGTTTTGTCAGTGTGATCATGTGATGTATCTGACCCCAGGAATGTGTCAATAAAGTTTCCCCTTCCTGGGACAATGAATTCACGGTGTTCTTATTTCAATTTCCAGGAGTGTATATTGTGAAAAGCAATGGTCCCATAACACTCCCCTGTGGCACCCCAGAGGTTACTTTAATGTCTGTAGACGTCTCTCCGTTGATAACAACATGCTGTGTTCTGTTTGCTAAAAACTCTTCAATCCAGCCACTCAGCTGGTCTGATATTCCGTAGGCTCTTACTTTGTTTATCAGGCGACAGTGCGGAACTGTATCGAACGCCTTCCGGAAGTCAAGAAAAATAGCATCTACCTGGGAGCCTGTATCTAATATTTTCTGGGTCTCATGAACAAATAAAGCGAGTTGGGTTTCACACGATCGCTGTTTCCGGAATCCATGTTGATTCCTACATAGTAGATTCTGAGTTTCCAAAAACGACATGATACTCGAGCAAAACACATGTTCTAAAATTCTACAACAGATCGACGTCAGAGATATAGGTCTATAGTTTTGCGCATCTGCTCGACGACCCTTCTTGAAGACTGGGACTACCTGTGCTCTTTTCCAATCATTTGGAACCTTTTGTTCCTCTAGAGACTTGCGGTACACGGCTGTTAGAAGGGGGGCAAGTTCTTTCGCGTACTCTGTGTAGAATCGAATTGGTATCCCGTCAGGTCCAGTGGACTTTCCTCTGTTGAGTGATTCCAGTTGCTTTTCTATTCCTTGGACACTTATTTCAATGTCAGCCATTTTTTCGTTGGTGCGAGGATTTAGAGAAGGAACTGCAGTGCGGTCTTCCTCTGTGAAACAGCTTTGGAAAAAGGTGTTTAGTATTTCAGCTTTACGCTTGTCATCCTCTGTTTCAATGCCATCATCATCCCGGAGTGTCTGGACATGATGTTTCGAGCCACTTACTGATTTAACGTAAGACCAGAACTTCCTAGGATTTTCTGTCAAGTCGGTACCTAGTATTTTACTTTCGAAGTCACTGAACGCTTCACGCATAGCCCTCCTTACGCTAACTTTGACATCGTTTAGCTTCTGTTTGTCTGAGAGGTTTTGGCTGCGTTTAAACTTGGATTGAAGCTCTCTTTGCTTTCGCAGTAGTTTCCTAACTTTGTTGTTGTACCACGGTGGGTTTTTCCCGTCCCTCACAGTTTTACTCGGCACGTACCTGTCTAAAACGCATTTTACGATTGCCTTGAACTTTTTCCATAAACACTCAACATTGTCAGTGTCGAAACAGAAATTTTCGTTTTGATCTGTTAGGTAATCTGAAATCTGCCTTCTATTACTCTTGCTAAACAGATAAACCTTCCTCCCTTTTTTTATATTCCTATTAACATGCAAATGATGTGGAAACAATGCACTGGACTGGGGGTGTCCATCATATGCAGTTTGATGGATATCCTCATGCTGGCGTCCATCCTTTCACCGGTGCTAGTTGGTCAAATTCATACCTTCTTGTTACATACTACAGTTTTTATTGTGGCTTACAGTTATGTGCATCCAACGTTACCAACCACGCATCTTCTTATGACTGAAGACATCTACCTCACCCTGCTACATCGAGTGTCACGTAACATCGCCAAACAGAAGAACTCTATGATCTACTGCTCAAATGTGTATCACACAACATCGCCAAGCAGAAGAACCCTACGATCCATTGGTCAAATTTGTGGTGCCATATCCAGCAGGTTTACCTCCCACACATATTTGAGCAACATGATGCTTGGTTACGAATGGTAAATTGCGACAAAACAGAAGCTGCAGCTGGATTAACTGACACCCAGTTGTGTGCCACCACCCCACATGCTCATCAGCCCTTGATGTCTGGGAGCTCCGCCACAAGATGTTCGTCAGCTTTCTCTGCATTCCTTAGACCATGATTGAACCAAAGGCATACATCTTTCCTGAGGGCATACACGTCCTGGCTGCAACGCCATACTCTGTAAGAAAGGCTGGGCGCTCAACTATCTCTATGGCGACAGTGACAAATGAGGCCTCGCCTTTTGGTGTAGGTTACAGAATGCCCACATCGCCTGGAGTGATGACCCACTTACCAGGCCCTGTTCGCCAACTACCTGCATGCAGTAGTCATGGCTTCTACGTCCAGTTGGGGCATAATGGGCCTTATTCTCACTCCCATCCTATGATTTACCTCTCCCACTCTTCTTGCTGCATCTGTGTATCCCGTCCCCACCTTCTGAGGACGTCACGAAAGCGAATGCATCTTACCCACTGAACAAGGCAGACCACATAAGGCAGGACCATGACACTTTACCTCTCCCCCTCCCACGTCAACCTAATCGGGATGAAATAGAAGGAAGCCTCCCCCACCCTATCTTAACTACCACTAGCACTCTCCTCCCATTCATACGACTGTGCAGAGATCCAGGGGAACCAGGTCCAGGCCTCAATTACGACCTCTGCCTTGGGCTCCACTGATGGACATCTCCCCCTCCTTCCCTTATTATGTACATTACACTGTAAATACGTTTCTCTGTTGTTGCTCATTGGTTTTTCCTAATAAAGTTCCTAAAACAAAAGAGAGGGCGGTAGCACACACTTCTGCTGTAGGGGGGGGGGGGGGGGGTAAGTCAGTTCGAATTCTGGTGGTGGATGAAATTATCACTGCCAGTATTCGGCCAGCAAGGGGAGGAGAGATGGTGGCGTAAAGTTCCTGATCTCCAGTCTTTGCGCCAATGTTCTGAGTTAAATTCCAGACCTCACCGCGGTGACTCATGAAGTGAGGGCATGTGGCACAATTGATGATGATCCGTCCATGGGATGAGGACGTTAATCTCTTGAGCCCCCTTGGTGTTATTCATGAGAAGTAGGGGGTGTGCCAGCACTGTGTTTCACCCTCTCCCTTCCTTTCATCCATAACAACATAAACACAACACTGCACTGTACAAACACTCACCACAGTCATCCACACGACATAGATACGCAAAGACACTTCATACCAGGTCGGTGGAAGGCAACGGCAAACCACCTCCACTAGGACACTGCCTTGCATCTGCTCCGTTACGCTTATTCCCTGAGAGTGGGATTATTTATTATTATTATATTTATTATATACTATAGATCGCTGCCTCATACTGACTCTCACCCCCTGCAAAGTGTAAAATCAGGGAATACAAGTTCTGGCAACATGCTGGATGGGCGGGAAGTAACTAGATATTGAAACTGACGTGTATCTTTTATCTCTGCGGAGTTATTTGTTTGAAATTAATACAGTATGTACACTGTATGAGAATATGAATGCATACTTGAAGGATATGATGCTGAAACGATACTTGACTCTCTGGCTGTCACTGCCGCCCTGCAACCCTGATATTAACATTAGGCTGTATCCTACAACAATATTTTATTACTATAGTAAATAATCTGGAACAATGGAAATGGCAGTCACTTCTGTCCTTTAGCTGTTTGTTTTATTTCATATTCGGGGCCTGATGACCTCAGATGTTAAGTCCCATAGTGCTCAGAGCCATTTGAACCATTTTTTTTTATTTCATAGTCCACACTAAAGTACCCTGATTGCTCTATCTCCAATGTCTGTGCCATCAATGGGACCTTAACCGCTAATATTCCCTTTCTTCTTACCCTCACTGTTGCACATACACTGTTTTAGTCCACATTATCAATGACAGTTCTGGGATAAACCGTTATATTTAATTACTGATTAACACTGTTGTCACTTTGCATCCCATTAATCTGTGCTCACAAAGCGAGCAGCACATAGTGAGGAGTGCTGGCGCGGTTCCTGAACTTCCCGCTTCTGCCGTCAAATGTTCGGCATGTTGTTAAGGTGAAGGGACGGTAAATACGTTTCCGGGCCAACACACTTCTTAAGACTTTCATTATGATTTACTTTTATATTAGAACACGTTATCAAAGCATACATGTTTTGCTTTAGTTTCCATTACCTCCAGGCTCTACGTACTATCTATATTATCTACTGCGATACCCTTCTCCGATCTGTATCAACTACAGTATGCGTTATGCGTCAACAGCGCTGAAAAATGAAAAACACCAAACGCTTGCCCACACCTTTTAATATGCCGTTGTTTGATGCAACTGTCCACCATAGTCTACCCTGTGTATCTCTCCTTCAGCTCTTCACAGCTAGTGCTACTTACGTCTACCTGAACCTGTTTACCAAAGTCAAGCTTTGTTCTCCCTTTTATGGGTTTTCAGCGCTTCCCATATGACTCCTTCGTGTGTTCATTTAATCAAGTTGCGCCAGGAATTAATTTTCTCCCTATTTCTATTCAGTACCTCCTCAGTAGTTGTTCAATCTAAATATCAAATTTTCAGTTTCTTTTTTTTTTTTTTTTAAGCAACATACACTCCTGGAAATTGAAATAAGAACACCGTGAATTCATTGTCCCAGGAAGGGGAAACTTTATTGACACATTCCTGGGGTCAGATACATCACATGATCACACTGACAGAACCACAGGCACATAGACACAGGCAACAGAGCATGCACAATGTCGGCACTAGTACAGTGTATATCCACCTTTCGCAGCAATGCAGGCTGCTATTCTCCCATGGAGACGATCGTAGAGATGCTGGATGTAGTCCTGTGGAACGGCTTGCCATGCCTGGCCTGGCGCCTCAGTTGGACCAGCGTTCGTGCTGGACGTGCAGACCGCGTGAGACGACGCTTCATCCAGTCCCAAACATGCTCAATGGGGGACAGATCCGGAGATCTTGCTGGCCAGGGTAGTTGACTTACACCTTCTAGAGCACGTTGGGTGGCACGGGATACATGCGGACGTGCATTGTCCTGTTGGAACAGCAAGTTCCCTTGCCGGTCTAGGAATGGTAGAACGATGGGTTCGATGACGGTTTGGATGTACCGTGCACTATTCAGTGTCCCCTCGACGATCACCAGTGGTGTACGGCCAGTGTAGGAGATCGCTCCCCACACCATGATGCCGGGTGTTGGCCCTGTGTGCCTCGGTCGTATGCAGTCCTGATTGTGGCGCTCACCTGCACGGCGCCAAACACGCATACGACCATCATTGGCACCAAGGCAGAAGCGACTCTCATCGCTGAAGACGACACGTCTCCATTCGTCCCTCCATTCACGCCTGTCGCGACACCACTGGAGGCGGGCTGCACGATGTTGGGGCGTGAGCGGAAGACGGCCTAACGGTGTGCGGGACCGTAGCCCAGCTTCATGGAGACGGTTGCGAATGGTCCTCGCCGATACCCCAGGAGCAACAGTGTCCCTAATTTGCTGGGAAGTGGCGGTGCGGTCCCCTACGGCACTGCGTAGGATCCTACGGTCTTGGCGTACATCCGTGCGTCGCCGCGGTCCGGTCCCAGGTCGACGGGCACGTGCACCTTCCGCCGACCACTGGCGACAACATCGAGGTCTCCTCACGCCCCACGTGTTGAGCAATTCGGCGGTACGTCCACCCGGCCTCCCGCATGCCCACTATACGCCCTCGCTCAAAGTCCGTCAACTGCACATACGGTTCACGTCCACGCTGTCGCGGCATGCTACCAGTGTTAAAGACTGCGATGGAGCTCCGTATGCCACGGCAAACTGGCTGACACTGACGGCGGCGGTGCACAAATGCTGCGCAGCTAGCGCCATTCGACGGCCAACACCGCGGTTCCTGGTGTGTCCGCTGTGCCGTGCGTGTGATCATTGCTTGTACAGCCCTCTCGCAGTGTCCGGAGCAAGTATGGTGGGTCTGACACACCGGTGTCAATGTGTTCTTTTTTCCATTTCCAGGAGTGTATTTCAGAAGCTGTTTATCGTCCACGTTTTGCTTATGTACAAAGATACAATCCAACCAAATACCTCCCGGAAAGATCTCTAACACTGAAAAATATATTCTATGCTAATAAATTCCATTTTTACAGAAAAGCTTCCTTTCAAATGCCAGTCTGCAAAGTTTTTATTTTCTCCCTACGTACCTTACTTCCCGTTCTAAATTTCTCCTTAGTTTCCTTTACTACTTGGTCTATATACGTATTTAACAAAAACAGAGATAGACCTCAACCCTGTCTCATTTCCTTCTCAACTACAGATTCCCTTTTACATCCTTCGACTCACAACTGTACCCTTGTTTCTCCACTAATTTTATATAACCGTTCACTGTTTCCACTTTTTTTCTTGCTACCTTCAGAATTTCAGAGGCTGTGTTTCAGTCATCATTGTATCGTTTTCAAAAGCTTTCTCCACAGCTGTCAGAGCTATACACGTAGGTTTGCCAACCAATAAACGTAAAATCAACCATCAAACAAAGACCCTTAAGTACTCCAGCATAATATGCTCTTCAGCACACGCTCAATGTAGCGTGTTGGTTTAGGTTATGAGGAAATAGTTAGTAGTCAGGCTTTCATCTAATTATCTGACAGTTTCTTTCCAGTCAGGTCTAAAAGCACCCTGAGAGCTTGTTGTATAGCTGCAAACATTACAGCTTTAAAACCGATAATATAATATTGTTTTTCTGCATTGTCCCTTCTCCGTAACAAAGTCGCTAACGCACGTTGAAGCGGTGGCACTTGACCTAGAGGTAGTCGATTCGAACACTTGTTGTGGAAGAGCCTCTGCCCGACGGGGAAAGAAGGGCTGGTGGTGTCAAATTCCATCAAAAGACTGTGTGCAATCGTCCTTGGTTAAATTCCAAACTTTCTCTCACTGTCTCATGGAGTGGGAGATCATGATTCACTGCTGATGGCGTCCCGTTTATCGTATGAGAAGATTAAAATCGTCATCCCCTTTTGTATTAATCAAGAGGCAGCGGCAGGTGTCTTCCTCTCCCTTGCATTCATTCCCATAAGCCTTCAAAACAATACATGCATAGCGTTAAACTGCGTAAGCTATCGCCACAACTGAAGGTGCGAGTACGATCGGCAAAGCGAAGTGAAGACATGGGCGGGTTGGCAGCACCATCATGCTTACTCCCTACAAAGAGGCATGGCTAACAGTGACCGCTACAATCCAGTGGAGCGCCGTTAAAACGTCACAAGTCTGCGTACCACTTCCCCCATAACACAACAACTTGACGGGCACTATCATTTGGCACTACTCTTTGGACACTCTGCCAAAATTAATTCACAGCGTAACGTAAATAAAACGATGTTTCGTGCAAATAAACCACTGGCCGCTTTCATTCTTGTGCTTCATTTTTATGTACAAAAATTTAATGTAGTACCGGTGATCCCGGTGGAGGCTCGAGTCCTCCCTCAGACATGGGTGTGTGTGTTTGTCCTTAGGACAATTTAGGTTAAGAAGTGTGTAAGCTTAGGGACTGATGGCCTTAGCAGTTAAGTCCCACAAGATTTCACACACCTTTGAACATTTGTAGTACCGGTGTGCTTTACTGAACTACATCGCTTCGAGTGAAACCCTGTCGTCTCGTTTATTCTGACAGCAAATTCAACAGGTAGAATAATTGTTCTCAACGTGTCCCTGCTAGACTTGAAGTCCAGTTACGTCCTGTAAAAGCTATGCTTTTTTCGCAAAGTTACCAGTAGCATATTTATTACATACGCTTTGCTTCCACATAATTGAACTACAGTCCTTTTAACGTCGTTATCTCCTGCCGTAATCTGCTCTCAACATCTTGCTTGTGCTGTCCGTCACTGTCTCCTTCATCTCTGACATTCCTCTGTCTTTCTCATAGGCGACAAATTTAATTGCGTTAACAAAACCTTCGTGGCTGCCCATGAAGGCATTTCCCGTAATACCTTTCCTTGGTTACACTGTAAGACGACAACGTACAATACTTTGAATTGGAACACAGCTGAACCTAGTCATGGTTGAGGGTTTAGGGACTAAACCGTGACGTCATCAGTTGGTTGGAGACAGCCAAATATAATACAGTATCTGCTGTACCAAAGCTTAACATCTTAGGTGTCAGCAACCAACATCACATCAATGTTTTGAAGATGCCTAAAACCCAGGGGCAATTTTTCCAGAAGACATACGGTAACGCACCGACCATCCACCAGGAGGCAACCCAAGCACCGCTAAAGGCCGCAGGCTACACGGACCTATTCTCTTCTGCAAGACTCGTGATTCGCGATCACCGGTAGGCCTAGCTGTATCCTAGCGCTAAGTAATATGTAGGGCAGAGCTCAGGCCAGACCAGACTAGTTGGTTCCGAGAGAGTTTATTCAGTGGATTCCATCAATCAGGATTCTCACTCAAGAGCTGCCTCTACGACTTCGGACCCTGGGAGCTGAAAGCTGTGGAGTTACTTTCGATTGCCTCTTCGCCAAGGACGACGTAGACTCTGCCATCGTGGCAGACTTGTGTACTTGTAAATTTATTCCTGTTTTAAGTTTCAAATGAGTACATGCCAGACTTAGGCAACTTTGATTCCTACCGGACTCTGACTTTTATGAAGTGCCTGTTTAAGTAACTTAGACTCAGTAACAATCTAACTAGTCTTCAATCGCCAGAAGTATTACTGTTCTACTTCAAGAAGCAACTTATTTCTTGTTTTGTTTCCATCTGAGAGTAGATGAGCTATTAATATTTGATAAATAGAATTGTTCAACCATTGCTACCCGGATATTTTTTGTGCCGCCGTCAGCAGACATATCAATATCCAGTAGGACCTGCCCAAGACAGCAATACCACTTTCACATAAAGTTCCCAAAGATCAAGTGATTTTGTTTGGGACTAAATACGACTTTTCTATAGAGCGAAAAGCACGGACACATAAAATAGGACTCACATTGTACATGTTGGTCAGCTGTTCCACGTCCGACAGTAACCTATCTGCCAACTCTCTTCTCTGGGCGGAATGAGGGCTCTCTGTTGGCGCAGCAGTCCTCAGTAACTCCGCTTCGTCGATCACACCCTGGATTCGGTTCATAAGGTCTTCCGCTACCTGTTAAGATATACAGCATCAGTTCTGTTTATGACAATATGTTCAGCTATATCTTAAATATAAAACTGTTTACCTTAACTTTTGCTTGTAACCTTTCTGTTTGGAGTTTAAAGTCTTCTCTAGCTGCAGCAGCCTGCGCCTTCATATGTTTGCTCCTGTCGTGCACAGCACGTGATTTTAGAAGTGTCATCATGTCGGCCATTCTGAAAGTATGAAGTTCACAATTTTCAATGTATACACGACTGGTGGGTGCAGCATGTAATATACAAAGGAACGTTTCAAAATAGTTGTCTACTCAGCGATGAAATAGACAAAATGTAAAGTAAGAAGCAAAACAAAAAACAATAAATCCATATTCTAGCTCACGCTAGTTGGTGGCCAACTTAAAGAGGAGAGGTTTCCTAAATGAGGATGTACTGGAGAGAGCACTTATTCTAGGATGGGGCAGAGCGTGGTTGTTCGGTGGTTAAGTGACGTAACCGGTTGAAATCTCCACCTGACCATCCTGATTTAAGTTTTCTCTGGTTTTCCTTAGTCAACACACAGGATTGTCATTATCTCCTCTGTTTTTGTTCTATTGAGCTAATACTGCATCAGTTGACCTCGACATCGAGAAAATGTCATATTCTCATCTTAAAGACTTTACTGTCGAAATTTCAGCACACACAATCCGTGCTCTATTACAATAGAGAAGCTGATAGGGCAACACGTAACATTTTCTAGCGCGCCCTATAATTATTCGGAGTCCTGCTACTCTTCTGGTAGACAGGTAAAATTTGTGTCATTTTTATAATCACCGTTCAAACTTTTCAACCCAAGCGACATGTCACAAATCATTAGCAGCAGTTAATGCAAAGCCAGCTAGAAGTTCCGAGTAGAGTGTATCAGGAATTCCACTGAGTCCTCTTTATTTGTCGACGTCGAAGCGTTGCCGCTGCTTTCTCAACACCCTAGCGCCTATGTCTTAGACTGACGTAAAACCGTAGTTGAATGGAGCGAATTACCTTTTAGATTCCCTTGTATAGAAAAATTTGGAAAGCAGAGTTCTTCATTTCAGTTTTCATTTTGTTGTTGCCAATTTCAGTTCAAGTGTCTTTACCAAGCTTCTGGAGATCAATTTCTGTGCCGCTAACTGCCTTAACATGTAAGCGTCATTTGTTAGAATTCTATGACATATTCCCTTCTTTCACAGGCATTTGAACTACATCTAAATGTACTGCGCTTTCCTTTTCACGTATTTTATAGCAAGCACTCCGTTATTAGAGCCATTTTCAAATCATTTGGAACCCTAAATTTTCTGAAAAACAAGCTCTACTGAGTTTGATAAGCCGCTCGCCTCAACAATGTTGACAAATCGATAATGTATTCGTCCCTAGAACTAAATAATCCCTGATTATCAGAATATACACTCCAAAACAAGAAACGTTGCACCACGGAGGAATTATCCAAGTGGAACGGAAATCTGTAGATGTGATGTCCGTGCACACACAAACAAATGATTACAATTTCAGAAAAAAATTATGATTTGTCCTAGATAAAGAGTTTCACAAATTAGTCAAGTCAAATAACGCGTTGGTCCACCTCAGGCCCTTATGCAGGCAGTTACTCGGCTTGGCGTTGATTGATAGTTGTTGGATCTCCTCCTGAAGGATACCATGTACCTCAGGCTCTTATGCAAGCATTTACTCAGCTTGACATTGATTGATAAATGTTGGCTCTCCTTCTGAAGGATACCAAGCAAATTCTGTGCAACTGGAATATTAGATCATCAAAATCCCAAGCCGGTTGGGGAGAGCTCAATTCAAGAGAGCTCCGGCGACTTTTTTGGCCAAGTTATGATTTAGCAAGCACGAAAACAAGCAACAGAAACTCTCGCCGCATACAGGCTGGCATTAACTTGCTGAAACGTTATCCCAGGATAGCTTGCCATGATGGACAACAAAATGAGGCATAGAGTATTATCGACGCACTGCTGTGCTGTAAGGGTACCGCGGGCGACAACCAAAGGAGTCCTGCTTTGAATAGAAATGGTTCCTCAGACGTTCACTCCTGGTTGTGCCGCTGTATCGTTGGCGGTATCCAAGGGCGACTATCGAGGGCGTTTCCAGTCACCTCTTCGCCTTGAATCTCATTAAGTGGAGTAGAATTATCTTCAGTGATGTGTCTGCTTCGAACTGTGCCCCGATGACCAGTAAAGACATATCTGGAGATACACCGGACAGTGGTGGGATACCAAACTGACTGCCGCCAACTAAATGGCCCGACTACCTGAATTGTTGGTCTGTGTTACCATTTCTTTTCATAGCAGGACACCTTTGGTTGTCATCCGCGGCACCTTTACGGCACAGCGGTAGGTCAACGATGACTACGCTCGTTCTGTTGCCCTACGCCGGCCGGTGTGGCCGAGCGGTTCTAGGCGCTTCAGTCTGCAAACTGCGCGACCGCTACGGTCGCAGGTTCGAATCCTGCCTCGGGGCATGGATGTTTGTAATGTCCTTAGGTTAGTTAGGTTTAAGTAGTTCTAAGTTCTAGGTGGCTGATGACCTCAGATGTTAAGTCCCATAGGGCTCAGAGCCATTTTTTTTTTTTTTTTGGTGTCCTTCCCGGAAAGCCGTCCAGAGCTTACATTTCAACAAGATAATGCCCGCCTGCACATAGCGGGAGTTTCTACTGCTTGTCTTCGCGCTTGCCAACCCTACTTTGGTCAGCAAGGTTACTGAGAAAGTTTGGAACATTATGGATAGGGCCTTCCAACCAGCTCGGGGTTTTGACGACCTAACGTGCCAGTTAGACAGAATTTGGCACGATAGGCTTCAGGAAGACATCCAACAACTGTATCAATCAACGCCAAGCCAAACAACTGCTTGCATAAGGGCCAAGGGTCGACCAACGCTTTTTTATTCGATTTGTGAAGCTCAATTTTTGCACTTACATCTTAGTCGTCGGTACAACCGCAAAACGTTTACTGAAACCAATATCAGTGTAAATATCCTAACAAAGATTTAGTCTGTCTTTGCCAGAGGAGCCAAATTATTCACATCATAGGTGAACGCAGTTCGACGATGAGTTCCAAACTTTGGTAATAGACTTAGTGAAAAGAAAAACTACTTTTACAAAACAAAAATTTATTTGTCAGCATAAATCTGCATTGAGATAAATGCATTTGGTCAGCAGAGATTCCAAATATTTTTGTACCAATTTGTTCCATTTCACAACGTCTCTAACCGTTAATCTGCGTCTCGTTTTTATTCCTGTGGCTTCTTGCTGATGGACTGCCTAACTTGTGATCTTCCACAATAAAATGATGTTAGAACTCATCTAGTTACCTCCAGTGACCTGTTTTGTCAGGAAACACATTTCTCATCGACACTGCCAAGAATCTGCACAACTACTTCTTTCTCACTAGCAACCACACACAGCTGACCATGTCCTTTCCGTCTGTTGCAAAACAATTTCTCGAAATGTCTTTCGTCTTGCTGACAGTGATGTCAGACCCATCTGCGAAAACTCAAAGGCGTGAACCATGTACAGAAATCTCTCCCAAGCGAAACCTCTTGTCACTTACGAAATGTGTGGACGAACATCGCCATAGAGGATAAGCTATCCAGTCGCACACGTCTTCTGACTCAACAGCGAAGTCTCACCATAAGGAAAACTCTGGAAAATGTATACTCACGAATGTACTTTTGAAGTCTACTTACACTTTTTTAAACTGAAACTGTGATTTTGTTGTATTTAATGATAGGTTTAACAGAGTTCGCTAGTCTGTAGAGAAAATATATCTATAATTTTCTCTGCTGTACTGTAGTTCAAACTTTATCAGCTACTTTAAGGAAATAGGTCTAAAGCCCGCCAAGTTTCACTTGGTTACAAAAGCATTATTTAATCATTCACGCGTAAAAGTCTTTAGAACTTACCACGAGGGAGAACAGAGAGGAATGTAAAACCGCTCAGGGTAGACATCATTGGAGAGATGCAGCTATAATCAACGTATCTTGTGGACTAACGTAATGATTAATCATAGCCTACATATCAACGGCACTATCCACATTTTATTTATATATAAGAAGTTACGAACTATCATACAATAAAATTGGCAAAAAGGGCAGCGATTTGGGAAACGTTAGTGCTTTTTCCCCCTATTCGATAGCTGTTCATTTATTACTACATCAACTCAGTATTTGATTATGTGCGTATTTGAATATTACTGTTGAGGGTTAATAAGCTCCCCGGACAAAAGTAAAAGAGCTCACTGGTTGCACTGCAGCGATGTTGGTGGTGTAGAACACGCTGACACGGTGAGGGGTGGGGGAGGGGGTGGAAGGGGGGCAAAATCCCCTGGGCCCATGCCTCATGGCGGCTCAAGTCTCTCAAGGGTTTTGATCCCCCAGGGTGCTCAGTTGGCAAATTTAGGACTGCTATCATAAAATAAAGGCAGTTCAGCTCTTGCTTTCCATTTTTACGATTCTTACAAGTCAATTACGCACAATTCTATTTCGTGCTTAATCTTGAGTGCACAACTATTCCTTGGGCATCGTGCGCTAAAACCACTTGTGATGTTGTTGGAAAACCTACCAAAACATTTTCTTCTGTGGAGTTCTCTTGAACAATTCCTTATTTGGGTTTATCATCGCCTTATGCGGTGTGCATGCCTCTGAAAGTTCTCGCGAAGCAGATATTTTTTTCGGAGTGATTCAACTTCTTTACAGCCTGTTCAGTTACAATCCACAACGGTAGGAAATTCTGAAACAGTTTGTTGGAAGTTCTTTATGTTCCATGTCTGATATCCTCTGGAATGGTTAGGTTGACGCTGTAAGACCAATTGCAGCTTATTTGGATAAGGTTGTCATTGCTCTTGAAACTTCTGGTAAGTTAATTCTGTCAGCTGAAATACATCTACATCTACGTGACTACTCTGCTATTTACAATAAAAGTGCCTGGCAGAGGGTTCAATGAATCACCTTTATGCTGTCTCTCTATCGTTCCACTATCGAACGGCACGCGGGAAAAACCAGCACTTAAATTTTTCTGTGCGAGACCTGATTTCTCTTATTTTATCGTGATGATCATTTCTCCCTATGTAGGTGGGTGCCAACAAAATGTTTTCGCAATCGGAGGAGAAAACTGGTGACTGAAATTTCATGAGAAGATCCCATCTCAACGAAAAACGCCTTTGTTTTAACGATTGCCACTCCAATTCACGTATCATGTCTGTGACACTGTCTCCCCTATTTCGTGATAATACAAAACGAGCTGCCCTTCTTAGTACTTTTTCGATGACATCCGTCAGTCCCACCTAATACTCCAGAATAGGGCGAATAAGCGTAATGTAAGCAGTCTCTTTGGTAGACCTGTTGCACCTTCTAAGTGTTCTGTCAATGAATCGCAGTCTTTTGTGTGCTCTATCCACAATATTATCTATGTGATCGTTCCAGTTTAGGTTATTTGTAATTGTAATCGCCAAGTATTTAGTTGAATTTACAGCCCTCAGATTTGTGTGACTTATCGCGTAATTGAAATTTAGCTGATTTCTTTTAGTACTCATGTGAATAACTTCACACTTTTCTTTATTCAGGGTCAATTGCCACTTTTCGCACCATACAGATATCTTATCTAAATCATTTTGCAAGTCTTTTTGATCATCTGATGACTTTACAAGACGGTAAATGCAGTATCATCTGCAAACAGTCTAAGACGGCTACTCATATTGTCTCCTATGTCGTTAATATAGATCAGGAACAGTAGAGGGCGTATAACACTTCCTTGGGGAATGCCGGATATTACTTCTCTTTTACTCGATGACTTTCCGTCTATTACTACGATCTGTGACCTTTCTGACAGGAAATGTAGCTTTCTTTGGAGTATGGAAGTTCTTTGGAGTATGGAAGATCTTTCAAGTGTTTAATCATGTTATCAACTGCGCTGAAGTTGTTGCTACTAGTTGACTACAGAATCAAATCACTATACGCTCTTGAAAGAACTGTGACAGAAGCCCGGACAACAGGGACTGACGTACTAGTACATGCATTGATACTGTGAAATGGTGCATCGATAATGGCTAGGAACTAGCCGAAATCTAGATTTGCCGAATAAAACCTGGAAGAAAAGGGTGACTGATTGCTGTGCTGCATCATTTGAAATTACTAGAAGTTCTAAATACTACCAATGATTTTGGGGTAAGACACCTTGAGAGTTTATTAAATAACTTAAAAAATCTTCGCGAGAATTGGGACACCATTCCCCATGAAAGCTAAGATGTAGTCAGTGCAATTAATACTGATCCTTAATTTTCAGAGGTGTGGATTAGGAAGAGGAAATCATTTCGAGATTAAACCACATATGAAGTGACAGATGTGAATTCAGAAGATTTATTCAAGATAAATAATTACACTTGTATGTAATAACTGTCAGTCTAGTGTATAACTTGAAAACCTGATGTGAAAAAGTGAAGATTATAGATGAAACATTGGGGTTTTTATGGAAGTACAAAAAGATGACTGTTGATTGGGTCGCCGAGGCATAATGACTTCATGACAGATTTAGAAGAAGAAATTAAATATTTGAATACTATTGATACTTCCAAATATGTACACATTGCTTTGAGACGATTCGAATACTTGAATAATAGTCACGAGCTTAAATTTCAAGCTCATTTCCTAACTTATGTGTAGATATGCGCATTTTTCACTCTTCCACGACTGTTACTGAATCAGAAAGGTCATACAGCACTCTGGCTCGTGTTAAAACTATGTCAGATCAACTGTGTGTCAACAATGTCTCACAGATTTCGGGAGCTTGGTACGAAACTCAAACAAAGCGCCATTGACGGTGTTTAGGCAAGTACTTTATAGTATGCTACTCTTTGAATAACTCGTTGTGGTTACATGCGACAGCGCTGACTGTGTTTACTGAAATATGCGGGCATGCCAGGGAACAAGCGGGGACAGAACACTCCCTATCGCAGCGTTACTGGCACCATACACTTCGTCAATGTACAAAGCCTTTTGTTTCAAAATGATGTTAAAGTAAATTAAACCAATCTAAAAAATAAAATTAAATGAAGCGTACACACATTTTACAATAATTCGTTATTAGTGGCATCTGGAGTCAAACATGTAAGATCATCAATTTTCTCCCTTGCCGTGCAGGTCTGAGTGGAGCCATCATTCAGTTCGCTAGATATGGCGGACTTGCGTTCCAAATAACTGTCTTCAGCACTACTTTCCAAACCAATGCTATTATTGTTTGTTTTTTTTTCAGTCACATCCTTCGTGAAAGCGTCATAGCGCTGGTATTCTTTCTCGATATAGTTGTATTTAACATTTGCACACTCATTCATGATCCGTCTGATTTATGTGTTCTTTCGAAGCGGCAGTGGGGAATTGGAGACATGGACTTGACTATTTTTTGTTACACTCCATTCCAAAGAGTTGTGACTGTAATAGAAAATTATTTAAGGCGTGTCAAAATAACTATTTATAGGCTTCTGAAATTATAAAGGGCATGAAATTAAACATTTTTCTTAATAGAGCAATGTCCAGCAGTGAGTCGTTCTGCATTAATACTGGGATGAAGTAAACTGCATATTGTAATAATAGTGCTGGAAGCACTTCATCCCAAAGTGACAGAGAAATTAGAGCACGATCTTAGCAATGGCACGTCACGCAAGCTTGCTATAAACTGTTTTCTTCCTACGACATTATTATAATCAATCATAATGAAAATTGCAAATACATTTTAAATGTTATTTAAATTTATAGCTACGACAATCTGTTGTAATTCTGAGTGAAAATCGCGAGGAAATCAGAAATGTGACCGCAGTAAATGGCTTGGAGAAAGTTACATAAGGGAGGCAGGAAATTTAACTTACTGTGTCAGTTGTGTAATAGGAAGCCTGTCTTTCAGCACTTTC
Organism: Schistocerca cancellata; assembly: GCF_023864275.1. Lineage (NCBI taxonomy): Eukaryota > Metazoa > Arthropoda > Insecta > Orthoptera > Acrididae > Schistocerca > Schistocerca cancellata. Next base: position 342,741,366 of record NC_064626.1, on the reverse strand, counting down.
TTAGAAAAACAATGTTATGAATTTTAATAACCGAAACTATGCAAACAAATTTCATAGATGACATTTTGTAATTTATAATAACAAACTAACTTAAATAGTTCACTGTTTCCATGATAAGAGTAGCAGCTGAAACAAACGCATCAGAAATCTGAGTTACGAGAAATGGCTTTTGTACAGAAAATGAAGCATTTACAAATGTCATACTATTAGTAAATAATGTTTCTGTTCAATTGCTAGCTCATTACTCTGATTAGCCCCATTTAACACTTTCTGGCCTTCTCGTTTCCTGTTCCTCTGCCCTGTTATTAGTAAACTACTTAATATCCTACTACTGAGAATGATTGTAATTTCACTACATTGAGAGCTGTAGTACTCAGCGCCGACTCGAGAACATCTTTCCATAAGAGCAACTTCATTTGGCGCCCCTCTTATCCCCCCCCCCCCCCGCCTTTTTACCCTTGTACACTTCCAATAGCGCCAGTATTCGCTACTAATTATGATATGCATTGCATATAAATCCTATAGTCTGGCGTCCCTCCGAGTCTGACGCCCCAGACGGCTGCTATAACTTGTAAGGCTTGTGCAGAAATCCTCCAGTTGCCGCGCCTGTGGGAACCCCCCCCCCCCCCCGCCCCCAACAGACTGGGCCATGTAGTGGCGGCTTGTGTTGCTTGGCCCTTAAACCGGCCCTGCTAGAACTTACTACCGTATCACACATTAGCAAAGGGCTGCTACTTTGATTTACATGAAGTGAAGCATTATATTGAAACTGCGTAAATGCGAAACGATAGCTGCTTACTGATACAACTCGAAATAGAAATTCTTGCAAAACAGAACTAATCGCTCCGACTAAATAAAATCTTTTACAAAAGAAAACGCTAATGAAACAAAGTGTGCTAATCGTTAGTTAAAAACTTATCACATGAGCTTTTAAATTGATTACTGTTCGTTACTGTTCGCATGAGCAAGCTGTGAACTGCCACTTCTTTTACCATCCGATGGCAAAGAAGCCACTTTGTTTTGTAAATATCGGTTCTTTCCTTGCAGCAGTTTTATTTTACTCCTTCATTTTTCTTTTCTTAGGCCATGAGCCGATAAATCAAACTTCACTTCCAACAGAAACAGGTCTTATTGAACACTCCGCTGGAGTTTCAATGTTTGTGTTTGTGCTGGAATTTTCATTCTTGTTTTCAACCTGAAAGTTACGCACAGGTATCACTTTAAATGAAGCCAGTGGGTAATTTAGTCAAACGAGAATTAGACCCAGACCTATAAGGTCACTCCAGCGTTTCAAGTAATGTTTCAAGTATCTTTTAATCAATGACGAGTGATAAGTGTTGTAAAGAAACTTTTATCAAACTTATTCCTAAATATGAGATGTGTTCAGCTTATGCTTAATGTAACCGTTGGTTTGAATGTCTTCTCCATCACTTTCTTCAAGCAATATGTACTACAATAAATCGCGATCACTGGTTTGAGAAATGTGCGTTTACTTCCACGAACTGTTCACGACTGACAACAGGATCACGCCTACCCGTCCATCCTGATTTTCTCCAACTTTATGTTATACGCACAGCTTGGCCGGAAGTGAATGTGAGAGAACGGGGAGCTCCAGATGGCCTAGCATTTAGACAAAAGAGCATTTCTGGCGAGAGTCGGGCGACGCCTAAGCTATTTATGTCAGCGTAGTTTCTAAGGAGCGATTAGCGCAGCGGAAAGAGTGCGAAACGTTGAGACGCTATGCGAAAATTAGATTATCGTCTTTATTTTCAATTTTTACGTTATTTATATCGAAAACAAACCGAACTAATGCTCAATATATTGTATTTCCAAATTTTCATAAAAGGCACAAAATTAACAGCGAATGAAAAATATAGCAATGTCGCCGTCCTTCATGAAAATCTTGGAAATTTATAACAGCCTTAACAAAAAAAATAAACAAATAAGTAAAAAATAAAAATAAATAGAAACTGACTAATGAGTAATATACCTACGCAAAGGAGAACAAATTTCTTCTCTTAACTGGCTCGTGGGGAGGACAAACAAATCCAGTTATATCGCGAGATTTGTCAAGATGAAGAAGGTGAAGAAGGCTTGCCACCTTGCAGTCCTGAAATGATTCCCCCAAATGCACTACGCTAGTACAAACCTGCGATGTCCATTTTTTATCATCAGGTACATTATTTGATTAGAAACCTTCAAAACAACTCTTATCTTATCGGGAGAAAAATCGAAATCACATCCCGAGAAGACTGCACCACATTCTATTGTGCAGCTCCATCTTCGCTAATGTTTGGCGGCATGCGTTACGTGCGGTTTGCTGTCAAACACTGCGATGAGAGAGAACCGTTTATGAATGCAAGCCAAGTCTGTTTTTCTGTAGAAACTGTAAAACAATCACGTAATTGTAAGAATGTGACGTTTATAACGTGTGCATCAAGCCGAGAAAATGGCTGCTTTCCCTGTTTTCACGATAAATATCACCCCAGAGAGTGTAAATCATCAACTGCAACATAATGAAAGCATCTAATTTACATACCATGTTCTCGTGTACAACTTACAGTCACTTCCTGGACAATTTTTCCGATCCTAAATTTTGCTTTGCCTTTCCTTTTTATGACTTTCATGAAAGTATTAATTAATACAATATATTAAACATTATTTCTCTTTATTTTTCAGTGTAAGTAACGTAAATTTGAAAATGTAAAACTTTGTATTTAGTTTCCACAGACAGACTCGAACCCGCGACCCTCGTCTTCTCGTTCTGCACTCTTTCCGCTGTGCTACCCACTTACAACTTATCATTTTTGATGAGGCTCGTGTGACGCTTGACCCATTTATGGAAGCTTCTTTCTTTTAAACGCTTGGCCACCTGGATCCCTCACTTCTGTCACTTTCCTTTCTGACCAAGATCTGCATGTACCATACATTTGGACGAAATCGGTAATGACGATTAGGCGCGATCCCCTAATAAGCTGCGGGCTACTTGTGCGTAGCGTGCTCAAATAAAATACTTTAAGTTCTATATTCTCTATAATGTACTGAGATGCAGATTTCCTTCCAACTTTAAAAACAATTAGGCTACGATATATTACCTACATTTAATACTCAGAAACGCATCACCTAAAATAAAGCAGGCCGGAGTAGCCATGCGGTTCTAGGCACTACAGTCTGGAGCCGAGCGACCGCTACGGCCGCAGGTTCGAATCCTGCCTCGGGCATGGATGTGTGTGATGTTTTTTGGTTATTTAGGTTTAATTAGTTCTAAGTTCTAGGCGACTGATGACCTCAGAAGTTAAGTCGCATAGTGCTTAGAGCCATTTGAACCTAAAATAAACTAAACTTAAAGTAGCCAGCGACCATATTTTTCACTACAAACCCTTCAAATTTTATGTTACACAGAGAACTTGGAAATTAAGTAACTATGACATATATCGAAAAAATAACCATTTCTTCATCAAGATGTGATATGAAACTACACTGAAGCGCCAAAGAAACTAGTATAGTCAAGCGAAATCAAATACAGAGGCATGTAAACGGGCAAAATACGACACTGCGGTCTGCATCCCTATGTAAGACAAGTGTCTGGCACCGATGTTAGATCGGTTACTGCTGCTAAAATGGCAGGTTATCAAGATTTAAGTGAGTTTGAATGTGGTTTTCGGCGCACGAGTGATGGGACACAGCATCTTCGACATAGCAATGAAGTGGGGATTTTCCCGTATGACCATTTCACGAGTTTACCGTGAATATCACGAATCCGGTAAAACACCAAATCTCCGATATTGCTACGGTCCGAAAAAGATCCTGTAAGAACGGAACCAACGACGACTGACGAGAATCGTTCAATGTGATGGAAGTGCAACGCTTCCGCAAATTGCTCCAGATCTCAATACTGGGCCATCAACAAGTGTCAGCATGCGCACCATTCAACGAAAGATCATCGATATGGGCTTTCGGGGCCGCGAAGGCCCACTTGTGTACCCTTGATGACTGCACGACACAAAGCTATACGCCTCGTCTGGGCTCGTCAACACCGACATTGGACTGTTGCCTGGTCGGACGAGTCTCGTTTAAAATTGTGAGTGGATGGACGTGTATGGGTGTGCAGAAAAACCCATGAATCCATGGACTCTGCATGTCAAGCTGGTGGAGGCTCTGTAACAGTATGGGGTGTGTGTGGTTGGAGTGATATGAGACCCCTGATACGTCCAGATACAACTCTGACAGGTGACACGTACGTGAGAATGCTGTCTGATCACCTGCAGGCATTCATGTCTGTTGTGCATTCTGACGGACTTGTCAATTCCAGCAGGACAATGCAACACCCCAGACGTCCAGAATTGCTGCAGAGTGGCTCCAAGAACACTCTTCTGAGTTTAAACACTTCCGCTGGCCACCAAACTCCCAAGACATAAAGATTATTGAGCATATCTGGGATGCCTTGCAACGTGCTGTTCAGAAGAGATCTCCATCCACCCCTGCACTTACTGATTTATGGACAGCCCAGCAGGATCCATTGTGTCAGTTCGCTCCAGCACAATTTCCGACATTGGCCGACCCCATGCCACGTCGTGTTGCAACACTTCTGCGTGTTCGCGGGGGTCCTACACGATATTAGGCAGGTGGGCCAGTTTCTTTGCCTCTTCAGAGTATAAGACACGACAGAAATAAACCTTATATGACAATTATTTTCCTCATAATCGAATGAAACATTTTATACACAGTAGTGAAGAAGGCGTTCAAATGTGAAACAAGTCGTTTTTAATTTTTTAAAGAAAAAAGAAGGACTTCTACTTAACTCCATTAGTTGATGTAGCTTTGTTTCATTTACATACATTATTTTTTACAGTTTAATGAGCGTTAAGTGTTCACAGGAAGAAAATCGGAAAACTCATTTTTCCCAAGTACTGCTATCAATCGCTTCATGGGAATCGCTAGTTCCTTTCCTGTGTGTTCTTTTCTCTTACTACTGCTCATTATATATTTCCAACTTTTACAGTACATCTAACCACTATTTACTTGCAGGTAAGCCCAGCAGCTAAAATGCATAATTAATAAAAGAAACAAAACGTTTCTGTTCGGCTATGGCTTCAAAAACAGCCGTTTACTCAGTTTCAATCTGGCAGACTTCTTGCATGCGCACTAAATTTTTGGGCATGCATATCAGCTGAGTTTTCATTCTGTGTACTCTACATTCTGTGGCCATACCGCCGTTGCCATCACCAGCAAGAACTCAGTATAATTTGTTCCAGAACATCGTAGAACCTCACTATAAATAATTGCAGACCATAAAATCAACAACTACGTGATAAATTTAGATAGTCCTATAGGCCCTAACGACATACAATATACACCACTTTTATTACTGTATTTACGCCCAGAGAAGTCACAGCAGCTTCTGGGTATATCATCTGACACAGACGCTACAGTCTGCACTTCCATTATTGGCACACTTACCACACTAATAATGAGACAGCCGTTGTTTATCGCCAAGACGTCGCTTCCAGTGTTGCGCACGCGGAAAGGGCACCTTCCTCTTACCACCACCCTCTCCCTGTGACAGTGTACTTGTGGTAGATCTCCATTGTGGATATGGGGAGATATATTAATAACTTGGCCGACATGGTTAAGAGATGACAACACTTCATTGCGTGAAAGAAACACACAACACATCTACTCAGTATAAAGCTCTGAACTGAACTGTCTATAGCTCTCACTCCCACAGATATGACACTCCGGGTCTGCCACTCTTTGGCAGCACTGTCATCCCCATCTAATCCAATCCCCCATCCCCCCTCCCACCAATGGCAAGAAACACTAAAGGAACAAGTAGTTGAACCACATTGGCTCTGGTGTGATGTGAGCACAGGTTCAGATGACCAGATTGTTGTGGCTGGCTGCTGCAGAGGACACAGCTGGGCTGTTTCTCGTTGTCTGTGTTGTGGTGGAGATGGCATATTCTTGATATGGAGCCAGGTGTGCCACTGACTGTAGTAGGCAGCCAAACAGCAACTGAAATGGAGCATGTGGAGTCAATGGGAGTGGTGTTGATGTTGCTGCAGCTGAAGGGAGTGGAGTTAGTAGTGGTGTCACAGAGGATGACAGCTAGCCAGAGTGGTCTGAGTCTGCACAGTGATGGCAAGGATGCTATTTGAGGACAAGAGCAATGATACAGCTATGCAATCAACGTGAAGAGCTAGCTGATAGGTGTGTATGAATAGGTGAATGGATGGAGTGGTGGACATGCCCGAAGGTCACTCTGTGCATCGATAAGTAGGTCACAATCCATAATTTTAACCCTGAGTTCCTCAAGCTGAAAGTTGTGAATGTCAATAGTGATGACTGCTGGTGTGTGATTTGGGCTCAGATTGTGTCACTGTGATATTGGTCATCATTGCTGAACGGGAGTGAGTCTGCTATTTTCTTTGTCTGTATGGGGGGAATCCCCGAGTATCCATGGTGGCTTATGTCTGTGGAGGCATTTCACCATTGAGGATGACATCTAAGGCTGCAATATGACCCAAAATGGAAACTGTAATGACGGACGAATGGTGTCATCACAAAGCACCACATGTTCATACTCTGACAGCACTTTGTGAACAAATGTTTGTGGTGTAGTGTGTGCCAACGGAGGTGTAATATGTGAATTGTGTATGTGTCGTTCCATTTGCTGTACTAGAGCCGGTATCCAATTGGAATAGCTGTAGTTTCTGATAGAATGAGGTCTCCATATAGTTACTTCCGCCAAAGAGGCCTGTAGGTCTTCCTTAAAAGCTGTGCAGGTGCTGAGCAAGTCTCAGGGTGGTGCCTTCGTCCAGCTGTGTTCCACATAAGTGTGATCTCAAGTGTTCAGTGCCAGCATCCACCATTCTGTTACTTTGTGAGCTGTGAGCTGTCATCCCATTTTGTTTCCTGCGACAAAGTGACTGAGGGTGTCAAAGAGGGATGACTCAAATTAGTGTCTTTGATGGGTGGTGGTTGACTCAAGGCAGCTTAAGCATGCTCCCCACACATCAATGAAAGTCGAGCAGTAGATTCTGCTCTCATACATTTGATTGGTACTACCTCAACCCAGCGAGAGACACGAATGATGACTCACAATACAGATTCAAATCTTTCCAATTGGGAAGGGGGCGGACTAGATCCCAATGTACGTGTCAGAATCGCAAATGTGCAGTCTTGGGTGACTGAGGACTGGTCATCTGTGATGTCCAACCTTGCTATGGTGGCATGACAGGAAGTTCTGCACCCAGGTGCAAAAGCCCCACTTGATATTAGGCACACAGATCGTCTGGTCCTCAACCATACTGTCAGTCATACACCTAGGCAGGCCAGGCTATGAACTTGCACAAACAGTGCATGGCACACATATGCTAGGATGAGGAGTCTCACTCTATTTTTTCAGGTGTCACACAGTAAGCGGACGTCGGTGCCTGGAAGACTACACTACTTGATGTGCAAGTTTGATGTTGTTGATTAACTCTGCAATTGATAAATCGAGTGGTTGGTCATGAGCAAATGTGGTATAGTCCGTATGGTACGAGATGGTGTTAATGTGAGAGATAGTCTGCAACAATATTATCAGCTGCTCACAAATAATGAATATCGGTTCTTTATTGAGAAATTAATTCCAGGTTACAGAAGCATCTGGGGCTGACGTCTTCAGGTGGGTTGCGTATATCATCTGCCAGTCATTTACGGTCTGTGCATTACACGACCTGAGTAGTATAGGGGGCAGCATGGGACAAAACCCCTAACATTTTGGCCAAAAGATGGCGGCTCCCCAAACCCTCAACATTTTGGCCAAAAGATGGCGGTCCCTTAAACCGCTAACTTTTTTGCAAAAAAAGTGGTGGCTCCCTTGACAGTAATTTTTTTGCAAAATGTTGCCGACTTTTTCCGCACCCGCTTTTTAGCGGCGACTTTTCAGAGGCCGTATTTTTTGCGTGAACTTTTTGGCCAAAAGATGGTGGCCCCTAAACCCTAAAGTTTTTGCAAAATGTTGGCCGACTTTTGGCAGCCGCGTTTTTGCGAGCACTTTTTTGTGAGCACTTTTTGGCAACCGCTTTTTAGCGAACACTTTTTGGCAGCTACTTTTTTCAGGACGCAATTTAGCGATTTCCAATCGGTCCCGACCAGTCGCCGGTCAGCAGCAACTGGCGAGCGAGCTGTAATATGCGACGACGTTTTGGTAGCCAGGTGTAGGTCAGCACAACTGGCAAGTTGTCTTATATGAAAATGGTTTGCCTAATTGAAAACAATTGATGTATGCGTATAAGTAATCAAATGGCTACGAAAGGAAATGGCTTGAATAATTATACTATGCAAGAACTGAAAAATGAAGCGAAAAAAATGGGCTTGAAAGGTTATTCAAAGCTGAAAAAACAGCAACTTATTGACCTTATTAATAATACTCAAGTGAATTAAAAACAAAAACAAGAAGAAGAAGTACCTATTCAGCCACTGACTGAACAACAACAACTTATTCAGATGATTAATCAAATGTGTAATTTTTTAAAATTTGAACAGTTATATACACTGTATTCAACAAATGAAACATACGCTGCAATAACTGCTGATTCTATCAGAAAAGAAAATCCCTTTAAACATGCCAAATGGAGAACCATATCAGGATGGCAAAAACTATCTTAAGATTTCGTGAGAGACATTCAAGACAAACTAGATTGGACTGAAATATCATATAATCAAAAAATGTATAAATATTTCATGAGAGAATTTCAAGACAAATGAAACTGAAGTGCAATATCAAATAATCAAACGCTGCCTGAAGATTTCATGGAAGAATTCCAAGACAGATTAGACTGGGTTCCAATACCATGTAATAAAACGCTGTCTGCAGATTTCATTAGAGAACTCAAAGATAGTTTAGACTGGTATGCAATGGCATGGTTGCAGGAACTGTCTGAAGATTTCATTAGGGAGTTTCAAGACCAATTATACTGGAATGAAATATCATCATATCATAAAACTGTCTGAAGATTTCATGAGAGAATCCCTAGACAGATTAAACTGGGTTTTTATGTCATTGCATCAAAAACTGTCTGAAGATTTAATAATGAAATTTCAGCATAAAGTAAACTGGAAAATAGTTTTAAAATTTCAACATCTACCTGAATCGTTCAAACAAAAGATATTATGCCCATATGAAATACTGATCGAACAACCTGAAAATGACTGTTCTATATGCTTAACAAAAGGAAATCTCAATTTGCGCTGACAAAATGTAAACAACTTTTCCATTAAGAATGCGTTGACCGGTGGTTAGCAATGCAAAATAATTGTCCAATGTGTAGAACAGTTACAAGAGAAATATTGAGATCCATTAAAAAAATATGCTTAAAAATTCTCAGTAATTATCCCGTGCTTAAGATCATAAGTCAAATTCCTCTTACCATCCATAATTATGTACGCCAAAGTGCTATCAAGAATAGGCGCATTAAAAGTCGCTGACAGTTTCATGACTGTTTTTTGAGCGGAGACAACATTCTTTCGCCTGCTCATACTGTTAACGTAAATTGGATGTGAATTAATGAAAGCGTATGCACTAATTTTAGCGCCATTACTCGATTCAGATATTCTCTTGAAATCTGTGAACGTACTGTATGCCCGCAGGATTACTGTTCCACAATTCTTCGGGAAACATCTCGTTTCGGCCGTTCTTGAGATAAATGTTTTCCAGCTTAACATGATCATACAACGACGAGTCTGCATCTTGGTTTCCTTTCCTGTTGGCCTGAAATACCACAAACACAAAACACGGCATGTCAAACTCCATAGAATTATAGTAATTTGTTATATACAGTCCAAAATTTCTTTTGCCACTGATTCCCGCTATTTCCTACGTTTGAAGGTCAAAAAATTAAATAGGTGTCTTAGGCTGCTTAAGCATGTTTTCTCTCAACTCCATTTCATAGTTTAGTTCGTACTTTACAATAGGCACTCGAATTTCCATATTCGTAGTTGTCACTTTACCGTGGTATGGTCCAGAATCCGGAATGTCGGTGCCATCATCCTTTTTTGAAAACCATCTATACATCGCGTCGCCGGCATGTGGACTTCCTACAAACGTTATCGTTAAATCTCCTTCCCACATGATTTCTCTATAATCTTTAAAAAATCACCTAACATCTTTAGGGGGTATATCACCTTGTTTTCTTTTCTTTGCAGCTTCCCATTGTTAATGAAATTTCCCTCGAATATTGTGTCATCGTCCAGAGAAGACGTTAGGTGATACAAAACTGTTGAAGAAACGCCAGGGTGTTCTAACCTGTAGATAATGTGCCATCTTTTCTTGACAATTACTACACTTCATAGTTGACTTGGAAAATTGTCAACTAGTTTCACATTCGGTTCGCCTTCATAGTCTGTGTAATCTGATCCATCTTCATGTGTAGCATTAAATGTCATGTAGAAGTAAACATTATTCTCAAACCAGCCATAGCGAACTTTGACTTCTATTTCTAAATCTTTGTTTAACAAGTTCTAATTATTTTTAGTCTTCTCTTTTACTGGAAAAGACTGCCACTGGTAACTTTCTATTTTATTCATCTTTATTACAGAGGAAAAATTCTTATTGCACCATATCTGGAATCACAGTTACATTTGCACTACCGAAATCTATCACAGAATCTTTTTCATCAGTTATAGTGACCTGCAGATTTTGAACTTTATCGTGAACTGTGAAAAATAGCGAATAGCTTGGTTCGTATACGATCGGACTGCCAAACTGAAAATGATCGCTAGTTCCTACAGCTTTGGTTTAAATGAAGCTATAACGTTCGTCTCCCTATGAAAATGGTCAGAGTCCTATACAAACATGTGGTCTGCTAAATTAAAATGGACTTTGATATTATCGAAAGGGATGATTTTTGGCAGCTGTGCTGCAAAAGCGTTTACTGCGGACTCCACAATTTAATTCACCGTAAATCCCAGCAACGGCAAAATATTGTGTTCTCTATCAAAATACACCCCCCATGAACCATGGACCTTGCCGTTGGTGGGGAGGCTTGCGTGCCTCAACGATACAGATAGCCGTACCGTAGGTGCAACCACAACGGAGGGGTATCTGTTGAGAGGCCAGACAAACGTGTGGTTCCTGAAGATAGGCAGCAGCCTTTGAAGTAGTTGCAGGGGCAACAGTCTGGATGATTGACTGACCTGGCCTTGTAACATTAACCAAAACGGCCTTGCTGTTGTGGCACTGCGAACGGCTGAAAGCAAGGGGAAACTACAGCCGTAATTTTTCCCGAGGGCATGCAGCTTTACTGAATGGTTAAATGATGATGGCGTCCTCTTGGGTAAAATATTCCGGAGGTAAAATAGTCCCCCATCCGGATCTCCGGGCGGGGACTACCCAAGAGGACGTCGTTACCAGGAGAAAGAAAACTGGCATTCTACGGATCGGAGCGTGGAATGTCAGATCCATTAATCGGGCAGGTAGGCTAGAAAATTTAAAAAGGGAAATGGATAGGTTAAAGTTAGATATAGTGGGAATTAGTGAAGTTCGGTGGCAGAAGGAACAAGACTTCTGGTCAGGTGAATACAGGGTTATAAATACAAAATCAAATAGGGGTAATGCAGGAGTAGGTTTAATAATGAATAAAGAAAAGGAATGCGGGTAAGCTACTACAAACAGCATAGTGAACGTATTATAGTGGCCAAGATAGACACGAAGCCCATGCCTACTACAATAGTACAAGTTTATATGCCAACTAGCTCTGCAGATGACGAAGAAATTGAAGAAATGTACAATGAGATAAAAGAAATTATTCAGGTAGTGAAGGGAGACGGAAATTCGACAGTAGGAAAAGGGAGAGAAGGAAACATAGTAGGTGAATATGGATTGGGGCCAAGAAATGAAAGAGGAAGCCGCCTGGTAGAATTTTGCACAGAGCGTAACTTAATCATAGCTACCAACTGGTTCAAGAATCATAAAAGAAGATGGAAAAAGCCTGGAGATACTAAAAGGTATCAGACAGATTATATAATGGTAAGACAGAGATTTAGGAACCAGGTTTTAAATTGTAGGACATTTCCAGGGGCAGATGTGGACTCTCACCACAATCTATTGGTTATGAACTGTAGATTAAAACTGAAGAAATTGCAAAAAGGTGGGAATTTAGGGAGATGGGACCTGGATAAACTGACTAAACCAGAGGTTGTACAGAGTTTCAGGGAGAGCATAAGGGAACAATTGACAGGAATGGGGGAAAGAAATACATTAGAAGAAGAATGGGTAGCTCTGAGGGATGAAGTAGACAAGGCAGCAGAGGATCAAGTAGGTAAAAAGACGAGGGCTAGTAGAAATCCTTGGGTAACAGAAGAAATACTGAATTTAATTGATGAAAGGAGAAAATATAAAAATGCAGTAAATGAAGCAGGCAAAAAGGAATACAAACGTCTCAAAAATGAGATCGACAGGAAGTGCAAAATGGCTAAGCAGGCATGGCTAGAGGACACATGTAAGATTGTAGAAGCTTATCTCACTAGGAGTAAGATAGATACTGCCTACAGGAAAATTAAAGAGACCTTTGAAGAAAAGAGAACCACTTGTATGAATATCAAGAGCTCAGATGGAAACCCAGTTCTAAGCAGAGAAGGGAAAGCAGAAAGGTGGAAGGAATATATAGAGGGTCTATACAAGGGCGATGTACTTGAGGACAATATTATGGAAATGGAAGAGGATGTAGATGAAGATTAAATGGGAGATACGATACTGCGTGAAGAGTTTAACAGAGCACTGAAAGACCTGAGTCGAAACAAGGCCCGGGGAGTAGACAACATTCCATTAGAACTACTGACGGCCTTGGGAGAGCCAGTCCTGACAAAACTCTACCATCTGGTGTGCAAGATGTACGAGACAGGCGAAATACCCTCAGACTTCAAGAAGACTATAATAATTCCAATCCCAAAGAAAGCAGGTGTTGACAGATGTGAAAATTACCGAACTGTCAGTTTAATAAGTCACGGCTGCAAAATACTAACGCGAATTCTTTACAGACGAATGGAAAAAGTGGTAGAAGCCGAACTTGGGGAAGATCAGTTTGGATTCCGTATAAATGTTGGGACACGTGAGGCCATACTGACCCTACGACTTATCTCAGAAGAAAGATTAAGGGAAGGCAAACCTACATTTCTAGCATTTGTAGATCTAGAGAAAGCTTTTGACAATGTTGACTGGAATACTCTCTTTCAAATTCTAAAGGTGGCAGGGGTGAAATACAGGGAGCGAACGGCAATTTACAATTTGTACAGAAACCAGATGGCAGTTATAAGAGTCGAGGGACATGAAAGGGAAGCAGTGGTTGGGAAGGGAGTGAGACAGGGTTGTAGCCTCTCCCCGATGTTATTCAATCTGTATATTGAGCAAGCAGTAAAGGAAACAAAAGAAAAATTCGGAGTAGGTATTAAAATCCAGGGAGAAGAAATAAAAACTTTGTGGTTCGCCGATGACATTGTAATTCTGTCAGAGACAGCAAAGGACTTGGAAGAGCAGTTGAACGGAATGGACAGTGTCTTGAAAGGAGGATATAAGATTAACATCAACAAACGCAAAACAAGGATAATGGAATGTAGTCGAATTAAGTCGGGTGATGCTGAGGGAATTAGATTAGGAAATGAGACACGTAAAGTAGTAAATGAGTTTTGCTATTTGGGGAGCAAAATAACTGATGATGGTCGAAGTAGAGAGGATATAAAATGTAGACTGTCAATGGCAAGGAAAGCGTTACTGAAGAAGAGAAATTTGTTAACATCGAGTATAGATTTAAGTGTCAAGAAGTCATTTCTGAAAGTATTTGTATGGAGTGTAGCCATGTATGGAAGTGAAACATGGACAATAAGTAGTTTGGACAAGAAGAGAACAGAAGCTTTCGAAATGTGGTGCTACAGAAGAATGTTGAAGAGTAGGTGGGTAGATCACGTAACTAATGAGGAGGTATTGAATAGGATTGGGGAGAAGAGACGTTTGTGGCACAACTTGACTAGAAGAAGGGATCGGTTGGTAGGACATGTCCTGAGGCATCAAGGTATCACAAATTTATCATTGGAGGGCAGCTTGGAGGGTAAAAATCGTAGAGGGAGACCAAGAGATGAATACACTAAGCAGATTCAGAAGGATGTAGGTTGCAGTAGGTACTGGGAGATGAAGGAACTTGCACGGGATAGATTAGCATGGAGAGCTGCATCAAACCAGTCTCAAGACTGAAGACCACAACAACAACAACAATAATCAAAATACAACTTACGGCATGTGCTCTGAATTCAGAAACGCTTTCCTTGCCATTGCCAATCTACATTTTATATCCTCTCTACTTCGACCACCATCAGTTATTTTGCTCCCAAAATAGCAAAACTCCTTTACTACTTTAAGTGTCTCATTTCCTTATCTAATTCCCTCAGCATCACCCGATTTAATTCGACTACATTCCATTTTCGTCGTTTTGTTTTTGTTGATGTTCATCTTATACGCTCCTTTCAAGACACTGTCCATTCCGTTCAACTGCTCTTCCAAGTCCTTTGCTGTCTCTGACAGAATTACAATGGCATCAGCGATTCTCAAAATTTTTATTTCTTCTCCATGGATTTTAATACCTACTCCGAATTTTTCTTTTGTTTCTATTACTGATTGCTCAATATACAGACTGAACAACAGTGGGGAGAGACTACAACCCTGTCTCACTCCCTTCCCTTTCGTGCCCCTTGACTCTTATAACTGCCATTGGTTTCTGTACAAATTGTAAATAGCCTTTCGTTCCCTGTATTTTACCCCTGCCAGGTTCAGAATTTGAAAGAGAGTATTCCAGTCAACGTTCTTTCTCAAATGCTATAAACGTAGGTTTGCCTTTGCTTAATCTAGCTTCTAAGATAAGTCGTATCGTCAGTATTGACTCACGTTATCCAATATTTCTACGGAATCCAAGCTGATCTTCCCCGAGGTTGGCTTCTACCAGTTTCTCCATTCGTCTGTAAAGAATTCGCGTTAGTATTTTGCACCCGTGACTTATTACACTGATAGTTCGGTAATTTTCACATCTGTCAACACCTGCTTTCTTTGGGATTGGAATTATTATATTCTTCTTGAAATCTGAAGGTATTTCGCCTGTCTCATACATTTTACTCACCAGATGGTAGAGTTTTGTCAGGACTGGCTCTCCCAAGGCTGTGAGTAGTTCTAATGGTATATTGTCCACTCCCGGGAACTTGTTTCGACTTAGGTCTTTCAGTGCTCTGTCAAACTCTTCACGCATTTCATATTCATCTACATCCTCTTCCATTTCCATAATATTGCCCTGAAGTATATTGCTGCGATATCCCTTCAAATCGTGGGGGCGTAGAACCATTTGCTCTACCTCCCAACAGTATCGCTGCCCTAAGTGTATCTTTGCCAGATCAGTTCTCTTCTGTAGTTCGCTCTCTATACTAAACGCAAAAATAAAGTATTCGTAGCAAGTGACGGGAGTGCGAGTGATTATTTATCATCGTAATTACCGCGCCTGCCCTCCACCACCTACTGTGGTGACCCCATTATTTTCTTTTCAACTGCATAGCGAAATACCGAGCTATACTCGCCCTGGAACTCTGCCGATACTGTGGGATACGAACTTCACGACGCGAAGAATACGTCCCATGACGGTGCTTCATTGCCTGTCATCACTACAGACGATTTAATTGTGCATCTGTTTGGTGTTCTCGCCGATCCCCAGACGATATAACCAGTGAAACTGTGGCTCTCGAATGGGTGACAATGTTCCCATTGTTTCAACAACCGCTGAACCAGGGCATTGTTACCTCTCGCCAAACGGACGAATACACTAAATCGCAAATCAAGTAGGGGAGACCGGGGACAAAAGTAACAGGGCATGAAGGTAACATCCCTCCCCTACCTTCGCATGTAGCTCCATAAATCACGTGATTCAAACAATGTATTCCTTTCATATTTTCCAACTGCCTACCAATTGTTGGCCAGTATTGGAGAGTCTCTGTTGAGTGTGGTGCAGTAAAACGTTTTCTCAGTGTCTCATATAAGTTTTCAAAATTTTCTTAGTTTTGTGATAACGGTGGCATTATACTGTAAACGTAAGTCTACTGTAATAATTTAAGCATGTGAAACTTTCAGTTTTATGCCACCATTATCAACTTTTTCATTACTTGTATAGATTGTGTCCAAAATATCAATTAAACAGAAAAGTGTGGTCGGGACAAAAGTAACATTACTGATGGGGACGAAAGTAACTGTCTCTTTCGTCCCCAGTACTGAAAAAGTATTATTAGCTGCAGGTCCCCTGGTTTTTTTTTTTCGTTAGTAAATGAGGTATGATACTGTTAGGAGTAGCAGTGTCTTGCTGAACAAACTCGTTATTACTGAACAGACTCGTTATTTACATAGTTATTTCGTTACAGGGAATTATGCGACGAACACAGGTTAGGACGACTACAAGAGGACTTACTCCCACTACTGTATATCAAACTGCGTCAAATGATGTTGCAAATTATAAGTATTAGAGCAGCAGAAAAGAAACACAATGTTTGCCTTGTGGCATTACATCGGTATATTAAAAAGAAAGAGAAACGTATGAGTGATAGCAGCACACCAATGCCTCGTGTCGGATATAGAAATGTAAAACGAGTGTTCTCTGATGAACAAGAAAAAATTGTAACTGAATATGTGATTCAGCGCCGGAGATATTTTACGGACTTTGCCCTAAGGATATCCGTAAATTAGCTCACGAACTGGCAACGACAAACAATATATCAATTCCATCAACTCTGCTGGACAATCAAACTGCTGGTCCAGACTGGTTTTCAGCATTCATGAAGAAGAATCCCCAGTTGTCTATTTGGTCGCCTCAACAACCCCCAAGTCTTGCTCGAGCAACGAGCTTTAATCCAACAAATGTGATTGCCTTTTTCAACAATCTGGCTAGCGTTATGGAGAGATATAAGTTAGAGCCCATGGACATCTGGAATATGGACGAGACAGGTGTCATGGGGAATAAAGCAGGTATGAGTTACCACGTCAGCTGAAAGAGGCACTCTTATCACTGTTGCTGCTGCCATCAACGCTCAGCGAAACAGTACACCACCTCTCTTTGTATTCCCTCGCTTGAGGTATCATGACCATTTTATTCGAGACGGTCCTATTGGTTGCATTGGAGCAGGAAATGCGAGTGGCTGGATGCAAGAGGAATAATTTTTGTTATTCTTGCACCATTTCGTAAAATTTGCTAAAACAACTCCTGAGCACAAACGTTTACTGCTTCTCGACAATCACGAATCTCATATATCCATCATAAGCCTGAATTTTTGCAAAAGCAAGTGGATTGTTATGCAGTCATTCCCACCGCACTGTACACACAGAATGCCATCTCTAGATGGTTCAGTTTATGGTCCATTTAAAGAGATGGTGAATGCTTTTCCTGACAATGGATCAAAAATCATCCGGGAAAGACCATGTCAATTTATGACATGCCTTCAATTGTAAGGGAAGCACTTCCACTTCCTGTAACTCCCAAAAATATTACAGCAGGGTTTCACTGCACAGGCATAGTACCATTTAATAGGAATGCGTTCAGTGAAATCGATTTTGCAACATCTTCTGTCACTGATCGCCCAGCACAAGCTTCCAATTATGGAAAGCAAACTATGTCCTTAGCAGAATTATTAGCGATTTCTAGTGACCCATCTGAAGCTGGGAGGGCATCTAATCCTGATCCAGTAGCAATACGCGAGAAAACACTTTCAAATGTCACAGCCTGTGATGCAGGACCTAGTGGTTTACAATCATCTCTTCAGTTCGCGCAGCCTTTTCACCCGAAGAGGTTCCTCCATTACCAAAAACAGGTCCAAGGCAAGAAACAGGAAAAACGAGAAAGTCTGCAATTTTGACCGACAGTCCAGAGAAACTAGCTTTAAAAGAAGAGCTAAAGGTCCGTCCCCAAGCGAAAAAAGCGGTAAAAAGCTAAATTTAAAAAGCAGTCGGTCAAGACTGCGAAAGTAGAAAAAAACCTGAAGAATCATCATCGGAAGACAATGATAGCTACTGCCTTGTATGTGTCGAGCCTTTCCGTCACAGTCGTCCCAAAGAGACGTGGATTCAGTGTTGGGAATGTAAGGGTTGGTCTCCTGATGCTTGTACCAAAGGGGGGGGGGGAGGGGGGGATATTTACGTGTGCCACAATTGTGAATATGAATATGACTAAGATATGCATTACTTTTCTCTTTTATTGACTCACTGAACATTTTCTCATAAAGCCTGAATTCGTTCAATGCTATTAATTGTTATTTCAATTAATATAAGAATTGTAAACGAATGAGAATTGAAGTTTAATTAATGTTTTGTACTGTTAATGTACTTTAAGTTACTGTGTGTGTCCTTAAGGTAATAAAATGTGGCTTAACTTATTATGTTACTTTCATAACCTACCTGTGTTACTATCGTCCCTGTTAATGGGGACTTTAAAATTAGTTTTACAAATATCAAATATATGTAATTATGTGGAAACTAAATCCATTTGTGTTAGGAATGCTTCAGAGAACACACATTAGTTCCTTTTGTTTCAAAAGTTTATAGGGAGGTAATAAAAAATGCAATATGCAAAACGTTACGTCCTTGGTCTCCCCTACGATGTTACCATTGAAGATGGTGAGACGAAGCCTGCCACTCTCTTAGTTACCTGTGGTACATCAACAGTGACCATGCACGGTAAACAATGACTGCCTGCCGCCGCCTTCACCTCCTACCTAACCAGTGTTACTAACAGGCCAATCAGTGACAGTGTTATTGAACTACACCACACTCATTTTCATTCTAATGACTCAGCGCATATCAACATTGCGTATGCATCGTACCAAGTTATGGACACCCTCCAGAGTACTGCAATTGTTCACAAACAATCGCACCATATACGACAGCCTCCCACTGCAGAGAACCGATATTTGCGGCTTATTGTGGGCAAATCCGTCTTACAAGTGACCTTCCTGTGGCAGACCATGTTTTTCCATGGCCTATGCCTGAACTTTACATTCCATGCGATACCATATATCACCCGCGAGAAGTCACATTAGTTAGTGCTGCACTTGACCCATGTCACATCATCATGATGACGTCGCACTGACAACAGCCACGCCATGCTCTGGGCCACAACTGACACGTGACGCCACACAACAAGCAGGCACCGTTCCTAACTGCTACTGCACAGGGTTTTCATAATCTGCGACTACAGCATATTAATACGGCGAACCTGACTGCGACTACGAGATGCCCACGTGGGAACACAACCTGCCATGTCGGGTGACCTACACCAGTGCACCATCTGCCACGATTGCCACCAACCAGGACATGTCCACCACATCACATTACTTTATTCCCTACTAAGACACTATCCTCTGTGATGCTGACGCATAAGCCTTGACACCCACGCCATGTCCCATGACAAACAGTCACGACACCTGCATTACCGACACCCCTGCCACACCATGGCGGCAGCTGCTACCTCTACCAGCGCCACCAGACAGTGCTCATGAACCTGCATCGTGTACTTCACACAATTACATCAACCTCATGCAGGTCCAGGGCCCTCGCCACCAGGCAGGTTACTGCTGGCCACACATCTAATTACAACTGTCACTGCTACAAGCTGATTCTCCGCAAGCATGTTTCACGCTCTGCAAGTGCATGATGCAGTTGGCTGGGATCACAGACGACCACGACAAGTTTTCGGCATTTTTGAACCACCTCCACACCAATACCAATCTTATCAGCGACTTTCTATTGCACGCACCAACCATTGACAGATACGAAACAGCGAAGATGCTCCTACTACGGCGCCTGTCACGTTCACGTGAACAACAACTCCACCTATCCGTTGCTGATACGCCGCTGGGTCATGATATCCTGTCAGAGCTCTGGCGGAGCTTACGACGTACAGACAGCCATGCTAATGCACAAGGACAAACCATTGGAAATCTGGTTATGGCTTGCCAACTGGATGCTTGTCCTGACGCAACAGCATGCCTTGCCATCGCATCAGCTCCAGCACAAAGGTCAACACCTGTTACATCTACAGCCAACCCAGGCTAGCCTGCACCCCAGCCTCACTGTAGCCAACTGACATTCATCGAGCTGCTCTGGCCTCAGCTGAGCCCTTCCACGCCATGCCAACAGCAGCCTTGCAAGACTGCTGTGACGAGGCACCAACAATCAGATACCATGACAGACCCATGCACCACATTTGTTGCGGAATGTAAACAACCACCCAGTGCATTTGCACCTGGCCATCGACCCCACACCTAACTGTCACAGCAACACACCTGGCCAGGACGCTGCTGCTACTTGGCCACACCACCCCTGCCTGTTCCACGCTCGCTTCGGTGCCGACGTGTGCTGTTGTTGTCCACACTGCAGCTACCCAAACTGGTACAGTGGTGTCACACAGGTACATCAGGTCACACCCCTGCTTCAAGCCTCCTCGCTACAAAACATGACAATAGTTATCATATTCCACATCCACATTCTAATGGCGCTGATGTTAGCACACTGCCACCTCAGCTGACACCTGGAAAACATGCAGCATCCACTATGAAACTATGAGCAGCAAACGATTCAGTGATTCCCATAATAGGCACAGCCTCTATCACAGTTCGGTTGGACAACCACACCCCTCGCCCATGGACGTTTCTCGTGGCCAACACTGTAGAGTCAGTGCTGAGCACAGACTTTTTGAGACATTATAACTTTCTTCTGGGCCTGGGTAGGGCCTTCCTACTACATCGTAGCGGCTGCACCCTGATCAGTGGAGTAAACAGTGACCACCTACTGAAAGACGAGACTCGACTGCCTCCTGCTCCTACCTCTAAAACAGTACTGGACGTCACGCTAAAGTGCCAGGCATTGTTCGAGGAGCTTAAAACTGTTACTACTGTGTACACAGACCTCTGCTGGATCAATTCCAGCTCACGAGCAGCTAACGAACACCTCTGCAAGCACTGCTTCGAGCTCATGGCACAACTGCACATCAAACAGCAACAGCTGCCATCACACCAGCAACAACGAGAGCCACTCAGCCGAGACGCCGCCAGGGCTTCAGAACAACAGGTCAATCCAGTGCCTCTTATGTCTAGTGACAAGGCTCCTGCGAGTAGGCTGTGCGAAAACAGTGATACTGCTCTCACGAGTGGGTAGAGTGTAAACAGTGACGTTGCCTCTGCGAGCAGATTGTGTGCATCATGTGCTACTCCACATCAATCCCATAAAAAGGTTAACATCATACGTGATGGTACTGTATACAGGATTCATGCTACCCTTGGTCCGGTCCGACACCAGCCCTACCACCTCACCCCTCACGAATTAAACGTGACCAAGGCCCTGTTACACAAGTGCGCCATCAGACACTGTGGGGGCCTCACCAATGTCTGTGAGAATGAAGATAGATGTGGTGCATGTGTGGGTACCACAGACATTTGAGCGTGTGCACCATCATTGATTGTTACACTATCCCCAATATCTAGGACTTCTCCCAGGAACAGCCTAGAGCAACCATCTTTAGGGTGATCGACTGCAAAAGAGCTTATTCATAGATCCCAATGGCCATGGAGTACATCCCAAAGACGGCAATAACTACACCATTTGGCTGATTTGAATTCCTCTTCTTGCCATTTTGACTAAAGAATCGGGCCCAATCTTGGCAATCGTTCATTGACGGCTTGTTTTTTACCATGCCCGTTTGCTATTTTACTTGGATCATGTAATTATCTTCCCACAAACAGCTCAAGATCATGAGAAACACCTTCAAGTGGTAATCAACAATCTTGCGGAGCATGGAGTTGTGGTCAACAAGGACCAATACCAACTCTTCGACACTTCAAGCATCCACGCCACCCCGGAAAAGATAGACCAAATCCATAACCTACCACCCATGACGTACTATCAAGAATTGCGTCGTTTTTTAGAGGTAATAAATTTTTACCGACACCAAATCCCTCATGGCGCAGAAACACTTCTACTGCTCACAGACTCACCCCATGGCAAGAACACGTTGGGCAAACTTAAGCACACTTGGACTCCTCATATGCAAAAAACTTTCGAGAACATCAGAACCGAGCTCGCTCATACCACCACCCTGGCACTCCCATCGCTGGATGCCCATATGGTTATAATGGCCAAAGCCACTGATCGGGCAATTGGGGTGGCACCACAATGGGAAGTCCCCACTGCAACCCAACCCCTACAGTTTTTCTCGCTGACTACCAAACTATCAGAAAATGTGGTCAGCCTTCAACCATGAGCTTTTGGCGATATACTTCCGTGATGATATTGAGGGCCAGCCACGTACTATCTACACAGACCATCGTCCTCTGGCTGACACTATTAAAAACCGACCATCCATTACCTCCCCTCGACGATTCCGCCACCTGGACTTGATTTCACAATATACTGTGGATGTCTGCTATGTACAGGAAGCAGAAAACACAATGGCTGACTACCTCTCACGACGCACAGCCACATCAGTACACCTTGACTTCAAGCAACTAATGGAGGAACAAGCAACTGACACCAACCTCCAGCTCACACTGTGCATCATTGCAGGCACAACCAAACTAGTGTGGTGTGACGTGTCCCACAATAGGCAATGGACAGTTGTCCCACATAACTTCAGTTTTTGACCTCCTCCACAACTTGTCTCATGTGGAGTATGCCCAACCTTGAAACTCATAACGGAATGCTTTGTTTGGACTAACATTAAATGGGACTGTGCTGCATGGACAAGAGCCTGCATCTAATGCCAACAGGCCAAAACAACACATCACGCTCAACCACCCTTTGGGAAATTCACCATCCCAAAGGGCCATTTCCAACATGTCCACATGGACCTGGTGGGGCTACTCCCAGATTCAAACAGACGCAAGTACATCTTGTCAGTCAGTTCTGACTGATATCTCAGTCAACACTGTCGCCCGAGCTTTCATCACACAATGTGTTGTCTGCTCCAGCTGCCTAGAGCCCTGACAACTGACCAGGGCCAGCAGTTCGAGTTGGTCCTGTTCTCTAATCTCTGCCGCCTCCGTAGGTGCCACCAGTTCCACATGACGGCCTACCACCTTCAGTCGAATGGCTTGTGGAATGGCGGCATCACACCCTCAAGACAGCACTCGTATGCCACAACCAGGGGTAGACATAGGTCCACCCCTGGGTGCTGCTGGGCGTACAAGCTGCCTACAAAGAATATCTGGATGCCTCGCTGGCAGAAGTGATCTATGGGGAACCAGTCACCCTCCCAGCAGAGTTTGTTTCACAAGCCACTGACCATATGGACGTCAACCTGCTGAACGTAGTAAAACATGTGAGGGGCCACATCCGCCACATATGCATCCTACCACCATCCCACCACCCCAAACCCACTATCTTTGTGCACAAGGGCCTCCAACTGTGCACACGTGTCTTGCTCGGGACTGATGCTGTCAAACCCACTCTCCATACTGCATACAGTGGCCTGTACAAATTTTTGAAACGAGGGCCAAACAGTTTTGATATCGTGCAAGCTGTAAAAATGAGAACAGTGTCACTGAACTGCCTAAAACGGGCATGGACTTCAGCGGACACACCCGGTGTTTACCCTCCACTGGGCCCAGCTCCAGGCCCCTCAACCCAATTTACAGTCACCCTAGACCTGCAAGACTATCTCCCAGAAGACATTTCTGTAACACTGCAGGACTCACTACTCATGTGTAGGGCCAAATTCGACAATAGACAGTCAGGCTACACTACAGTCTCGAGGTAATTATAGCACTCCACACCCCTTCCACCTACAATTGACACAGCAAGTCTGAAATACAGTCTTTCTTTGGACGGCTACCTGCTCATGTCAGCACCAGAGCATTTCATAACAATGACTGACACCTCAGACATGACTGACACCCCAGACACCGCTGTCGGTGGACCGACAGCCTCACCAGACAACACACCACCAGCCAACACCTCAACAGTCACCACCACTATGAAATCAGCATCACTGCTGACATCACAGGCCCACCGCCCTTTACGGCTGGCCAGAATCATGGCAGACTATGATATGTCGGCCCTCACCACCTCACCATTGCCAGCAGAACAACGCACCATGATGTACATGAGTCACAGTGCTCTGCCCTTGCTGGGGGAGGGGAGGGCTCTATGGGGTGTAGAACCACTGGCTCTACTTCCCAATAATATCGCTGCCCTACCGCACCAAGAACATCTGTATCTTTGCCAGATCAGTTCTCTGTAGTATGTGCACTATGCTAAACACATTGTGTATAAGCTGCAAGAATAAAAGTATTCATAGTAAGTGACAGGAGTGCGAGTGGTTATTTATCGTCATAATTACCTGTCCTGCCCTCCACCACCTACAAATTTTATCTCCTTCATGCATGTTATGAATGATTTCTGCTGTGCACTCAGGCCCACTTAGCTCCCATTCTTCCTTCACCTTCTGTTTCAGATCTTCAGTTGAGTTGATTGTAGTTTTCTGAACCTTCTACCAAGCTCGCCACTTAAGCTCCTTTTCTGTTATAGGACATTAATACTTGTTCCATAGATTATCAATGCAACACTGCGTAATGATGTGGAACGTGTCAGTTTAACCTAAGTTTCCATTACACACACACACACACACACACACACACACACACACACACACACACACACATTACTACTTCATATCTAAAAAATCATCTATTGAGTAGAAAGAGCTGTCATTGAGAAATTCCTTTAATTTGTTTTTAAATGTTCATTGGCTGCCTGTCAGACTGTTCATACTGTTTGGCAAATGACCAAAGATTTTTGTGGCTGCATAATTCATCCCTTTCTGTGCCAAAGTCAGATTTCACCCACAATAGTGAAGATTATCCTTTCTTCTAGCGTTGTAGCGAAGCACTTTGCTATTATTTTTGAACTGAGATGGGTTATTAATAACAAATTTCATAAGTGAAAATATGTATTGTGAAGATACTGTGCATATCAGGAGTTCCTTAAATAAATGTCTGTAAGGTAATCTTGGGTGGGCAATGAATACTTTTTCTCTTAATAATGAATTACCCCAAAATATGATGCCATATGAGAGCAGTGAATGAAAATAGGTATAGTAGGTGAGATTACTGATATGTTTATCACCAACATTTGCAATAATACTAATAGCATAAGTAGCAGACATTAATTGTTTCATCAGATAATCAATGTGTTTCTTCCACTTCAATTTCTCATCAATGCACACACCCAGAAATTTTGAATATTCTGCTTAACAACGGACTCTTATTCAAAGTCTGTACTTATCAATGGTGTTACACCATTTACTGTACAGAATTCTATACACCATTTTTCCTCCAAATTTAGTGAGGCTCCATTTGCAGAGAACCACTTAATAATTTTCTGAAAGACATTATTTACAATTAGAGGACTCTGCTAATTTTTGCAGACTATCTGTAATGTTAATTTCAACCTTGTGCATTCTTCCAGTTAAATATGATTTAAACCATTTTTTTACTGCCCCACTCATACCACAACACTAAAGATTACCTAGAATAATTTCTTGGTTCATAAGTCAAAAGCCTTTGAGAGATCGCAAAATACCCCAATGGGTTATGTTCGACTATTCAGAGCATATAATATTTGATCAGTGAATGCATATATAGCATTTTCTGTTAAAAGACTTTCTGAAAACCAATTTGACATTTTGTTAGTACTTCATTTTTATAAATAATTGAAACTACTCTTGAATACATTGTTTTTTTTTTTTTTTTTTTTTTAAGAATTTTGGTTGAAGCTGCCAGAAGTGAGATTCGGCATCAGTTGTTAGCATCAGACTTATCTAATTTTCATGCAGTGATTTAACAATAGAATATTTTGTCCATCTGCAAAAATGCCATGTTTCAGTGAGCTACTACATATGTGGTTGATAATTCTACTTATGTGCTGGGAACAAGCTTTTAGTACTCTGTTGGGAAAGCCATCAATTCCATGTGAACTTTTACTTTCAAGTGAATTTATTATTTTCCCAATTTCTGTAGGAGAGGTGGACTGAATCTCAATTTTATCAAATTGCATAGGTATACGGCCTTGAATTTTCTATTGAGTAGCTGGATCCTATTTTCTCTACGACACTTAAAAATGATTTTTAAATATTTTCTACTTCAGACTTTTTGTTAACCAACCTTTCATTGAGTTTGATAGAAATACAGTCTTCCTGTGCTCTCAGTTGCCCTGTTTCCCTTTTAACAATATGCCAAATTGTTTTAATTTTATTAGTAGAAGAGCTAATCTCAGAGATAATGCACATACTTCTGGACTTTTTAATACCTTTTCTTGATGCAGTGCTGTAATTTTTACACTGTTTGACTGTTTCTGGGTTACTACTCCTTCTAGCTATAAGATACATTTTCCTTTTCTGTTTACAAGCTATTTTTATCCCTTTAGTAAGCCATGACTTTTTATATGGCTTCTTGCAATTATGTTTCACTGTTTTCTACGGGAAAATGTTTTCAGATATACTCACAAAGGTATCATGAAATAAGTTAAATTTTAAATTAGCATCAGGTTCCCTGTACATCTCTTTCCAGTCTTAACTGTTGC
This sequence comes from Schistocerca cancellata, assembly GCF_023864275.1. Lineage (NCBI taxonomy): Eukaryota > Metazoa > Arthropoda > Insecta > Orthoptera > Acrididae > Schistocerca > Schistocerca cancellata. Next base: position 342,714,743 of record NC_064626.1, on the reverse strand, counting down.
AAGTTTTCCCTAAATTGAAACACTCTATTTTGGAAGACTGTATTGTATTACTATATGGAGCTATGTCATATACTGTAACTAACAGTGTACACGATCAGACAGACTGTTTAAGGCCTGGAGACTGAAATGGTGTTGGATAACTGTGGGACAGTTGTAAAGAAGCCATTCTTTTACAATGTACGAACTGTGCTTCAGTCCATTATCTGAGAAAAATTTGAATTGGGATTTAATATCCAACTTTTCCACATGCCTGTGAAAATTATACTTCAGGATGTTAGAATAATACCCCTTGCCTTATGTGTTGACAATAAAAGTGATTTCTCCAACAACAGATGAAGAAATACAGTCCCATTTGAAGACATGTCCTATGACACATCTAACCAGTAGATTGCAAATTTTTAGCCTGTAGTTCATGATGATGATGTCACGTGACGAGGGCCTCCCGTCGGGTAGGCCTCTCGCCTTGTGCAAGTCTTTTGATTTGATGCCACTTCGGTGACTTGCACTTCGATGGGGTGAAATGCTGATGATTAGGACAACACAACACCCAATCCCTGAGCGGAGAAAATCTCTGACCCAGCCGGGAATCGAACCCGGGCCCTTAGGACTGACAGTCTGTCACACTGATCACTCAGCTACCGGGGGTGGACAGTCTGTAGTTCATAATTCGGCTTTCACCATATCATAGTTCAGTGATCTGTTTAAGAAAGTCAAATTTGCTCTTACTCCAGGACTCCTATCCATTGTTAACACTGTCCCTTGTGATATACGGAACAATTTGAATCGAGTAATGTTTGTTCAAGCTGGGCTTTTTCTGTGTCACTAAACTGTTATACCCTTTCTTCTCTGACAGTCCTTCTAATGGTTTATTCACTTACTTGCTTGACATTTCATTGTAGTAGCTGTATAGCTATTTTATTTGTGCTTATTTGGGCATTATGGATAATCTTCCTAATCTGGAGAACATGCCGACCGCAGCAGCAGTTGAACACTCTCAAGGTTAAGTCAGAACACCATAGGCAACATGTCAACTTGGAAGAGAATGTCTGAAAGACTTCTCTCATAGGACAAGTGCCTTAAGGGGAAAAATAACCAAAAACTTTTTAAAAAATTCTTTTTGCTCTATATAAAAAAGCATTTCATACAGATGACAAAAATGTACAGTTTGTGGGGATTTTAATTTTCTGTATTTTCATAAATTTAGCTTGAAAGTGATGTTGCACAAATTCCATTTGAAATGCATCAATATATGTGGTGCATTCAATTCCTCCTTACTTTTTTCAGCCATTAGCTACAGACTGTAAGTACCTAAGAAAAGATGTTTTTAAAAGGCTGTAGTAATCACCGACCAAGTACCTTAGGATACATTTGTTATTGTTTTGTGTTCTTCCTTCCAGAATCAAAATATGGACCTTGCCATTGGTGGGGAGGCTTCGTGCTTCAGTGATACAGATGGCCATACCATAGGGGCAACCACAACGGAGGGGTATCTGTTGAGAGGCCAGACAAACGTGTGGTTCCTGAAGATAGGCAGCAGCCTTTTCAGTAGCTGCAGGGGCAACAGTGCGGATGATTGACTGATCTGGCCTTGTAACACTAACTAAAATGGCCTTGCTGTGCTCGTACTGCGAATGACTGAAAGCAAGGGGAAACTACAGCCGTAATTTTTCCTGAGGGCATGCAGCTTTACTGTATGGTTAAATGATGATGGCGTCCTCTTGGGTAAAATATTGCAGCGTTAAATAGTCTCCCATTCGGATCTCCGGGTGGGGACTACTCAAGAGGACGTCGTTATCAGGAGAAAGAAAACTGGCATTCTACGGATTGGAGCATCGAATGTTAGATCCCTCAATCGGGCAGGTAGATTAGAAAATTTAAAAAGGGAAATGGATAGATTAAAGTTATATATAGTGGGAACTAGTGAAGTTCAGTAGCAGGAGGAACAAGACTTTTGGTCAGGTGAGTACAGGGTTATAAATACGAAATCAAGTAGGGGTTATGCAGGAGTAGGTTCAATAATGAATAGGAAAATAGGAGTGTGGGTAAGCTACTACAAACAGTATAGTGAATGCATTATTGTCGCCAAGATAGACACGAAGGCCATGCGTACTACAGTAGTACAAGTTTATATGCCAACTAGCTCTGCAGATGATGAAGAAATTGATGAAATGTATGATGAGATAGAAGAAATTATTCAGGTAGAGAAAGGAGATGAATATTTAATAGTCATGAGTGACGAATTCGAGAGTAGGAAAACGGAGAGAAGGAAACATAGTAGGTGAATGTGGATTGGGGCTAAGAAATGAAAGAGGAAGCCGTCTGGTAGAATTTTGCACAGAGCATAACTTAATCATAGCTAACACCTGGTTCAAGAATCACAATACATGGAAGAATCCTGGAGATACTAGAAGGTAACATTGTTGTAGTTGTTGTGGTCTTCAGTCCTGAGACTGTTTTGATGCAGCTCTCCATGCTACTCTATCCTGTGCAAGCTTCTTCATCTCCCAGTACCTACTGCAACCTACATCCTTCTGAATCTGCTTAGCGTATTCATCTCTTGGTCTCCCCCTACGATTTTTACCCTCCACGCTGCCCTCCAATACTAAATTGGTGATCCCTTGATGCCTCAGAACATGTCCTACTAACCGATCCCTTCTTCTGTTCAAGTTGTGCCACAAACTTCTCTTCTCCCCAATCCTATTCAATACTTCCTCATTAGTTATGTGATCTACCCATCTAATCTTCAGCATTCGTCTGTAGCACCACATTTCGAAAGCTTCTATTCTCTTCTTGTCCAAACTAATTACCGTCCGCGTTTCACTTCCATACATGGCTACACTCCATACAAATACTTTCAGAAATGACTTCCTGACACTTAAATCTATACTCGATGTTAACAAATTTCTCTTCTTCAGAAACGCTTTCCTTGCCATTGCCAGTCTACATTTTATATCCTCTCTACTTCGACCATCATCAGTTATTTTGCTCCGCAAATAGCAAAACTCCTTTACTACTTTAAGTGCCTCATTTCCTAATCTAATTCCCTCAGCATCACCCGACTTAATTCGACTACATTCCATTATCCTCGTTTTGCTTTTGTTGATGTTCATATTATATCCTCCTTTCAAGACACTGTCCATTCCGTTCAACTGCACTTCCAGGTCCTTTGCTGTCTCTGACAGAATTACAATGTCATCGGCAAACCTCAAGGTTTTTATTTCTTCTCCATGGATTTTAATACCTACTCCGAATTTTTCTTTTGTTTCCTTTACTGCTTGCTCGATATACAGATTGAATAACATCGGGGAGAGGCTACAACCCTGTCTTACTCCCTTCCCAACCACTGCTTCCCTTTCACGTCCCTCGACTCTTATAACTGCCATCTGGTTTCTGTACAAATTGTAAATAGCCTTTCGCTCCCTGTATTTTACCCCTGCCACCTTTAAAATTTGAAAGAGAGTATTCCAGTCAACATTGTCAAAAGCTTTCTCTAAGTCTACAAATGCTAGAAATGTAGGTTTGCCTTTCCTTAATCTTTCTTCTAAGATAAGTCGTAAGGTCAGTATTGCCTCACGTGTTCCAGTATTTCTACGGAATCCAAACTGATCTTCCCCGAGGTCGGCTTCTACTAGTTTTTCCATTTGTCTGTAAAGAATTCGTGTTAGTATTTTGCAGCTGTGACTTATTAAACTGATTGTTCGGTAATTTTCACATCTGTCAACACCTGCTTTCTTTGGGATTGGAATTATTATATTCTTCTTGAAGTCTGAGGGTATTCCTTTTTTTCTGCTTCATTAACTGCATTTTTATATTTTCTCCTTTCATCAATTAAATTCAATATTTCTTCTGTTACCCAAGGATTTCTAAGAGCCCTGGTCTTTTTACCTACTTGATCCTTTGCTGCCTTCACTACTTCATCCCTCAAACATACCCATTCTTCTTCTACTGTATTTCTTTCCCCCATTCCTGTCAATTGTTCCCTTATGCTCTCCCTAAAACTCTGTACAACCTCTGGTTCTTTCAGTTTATCCAGGTCCCATCTCATTAAATTCCCACCTTTTTGCAGTTTCTTCAGTTTTAATCTACAGGTCATAACCAATAGATTGTGGTCAGAGTCCACATCTGCCCCTGGAAATGTCTTACAATTTAAAACCTGGTTCCTAAATCTCTGTCTTACCATTATATAATCTATCTGATACCTTTTAGTATCTCCAGGGTTCTTCCATGTATACAGCCTTCTATCATGATTCTTAAACCAAGTGTTAGCTATAATTAAGTTGTGCTCTGTGCAAAATTCTACCAGGCGGCGTCCTCTTTCATTTCTTAGCCCCAATCCATATTCACCTACTACGTTTCCTTCTCTCCCTTTTCCTACACTCGAATTCCAGTCACCCATGACTATTAAATTTTCGTCTCCCTTCACTATCTGAATAATTTCTTTTATATCATCATACATTTCTTCAATTCCTTCGTCATCTGCAGAGCTAGTTGGCATATAAACTTGTACTACTGTAGTAGGCGTGGGCTTTGTGTCTATCTTGGCGACAATAATGCATTCACTATACTGTTTGTAGTAGCTTACCCACACTCCTATTTTCCTATTCATTATTAAACCTACTCCTGCATAACCCCTACTTGATTTCGTATTTATAACCCTGTACTCACCTAACCAAAAGTCTTGTTCCTCCTGCTACTGAACTTCACTAATTCCCACTATATCTAACTTTAACCCATCCATTTCCCTTTTTAAATTTTCTAACCTACCTGCCCGATTAAGGGATCTGACATTCCATGCTCCGATCCGTAGGACGCCAGTTTTCTTTCTCCTGATAACGACATCCTCTTGAGTAGTCCCCGCCCGGAGATCCGAATGGGGGACTATTTTACCTCCGGAATATTTTGCCCAAGAGGACGCCATCATCATTTAATCATACAGTAAAGCTGCATGCCCTCGGGAAAAATTACGGCTGTAGTTTCCCCTTGCTTTCAGCCGTTCGCAGTACCAGCACAGCAATGCCGTTTTGGTTATTGTTACAAGGCCAGATCAGTCAATCATCCAGACTGTTGCCCTTGCAACTACTGAAAAGGCTGCTGCCCCTCTTCAGGAACCACACGTTTGTCTGGCCTCTCAACAGATACCCCTCCGTTGTGGTTGTACCTACGGTACGGCCATCTGTATCGCTGAGGCACGCAAGCCTCCCCACCAACGGCAAGGTCCATGGTTCATGGGGGGGAGAAGGTAACATATAGATTATATAATGGTAAGACAGAGATTTAGGAACTAGGTTTTAAATTATAAGACATTTCCAGGGGCAGATGTGGATTCTGACCACAATCTATTGGTTATGAACTGTAGATTAAAACTGAAAAAACTACAAAAAGGTGGGAATTTAAGAAGATGGGACCTGGATAACCTGACTAAACCAGAGGTTGTACAGAGTTTCAGGGAGAGCATAAGGGAACAATTGACAGGAATGGGGGAAAGAAATACAGTAGAAGAAGAATGGATAGCTCTGAGGGATGAAGTAGACAAGGCAGCAGAGGAACAAGTAAGTAAAAAGACGAGTGCTAGTAGAAATCCTTGGGTAACAGAAGAAATATTGAATTTAATTGATGAAAGGAGAAAATGTAAAAATGCAGTAAAAGAAGCAGGCAAAAAGGAATACAAACGTCTCAAAAATTACATCAACAGGAAGTGCAAAATGGCTAAGCAGGGATGGCTAGAGGACAAATGTAAGGATGTAGAGGCATATCTCACTTGGGGTAAGATCGATACTGCCTACAGGAAAATTAAAGAGACCTTTGGAGAAAAGAGAGCCACTTGTATGAATATCAAGAGCTCAGATGAAAACCCAGTTCTAAGCAAAGAGGGGAAAGCAGAAAGGTGGAAGGAGGATATAGAGGGTCTATACAAGGGCGATGTACTTGAGGACCATATTATGGTAATGGAAGAGGATGTAGATGAAGATGAAATGGGAGATACAATACTGAGTGAAGAGTTTGACAGAGTACTGAAAGACCTGAGCCGAAACAAGGCCCCGGGAGTAGACAACATTCCATTGGAACTACTGATGGCCTTGGGGAGACAGTCCTGACAAAACTCTACCATCTGGTGAGCAAGATGTATGAGACAGGTGAAATACCCTCATACTTCAAGAAGAATATAATAATTCCAATCCCAAAGAAAGCAGGTGTTGACAGATGGTAAAATTACCGGTCTATCAGTTTAATAAGTCACAGCTGCCAAATACTAACATGAATTCTTTACCGATGAATGGAAAAAATGGTAGAAGCCGACCTCGGGGAAGATCTGTTTGGATTCCATAGAAATGTTGGAACACGTGACTCCATACTGACCCTACTACTTATCTCATAAGAAAGATTAAGGGATAGCAAACATACGTTTCTAGCATTTGTAGACCTAGAGAAATCTTATGACAATGTTGACTGGAATATTCTCTTTCAAATTCTAAAGGTGGCAGAGTTAAAATACAGGGAGTGAAAGGCTATTTACAATTTGTACAGAAACCAGATGGCATTTATAAGAGTCGAGGGGCATGAAAGGGAAGCAGCGGCTGGGAAAGGACTGAGACAGGGTTGTAGCCTCTCCCCGATGTTATTCAATCTGTATATTGAGCAAGCTGTAAAGGAAAGAAAAGAAAAATTTGGACTAGGTATTAAAATCCATGGAGAAGAAATAAAAACTTTGAAGTTCGCTGAAGACATTGCAATTCTGTCAGAGACAGCAAAGGACTTGGAAGAGCAGTTGAACGGAATGTACAGTGTCTTGAAACAAGGATATAAGATGAACATCAAGAAAAGAAAAATGAGGATAATGGAATGTTGTTGAATTAAGTCGGGTTATGCTGAGGGAATTAGATTAAGAAATGAGACACTTAAAGTAGTACAGGAGTTTTGCTATTTGGGGAGCAAAATAACTGTTGATGGTCAAAGTAGAGAGGATATAAAATGTAGACTGGCAATGGCAAGGAAAGCGCTTCTGAAGAAGAGAAATGTGTTAACATCGAGTATAGATTTAAGTGTCCGGAAGTCGTTTCTGGAAGTATTTGTATTGAATGTAGCCATGTATGGAAGTGAAACATTGATGATAAATAGTATGGACAAGAAGAGAATAGAAGCTTTCGATATGTGGTGCTACAGAAGAATGCTGAAGATTAGATGGGTAGATCACATAACTAATGAGGAGGTATTGAATAGAATTGGGGAGAAGAGGAGTTTGTGTCACAACTTGACAAGAAGAAGGGACTGGTTGGTAGGACATGTTCTGTGGCATCAAGGGATCACAAATTTAGCATTGGACGGCAGCGTGGAGGGTAATAATCGTAGAGGGAGACCAAGAGATGAATACACTAAGCAGATTGAGAAGGATGTAGGTTGCAGTAAGACTGGGAGATGAAGAAGTTTGCACAGGATAGAGTAGTATGGAGAGATGCATCAAACCAGTCTCAGGACTGAAGACCACAACAACAACAACAACAACATATTCTATTTCACTGTGTGTGTCATGAATAAAGAAATTTAATGCCAAATAGGCTTTTGAGGCAACTAGTTCAAAGAAACACTGAACGATACACACAATTTGATTCAGATGTTGCTTACAAAAATTATGTGTACAGGCGGTGCTTCTAGTCATAAACTTCCTCATTATGAATGTAGTAAGGACAAGCTTAGTGGTACTGTGAGCAATGAGAGTGACTGAAAGGTTCCCATGAACATGAATATTCTATCAAGGTCAGGATAGGTAAAAATAAAAAATAAATAAGTAACTAAAGAAAAAACAACAAATAAATAAAAATAAAACTATGAAGAGAGAGTACATGAGGGATGAGAAAAGAGGTGGCCAATAGGAACTTCCAACTAGAATGTTATAAACCTTGTAAAGGGACATCCTCCTCTAGCATTACTTTTCCTCAACAGTAGTAGTCGATACCAGTAATATTTTTCAAATTTTGGACAGTTCAGTATAATCTCAGCTGTTTTTCTGAAAAAATTTCATATAATTTTGTACAAAATATGTTATACTTTCAAGCTGAAATTTATGAAAAGAAATTACTTTATTTTTGTTGTTACAATTGATATGTACTACCTCTGAATGTACAGTTAGAATTATTTTGCACACTTAAAATTTCTATTATTAATTATCCAATCTAGTATTGTTTAATACATTACTTTCTGGATTCATTTGTGAAATAATAATTGAACCCAATAGAAATACATTTGTCAAGAAAAATTGTAAACCTTTGGAATATTGTTATTACCACAAAGTGAGGTAGTTGTAAGCATGCCTCTGATGTGATTGGATATATTTTTATATTTTGGGTGAACAACATAATTTTGGGTTTGTTAATGTGAACATTCAAAAGACAAGTGTAATATAGTAAAATGTGACACAATATATTAATGCAAAAACCAAAAATCTACAATGACATTCTTCAAAATTATTTAGATCAATTGAATCATGAGAACCTAAAATGTGAGAATTTCAGCTCTAAGAATCAGACCCCTAGACACAAAAAACTGGAGCCAACTGTGCAAGAAAAGACAATTAAAAAGTTTATTGTAAATTCTACTTCTCTCGCATCTGTTGAAAAGACTCTATCATAGTGGACAGTACCAACAACAAAGAAGCAGGAGGTAGATTACAACCTGCATGGTGGTAAGTTAATATGTTTGTAATCTCGCTTTACAGTTGAATTTTTATCATCATGTGTATTTTTTTCTAAATGGTGCAAATTAAACACTCGAAAATTGCCACACATAATTAGAATTATCTTCTCTACCTCCATTATCTACTAGTGTGCAAATGTTGATCTCTCTCTCTCTCTCTTTCCCTCTCTATATCCAACCGTACATCTGTGTACTTTCAACACGCTAGCAGTATCTCTGTGATCGCAGATATATGGGGTGGTACATTGATAGTGGCTGGGACAAATATCTCACAAAATAAGCATCAAATGAAAAAAACTACAAAGAACAAAACTCATCTAGCTTGAAGGGGGAAACCAGATGGCGCTATGGTTAGACCACTACATGGAGCTGCCATAGATCAAACGGATATCAACTGCATTTTTAAAATAGGAACCCCCATTTTTTATTACACATTCATGTTGTACCTAAATAAATATGAATGTTTCAGTTGGACCACTTTTTTCGCTTTGTGATAGATGGCGCTGTAATTGTCACAATCGTATAAGTACATGATAACACGCAACATTCTGCCAGTGCGGACAGTATTTGCTTCATGATACATTACCCATGTTAAAATGAACTGTTTACCAATTGCGGAAAAGGTTGATATTGTGTTGATGTATGGCTATTGTGATCAAAATGCCCAACGGGTGTGTGCTATGTATGCTGCTCGGTATCCTGGATGACATAATTCAAGTGTCCGGACCTTTCGTCTGATAGTTACATTATTTAAGGAAACAGGTGGTGTTCAGCCACATGTGAAATGTCAACCATGACCTGCAACAAATGATGATGCCCAAGTAGGTGATTAACTGCTGTCAGGGCTAATCCGCACATCAGTAGCAGACAAATTTCGCAAGAATCTGGAATCTCAAAAATGTCGATGTTGAGAATGCTAGATCAACGTCGATTGCACCCATACCATACTTCTATGCACTAGGAATTGCAAGGTGATGACTTTGAACATTGTGTACAGTTCTGCCACTGGGTACATGAGAAATTGCGAGGTGATGACAGATTTTTTGCACACATTCTATGTAGCGATGAAGTGTCATTCACCAATAGTGGTAATGTAAACCGGCATAATATGCACTACTGGGCAACAGAAGACCCACGATGGCTGCGACAAGTGGAACATCAGCGACCTTGGCGGGTTAATGTATAGTGCAGCATTATCGGAGGAAGGATAACTGGTTCAAAAAATGGCTCTGAGCACTATGGGACTCAACATCTTAGGTCATAAGTCCCCTAGAACTTAGAACTACTTAAACCTAACTAACCTAAGGACATCACACACACCCATGCCGGAGGCAGGATTCGAACCTGCGACCGTAGCAGTCCCGCGGTTCCGGACTGCAGCGCCAGAACCGCTAGACCACCGCGGCCGGCAAGGATAACTGGCCCCCATTTCATCGATGGCAATCTAAATGGTGCAATGTATGCTGATTTCCTACATAATGTTCTACCAATGTTACTACAAGATGTTTCACTGCATGACAGAATGGCAATGTACTTCCAACATGATGGATGTCCAGCACATAGCTCACGTGCGGTTGGAGTGGTATTGAATAGCATATTTCATGACAGGTGGATTGCTCATTGAAGCACCATACCATGACCCGCGCGTTCACTGAATCTGACGTCCCCGGATTTCTTTCTGTGGGGAAAGTTGAAAGATATTTGCTATCATGATCCACCAACAATGCCTGACAACATGCGTCAGCACACTGTCAATGCATGTGCAAACATTATGGAAGGCGAACTACTCGTTGTTGAGAGGAATGTCATTACACGTATTGCCAATTGCATTGAGGTTGATGGACATTGAGTATTTATTGCATTAATGTGGTATTTACAGTTCTGCCACGCTGTAACAGCATGTATTCTCAGAAATGATAAGTTCACAAAGGTACATGTATCACATTGGAACAACCGAAATAAAATGTTCAAACATACCCACGTTCTGTATTTTAATTTAAAAATCCTACCTGTTACTGTTTATCTAAAATTGTGAGCCGTATGTTTGTGACTATTACAGCACCATCTACCACAAAGCAAAACAAGTGGTCCAACTAAAACATTCATATTTCTCTACATACTACATGAATATGGGGGTTCCTGTTTAAAAAACGCAGTTGATATCCATTTGACGTATGGCAGCACCATCTAGCTGGCCAACCACAGCACCATCTGGTTTCCCCCTTCAAGCTAGACAAGTTTCGTTCTTTGTAGTTTATTATTTATGGTTTTTGCAGATCAGCTGTTGTAATGTTTATGTGCGCAGCAAGTATTAACATGTGGGCATGGATGCTCAGTTAAGACACACAGATCATCATTCTTGATAAATGTGTTACAGGAAACACAAACATGCAAAATGCAGAATAGCACCACCATCACACTACATTCTTTTCACAGAGGTGTTTCTTGTGCCCTACTCAGACTGCTCCAAAGAAGCACACACAGTGTAGACATGCTTACACTAGAAACCTTTGCTTTATGAGTGCTCTGGAATGGCACTGGATTTGAATGACAGTCTCTGCATCTATAATTCAACACTCTCCCTTGGTGGACATCATAAGAGAATAACTTATCACTTTTACATTGCAAAAATACATTACTAAACATAACAACACAAATGACACAAAATTTAACAGGCAGCTAGTCCAACATGAAATAATACTTTTTTCAATCCTAACATGTCTATAAATCTCTCAGTTTTAATACTGCTAAGACCTTCAGTAAACTGTCAGCAGTGTTGTGATCAGTTTACACATTCTTAAACTTAAGAAAACCACCCAAGACAGTCTTCCTGACTTTATGAAATGTTTGGTTCTTTCTGATATAACCTTTTTCATGGTAATCTCAGTGACACCTGTGTTTTCAGCATTGACCTGCAGGGGTAATCTAACAAAATCAAAACACTTGATCTCCTTTTAAAAAATCCAGAAGCCATACCACCTCCTTGCATGTCTCGACCATTACCATGTATTCCACTTCCAATGGATTCCCTTTTACTCTTCCAGCTGATTGCTGCTCCAGGTAACAAAATTGTGTACCCTGTTGCAGATTTACTATCAACAGGGCACTACATAAGCTCAAATCTCTAGTTTGCTGCAGATAATGAAACATTCTTTTTACTTTGGCCCAATAAGAAATACTTGGTTTAAAGTTGAACTGACTCAACCTTCCTGCAATAAAAGCAATATCAGGTGAAGTACATGTGGATATATACAAAAAACAACACACTGCCAAATAGCTTGTCATTATCATTTTCACCAAAGTGATTGTCATTACATGGTGTAACTATAACATTGCAGTCATGAATTTTAAACTCTCTCAGTGTCTGCTGAATATAACTACTTTGATCAATTTCACTTGCCCTTGAGACTGCTCAATCTTAAGTCAAAAAATAAACAACATCTCATCCATTTCTTCAATGCTTATGTGAGATTTCAAAAGATTCTTGATTTTTTTCAATCCTCTCTTCCTCACCTATTACCACAACATCATCAACATGGACCCCAATGATCAAATGATTAAAGAAGAAAATACAAGGATACTTTTCACATTGCTCCCAACCGTACTTTTTCATCACAGAGCTGAAAAACTCATTCCAGTCTTTGCCTGCTTGGTGAAGCACATATAAACTTTTATTCAATAGACACAGTTTATTCTCCATGGAAACAGTGCAATTTATGGGGCTACTAAGATTTATGTTTGATTTTCCACTCTCTAAGTACTGCCATTGCTATCAGAATCCTCAAGCTACTTTGTCTCATTACTGGGCTGTATCTTTGCCGGTAATCTACTCCCAATATCTGGCTATAGCCCAGAGCTACTAACCTTGCTTTAAATCTAGTAATCTCACCTTCTCTGTTTCTCTTTATAGTAAATACCCACTTACTTCCTATAACATGGTCAGCTTTTGATCTGTCTATGAGTTGCCATGTATTGTAGCATTTTACGCTACTCATCTCTGACTACATGGCTGTACACCACTTGTCCCTGTGAACTGAGGATAAAACCTCTTTACTGATGTTGGATCAGATGGATTTACTTGACACACTTTATTGGCTTTGGCAGACGTGAAGTCCATCATAACTTCCCTATTTGCACTGGCAATTTCACTTTCCAACATGGTATCACGCTCCTCATAAATATTACTATCTCCATTGCTGGTAACTACATTGCCTTCAGTATTGTATCCATCTCCATTTACAACCCTGGATTGACTCCCATCTCATCAACAGCTGTTAACTCAACTGCATCATTTCCAACCGGTTCTGCAATCTTTGATGGTGCATTATCACCATCTGTTGCTGGATCAGAAAAGCTCAACTGCACTTTGTCATTACTTCCCCTAAGAGACATAGTTCTTTGCTTACTGTAGCCTTCAGAGGGAATACTCTGTCATTAAAGATGGTACACTCCTGGAAATTGAAATAAGAACACCATGAATTAATTGTCCCAGGAAGGGGAAACTTTATTGACACATTCCTGGGGTCAGATACACCACATGATCACACTGACAGAACCACAGGCACATAGACACAGGCAACAGAGCATGCACAATGTCGGCACTAGTACAGTGTATATCCACCTTTCGCAGCAATGCAGGCTGCTATTCTCCCATGGAGACGATCGTAGAGATGCTGGATGTAGTCCTGTGGAACGGCTTGCCATGCCATTTCCACCTGGCGCCTCAGTTGGACCAGCGTTCGTGCTGGACGTGCAGACCGCGTGAGACGACACTTCATCCAGTCCCAAACATGCTCAATGGGGGACAGATCCGGCGATCTTGCTGGCCAGGGTAGTTGACTTACACCTTCTAGAGCACGTTGGGTGGCACGGGATACATGCGGACGTGCATTGTCCTGTTGGAACAGCAAGTTCCCTTGCCGGTCTAGGAATGGTAGAACGATGGGTTCGATGACGGTTTGGATGTACCGTGCACTATTCAGTGTCCCCTCGACGATCACCAGTGGTGTACGGCCAGTGTAGGAGATCGCTCCCCACACCATGATGCCGGGTGTTGGCCCTGTGTGCCTCGGTCGTATGCAGTCCTGATTGTGGCGCTCACCTGCACGGCGCCAAACACGCATACGACCATCATTGGCACCAAGGCAGAAGCGACTCTCATCGCTGAAGACGACACGTCTCCATTCGTCCCTCCATTCACGCCTGTCGCGACACCACTGGAGGCGGGCTGCACGATGTTGGGGCGTGAGCGGAAGACGGCCTAACGGTGTGCGGGACCGTAGCCCAGCTTCATGGAGACGGTTGTGAATGGTCCTCGCCGATACCCCAGGAGCAACAGTGTCCCTAATTTGCTGGGAAGTGGCGGTGCGGTCCCCTACGGCACTGCGTAGGATCCTACGGTCTTGGCGTGTATCCGTGTGTCGCTGCGGTCCGGTCCCAGGTCGACGGGCACGTGCACCTTCCACCGACCACTGGCGACAACATCGATGTACTGTGGAGACCTCACGCCCCACGTGTTGAGCAATTCGGCGGTACGTCCACCCGGCCTCCCGCATGCCCACTATACGCCCTCGCTCAAAGTCCGTCAACTGCACATATGGTTCACGTCCACGCTGTCGCAGCATGCTACCAGTGTTAAAGACTGCGATGGAGCTCCGTATGCCACGGCAAACTGGCTGACACTGACGGCGGCGGTGCACAAATGCTGCGCAGCTAGCGCCATTCGACGGCCAACACCGCGGTTCCTGGTGTGTCCGCTGTGCCGTGCGTGTGATCATTGCTTGTACAGCCCTCTTGCAGTGTCCGGAGCAAGTATGGTGGGTCTGACACACCGGTGTCAATGTGTTCTTTTTTCCATTTCCAGGAGTGTCTTTGTTCTCAAAAGGATTTTTCTTTGTTCAAGATTCTCCAGGTGATATTCTTTTGATCCTGCCTCTACTTCAACATAAACACAATCCTCTGCCCATTCCACAAGTTTGTCATATGTCAATGTGCTTCTCCAGGCTCTGCAGCCAAACACTTTGACCTTTTTCAAGTCTTCTTTAATAATTCTATCTGCTTCCAGACTTCATATTGGATTCTTCCACCAACAGATCTTGTTGGACATTTATTTCAGATGTGGCAGGCCAACATTAGAGCTTCTTCCTAAAATATGTTGTGCAAACCGCCTTAGAATAGTTGACACCTCACATTGTAACAATACGAGAGGAGGAAAGTTGCTACTCACCATATAGCAGAATGCAACTTTCCTTCTCTCATATTGTTACATTCCATCCTGGATTTTCCGTTGTTTGATTGACACCTCACATTGGCTATAAGTGCTTGATTCAGGTGCTTTGGTTTTCCAGGGTAACATGCCCTCTTCCTTGAACAACTATTCAAATTTGCTGATGATGTACTCAGTCCCATTGTCCAATTGGAAACTGCCACGCCTGCACAGCATTTTTAAAACCATAAGGCATGTAATAGGCCAAAGGGTGTGATGATGGCCATCTTAGGAATATCCAGTGAAGCATAGTGATCTGATGGTATGCCTTGGAACAATCTAAAACAGAAAAAAAATTAGAACCATGTAGTAAATGCATGAAATCCTGTTATGAGCAATGGGGTCGTTATCGATAATGGTACGAGTCTTAAGGGACCTGTAGTCCCCGCACATGCGTAAGGTGCTGTCCTTTTTAGGAACAAGGTGAATGGGTGAAGACCAGTTGCTATCAGTGGGGCGGAGGACACCCGAAGCCAACAGATCCAGTACAATCTCCTTGGCATGTAGAAGCCTGGAAGCGTTAGGGTAACTGGTCTTATAACATACAGGTGGGCCATCGGTGCTGCAAATCCTACAACAAGTGCCATTAAAATGTAAATGTCATGTGACTAGAGCCTCCCATGGGGTAGGCCATTCGCCGGGCACAAGTCTTTCAACTTGACGCCACTTCGGCAACTTGCGTGTCAATGGTGATGAAATGATGATGATTTGGACAACACAACACCGAGTCCCTGAGCAGAGAAAATCTCTGACCCAACTGGTAATTGAACCCAGACCCTTAGGATTGACATTCTGTCGTGTGGACCACTCAGCTACTGGGGGCAGACGGTGCCATTACTGGTGGCAGATACTTGCGAAGGGGGCTTGGCAAGAGGGGTCAAGAAGGGATCCACAGGCAATGTCAGTTCACTGACCTTGATGAACCAGGAAGGCATAGGCGGGGCGTCAGCTGTAGTTGACAATGGAAGGTGTGGTGCAGGAGCTGCGTGGTGCCAAGAATAAGGAGGGGTGCATGCAGGTGCATCTTGGAGATTCATCCATGGCGATGTGGAAACGACAGCAGGGAGTGAAATGCTTGACACAGGAGCAGGTTGGCGAGAAGACGTAGTAGGGGCATGTGCTGGGTCACTTCATTGCGGTTCCACAGATAGGTGACATTTTGTACACTGTGCATTTGACAACTCATTGGAGGTAGAGGCAATGCTGGTGCATAAGGCGGCATTCTGGATGCGGAGTGTGTTGATTTGTGAGTGCACATCCGACACGTCAGAGAGCCATGCAGTAATGCCCTCAAGCAGGGAGGCACATGTGGAAACCATAGCCAAAGAGGCGGAAACTGGAGTCGTGCTGAACTCATGTGAGCAAGAAACAGTAGAGCCAGATGTGTGGCAGAGCGCAGCGGCCTGCAGGTTTGGTGAAATTTCGTAATGGTGTAGAAAATCCAACCCAATCCCAGGTTCATTCATGTCAGCAACGTACAAGGTCCAAGGGTAGGTGTCAACCAGTGATAGGTGAAGTGACATCTTGTTGGAGCTATGGACTGCAATAGGAGAATGATTGGCAGCAATCAAGATGAGGGTAGAAGATGACAGTGTGTCGGCAGTGTGCTTGGCTGGTATTACGATAATGTCACTGCCAGTGTCAACGAGAAAGCAGATGCCCGTTGACATGTCCGTAGCATAGAGGTGTCGTATCACTGAAGCGAATGGTACAGCATCGGACGATAGGGGCCATGAAGGAATGTTGTGGGACATGACACCTAAACGTGCCCAACGGTCTCAGTTGTGGAAGGCACAAGGAGCGCGGCAGTTGCGGGAGGCATCCCCGTAAGTAGTGTGGAAGCAGTACAGTGGGTAGGCCAGTAGGCGAGGTGGTGCGGTGGGGGAGGCGGCAGCAGGTGACTGTGTTGGGGCAGGTAGCCGATCGGGCTGCTGCTCAGGTGGGGTCCGCAGCCGTCAGTAGCCCGCTGGCAGTACCTCCTGTAGGCCACTAGGTGGCAGCTCCTGTCTGGCACTGAGGCACCAGGGCAAGTGCCATAGCCTCTACTGGCTTGGCATGAAACCGGAGGTGCAGGCGTGCCAACTGAGGTTGATGGAGATGTTGTTCATCATAGGCGGTGTCGGTGACAAATGATAGTATAAACCTGATCTGCCATGTGTAAATGAACCTCTAGTGGATCAGCAACATTAGATAGATGAAGTTGCAGATCTGAAGGCAATTTGAGCATTGATAATGTTCAAAGGGCGGTGTCAGGTAATACTTGATTGCATCGTCTGAGGTCAGAATGGCCGGCACCATTACAAAAGCAGGCAGAAGGCAGTCATAGTGGAACCATGGTGTGGTGGTTGGGGAAACCAGAGTGGTCAAGGCAATCAGTGTCATCAAAATGGTATGCGGGGGGGGGGGGGGGGAGGGCGTTGGAGGGTGCTGCAACACTGTGGAGGAGCCACGGGGCAGCAGAAGAGGGTGGAAGGTGGTTGCGGTGCAACCACGGTGTGACAGTCACAAAAACCAGTGGAGTTCTGGTGACTGGCATCGCCTAAACAGTATGATGGAGAGGGGGGGGGGGGGGGGGGGGGGAGGGAGTGTGTGCTGCAACACTATGTAAATTAGAATGTGTTAACCCATGCATAGAAATGTTCAATTCATAGTTCTGGATCTGTCCCACAAGTAAGCATTGTACACTGCTTTGGCAGGGGCCATGTTGTGCCAGTTAAGGTTAGGTGGCCACCGGGATGGCCGGGTGTAAATTATTATTCACTCTTAACCAAATTTTAAGTACACTTGTCCATAGTTAATAGAGCCCAGTACACTTGCACCATAAGACACTGGCAGATCAATTGTGGTGGAAGCAATGTGGGTTGGCACAGGAAGTTGGTAACTTACGAAAACAAGCACAAAATAACTCACGATGAGACGACAATGGTGCTGGGGTCACCACTGTGGCTATAACGTATGGTTGGTCAGTAATAACAGAGACTAAGTATCGGATATGCATTTATTAATCACTACAACAAAACAAACATAGCAGAAGGACAAGTTATGCTTTGAGAAGAAGCTAGAACAGAAGCAGTCTAAAGAAATATAGTCAAAGAGAGGGTGCTCTGCACCAGGGATGCCACAAGTCATATATTGATACAGTTTCAAAGTGGTGTGAAGACTGTTGACTTTATTTCAGTTTTCAGGAACAAATCAGTGAAATCAAACAATGGAAAATACAGGATGGAATAACAATATATGCTGTCTACTGCAAAATATCTCCTCTAGGTGGTGAGTAGCAAGTACTGTACTGTTAAATAAATACTTTGAGAAACATTTTCTTCTGTGCCACTTTTAGTTCAGGTTTTGAAAGGACAGAAACTACACTGCAGTTTCTTTGGAAATTTTTTATCAAGCGTTAACAGCCTTTAGAAGTAAAAATATGACACTGCTTGTGACCAAGATAGACACCAAGACCATGCCTACCACAGTAGTACAAGTTTATATGCCAATTAGCTCCATAGATGACGAAGAGATTGATGAAATGTATGATGATATAAAAGAAATTATTCAGGTTGTGAAGAGAGATGAAAATTTAATAGTCATGGGTGACTGGAATTTGATAGCAGGGAAAGAGACAGAAACATAGTAGGTGACTATGGAATGAAAGAGGAAGCCGCCAGGTAGAACTTTGCACAGAGCATAACTTAATCATAGCTAATCATAGCTTTGTTCAAGAATCATGAAATAAGGTTGTATACATGGAAGTAGCCTTGGGATACTGGAAGGTTTCAGATAGATTATATAATGCTAAGAAGAATGGGTAGCTTTGAGAGAGGAAATAGTGAAGGCAGCAGAGGATCAAGTAGGTAAAAAGATGAGGGATGATAGAAATCCTTGGGTAACAGAAGAAATATTGAATTTAATTGATGAAATGAGAAAATATATAAATGCAGTATATGAAGCAGGCAAAAAGGAACACAAATGTCTCAGAAATGAGATCATCAGGGAGTGCAATGGCTAAGCAGGGATAGCTAGAGGACAAATGCAAGGATGTAGAGCCATATCTCACTTGGGGTAAGATAGATACTGCCTACAGGAAAATTAAAGAGACCTTTGGAGAAAAGAGAGCCACTTGTATGAATATCAAGAGCTCAGATGAAAACCCAGTTCTAAGCAAAGAGGGGAAAGCAGAAAGGTGGAAGGAGTATGTAGAGGGTCTATACAAGGGCAATGTACTTGAGGACAATATTATGGAAATGGAAGAGGATGTAGATGAAGATGAAATGGGAGATACAATACTGAGTGAAGAGTTTGACAGAGTACTGAAAGACCTGAGCCAAAACAAGGCCCCGGGAGTAGACAACATTCCATTGGAACTACTGATGGCCTTGGGGAGACAGTCCTGACAAAACTCTACCATCTGGTGAGCAAGATGTATGAGACAGGTGAAATACCCTCAGACTTCAAGAAGAATATAACAATTCCAAAAGAAAGCAGGTGTTGACAGATTTTAAAATTACCGAACTATCAGTTTAATAATTCACAGCTGCAAAATACTAACACTAATTCTATACCGACAAATGGAAAAAATGGTAGAAGCCAACCTCGGGGAAGATCAATTTGGATTCCGTAGAAATGTTGGAACATGTGAGGCCATACTGACCCTACGACTTATCTCAGAAGAAAGATTAAGGGAAGGCAAACATACATTTCTAGCATTTGTAGATCTAGAGAAAGCTTTTGACAATGTTGACTGGAATACTCTCTTTCAAATTCTAAAGGTGATAGGGGTAAAATATAGGGAACGAAAGGCTATTTACAATTTGTATAGAAACAAGATGGCTGCTATAAGAGTTGAGGGGCATGAAAGGGAAGCAGTGGTTGGGAAGGGGGTGAGACAGGGTTGTAGCCTATCCCCGATGTTATTCGATCTGTATATTGAGCAAGCAGTAAAGGAAACAAAAGAAAAATTAGGAGTAGCAATTAAAATCCATAGAGAAGGAATAAGAACTTTGAGGTTCGCAGATGACATTGTAATTCTGTCAGAGACAGCAAAGAACCCGGAAGAGCAGTTGAACGGAATGTACAGTGTCTTGAAACAAGGATATAAGATGAACATCAACAAAAGCAAAATGATGATAATGGAATGTAGTCAAATTAAATTGGATAATGCTGAGGGAATTGGATTAGGAAATGAGACACTTAAAGTAGTAAATGAGTTTTGCTATTTGGGGGGCAAAATAGCTAATGATGATTGAATTAGAGAGGATATAATATGTAGACTGGTAATGGCAAGGAAAGCGCTTCTGAAGAAGAGAAATTTGTTAACATCGAGTATAGATTTAAGTGTCAGGATGTTGTTTCTGAAAGTATTTGTATGGAGTGTAGCCATGTATGGAAGTGAAACATGGACAATAAATAGTTTGGACAAGAAGAGAATAGAAGCTTTTGAAATGTGGTACTACAGAAGAATGTTGAAGATTAGATGGGTAGATCACATAACTAATGTGGAGGTATTGAATAGAATTGGGGAGACGAGAACTTTGTGCCACTACTTGACTACAAGAAGCAATTGGTTCATAGGACATGTTCTGAGGCATCAAAGTATCACCAATTTAGTATTGGAAGGCAGTGTGGAGGGTAAAAATCATAGAGGAAGACTAGTAGATGAATACACTAAGCAGATTCAGAAGGATGTAGGTTGCAGTAGGTACTGGGAAATGAAGAAGCTTGCACAGGATAGAGTAGCACGGAGAGCTGCATCAAACCAGTCTCTGGACTTAAGACCACAGCAACAACAACACAAGTACAGTATTTGCATGCCTTCTCTTTGACATCCTAACAGCAAAGCTAGAATTCTAGGGTATCTATAAGCAAGTCTTAACAGTTATTGCTTCCTGTTTTAGTTACACATGCTGTCCATCTCAGTAAAAGTAAATGCTCTCCCTTAGCAGAAACTGATAGCAAAATTCCTAAGGACAATCTCCATATACTCTTCTTCTGATTATTTCTATCAATCAGCAAATTCATTATGTTGATCACACTATAACATGATACACAACACAACTCTGTTTATCTGAAATCAAAAATTTTTAGCTCTGAATAATACCGCAAACAAATAATTTGAATCTGCACTTCACTGGTTCTCACCACATATACTTCTCTAAAATTGAGAGAGATATCAGCAGATTCTTTTAGGAATGCCCTGAGGTACACAGTATTAGCCTGTCAAACTATTTGAAACGCATATTGACTCCATGTAACAGAAGAACATGTCAGCCGTGATTGCAAAACAATTTCATGATTCTCCTGTTGTATTCAGAAACTTAGATTAATTGGGAGTGACCACCTCAGACTATGGTGATTTGGACACTTTCAGCCACACATTTCATTTCACTTTTTCGTCTGGGGATAGAATCCTTATATTATGAACATTTTAAAAATATAAACAGCAAGTTTATACATATTCAGTAAGGCTGGTCCAAAAGAGCTACGTTACCCTCTCTCTAACACACTTAGGTTACTTACTTTGTGCATTTATATATCTTTCTCAAAAATAGTAGCATGGAGTTTGTTGTCAGGGGAGAAATTAGTAACTACAGTAGTAGAGTGGAGAAAGACTATGGAATTTCAAAACTCAGAAATGTGGGAACTCACACACTGTAGTTTCTCTTTATATCCCCATAATTGCCATACTCTACTTTATTCATGTCACTAAAAAACCCAAATTGGTACTCCAAAACAGTGAAGCTGCATGTGATGTCTACAGACTGAAGCTACCTGACTTTCCTCACTTCTTGTACCTCTTCATTGATTATGAAGTATGGTCTATAAATCAGCTAGAGCTCTAGCATTATTGCTTCATATTGTGGTTTGCAGTTGTGATAAGTCTTCTGGTTTAATTACTATATAAGATTAAACCCCCCCATGAACCATGGACCTTGCCGTTGGTGGGGAGGCTTGTGTGCCAAAGCAATACAGATAGCCGTACCGTAGGTGCAACCACAATGGAGGGGTATCTGTTGAGAGGCCAGACAAATGTGTGGTTCCTGAAGAGGCGCAGCAGCCTTTTCAGTAGTTGCAGGGGCAACAGTCTGGATGACTGACTGATCTGGCCTTGTAACGCTAACCAAAACAGCCTTGCTGTGCTGGTACTGCGAACGACTGAAAGCAAGGGGAAACTACGGCCGTAATTTTTCCCGAGGGCATGCAGCTTCACTGTATGGTTAAATTATGATGGTGTCCTCTTGGGTAAAATATTCTGGAAGTAAAATAGTCCCCCATTCAGATCTCCGGGTGGGAACTACTCAAGAGGATGTCGTTATCAGGAGAAAGAAAACTGGCGTTCTACGGATCGGAGTGTGGAATGTCAGATCTCTTAATCAGGCAGGTAGGTTAGAAAATTTAAAAAGGGAAATGGATAGGTTAAAGTTAGATATTGTGGGAATTAGTGAAGTTCGGTGGCAGGAAGAACAAACTTTTGGTCAGGCGAATACGGGGTTATAAATACAAAATCAAATAGGGGTAATGCAGGAGTAGGTTTAATAACGAATAGGAAAATAGGAATGCCGGTAAGCTACTACAAACAGCATATTGAACACATTATTGTGACCATGATAGACACGAAGCCCACGCCTACTACAGTAGTACAAGTTTATATGCCAACTAGCTCTGCAGATGACGAAGAAATTGAAGAAATGTATGATGAAATAAAAGAAATTATTCAGATAGTGAAGAGAGATGAAAATTTAATAGTCATGGGTGACTGGAATTTGATAGCAGGGAAAGAGACAGAAACATAGTAGGTGAATATGGATTGTGGGTAAGGAATGAAAGAGGAAGCCGCCTGGTAGAATTTTTCACAGAGCACAACTTAATCATAGCTAACACTTGGTTCAAGAATCATAAAAGAAGGTTGTATACATGGAAAAAGCCTGGAGATACTGACAGGTTTCAGATAGATTATATAATGGTAAGACAGAGATTTAGGAATGAGGTTTTAAATTGTAAGACATTTCCAGGGGCAGATGTGGACTCTGACCACAATCTATTGATTACGAACTGTATATTAAAACTGAAGAAACTGCAAAAAGGTGGGAATTTAAGGAGATGGGACCTGGATAAACAGACTAAACCAGAGGTTGTACAGAGTTTCAGGGAGAGCATAAGGGAACAATTGACAAGAATGGGGGAAAGAAATACAATAGAAGAAGAATGGGTAGCTCTGAGGGATGCAGTAGTAAAGGCAGCAGAGGATCAAGTAGGTATAAAGACGAGGGCTAGTAGAAATCCTTGGGTAACAGAAGAAATATTGAATTTAATTGATGAAAGGAGAAAATATATAAATGCAGTAAATGAAGCAGGCAAAAAGGAATACAAACATCTCAAAAATGAGATCGACAGGAAGTGCAAAATGGCTAAGCAGGGATGGCTAGAGGACAAATGTAAGGATGTAGAGGCTTATCTCACTAGGGGTAAGACAGATACTGCCTACAGGAAAATTAAAGAGACCTTTGGAGAAAAGAGAACCACTTGTATGAATATCAAGAGCTCAGATGGAAACCCAGTTCTAAGCAAAGAAGGGAAAGCAGAAAGGTGGAAGGAGTATATAGAGGGTATATACAAGGGTGATGTACTTGAGGACAATGTTATGGAAATGGAAGAGAATGTAGATGAAAATGAAATGGGAGATACGATACTGCGGGAAGGGTTTGACAGAGTACTGAAAGACTTGAGTCGAAACAAGGCCCCAGGAGTAGACAACATTCCATACTGACAGCCTTGGGAGAGCCAGTCCTGACAAAACTCTACCATCTGGTGAGCAAGATGTATGAGACAGTCGTAATACCCTCAGACTTCAAGAAGAATATAATAATTCCAATACCAAAGAAAGCAGGCATTGACAGATGTCAAAATTACTGAACTATCAGTTTAATAAATCACGGCTGCAAAATACTAACGCGAATTCTTTACAGACGAATGGAAAAACTAGTAGAAGCCGACCTTGGGGAAGATCAGTTTGGATTCCGTAGAAATATTGGAACACGTGAGGCAATACTGACCCTACGACTTGTCTTAGAAGCTAGCTTAAAGAAAGGCAAATGTACGTTTCTAGCATTTGTAGATCTAGAGAAAGCTTTTGACAAGTTTGACTGGAATACTCTATTTCAAATTATGAAGGTTGCAGGGGTAAAATACAGGGAGCGAAAAGCTATTTACAATTTGCACAGAAACCAGATGGCAGTTATAAGAGTCGAGGGACATCAAAGGGAAGCAGCGGTTGGGAAGGGAGTGAGACAAGGTTGTAGCCTCTCCCCAATGTTATTCAATCTGTATATTGAGCAAGCAGTGAAGGAAACAAAAGAAAAATTCGGAGAAGGTATTAAAATCCATGGAGAAGAAATAAAAACTTTGAGGTTTGCTGATGACATTGTAATTCCGTCAGAGACAGCAATGGACCTGGAAGAGCAGTTGAACGGAATGGACAGTTTCTTGAAAGTAGGATATAGGATGAACATCAACAAAAGCAAAACAAGGATAATGGAATGTAGTCAAATTAAGTCAGGTGATGCTGAGGGAATTAGATTAGGGAATGAGACACTTAAAGTCATAAAGGAGTTTTGCTACTTGGAGAGCAAAATAACTGATGATGGTCAAAATAGAGAGGATAGAAAATGTAGCCTGGCAATGGCAAGGAAAGCATTTCTGAAGAAGAGAAATTTCTGAAGATGAGAAATTTCTCATCTTCAGAAATTTCTGAAGAAGAGAAATTTGTTAACATCGAGTATAGATTTCAGTGTCCGGAAGTCATTTCTGAAAGTTTTTGTATGGAGTGTAGCCATGCACGGAAGTGAAACATGGACAATAAATAGTTTGGACAAGAAGAGAATAGAAGCCTTCAGAATGTGGTTCTACAGAATAATGCTGAAGATTAGATGGGTAGATCACATAACTAATGAGGCGGTATTGAATAGATTTGGGGAGAAGAGGAGTTTGTGGCACAAGTTGACTAGAAGAAGGGATCGGTTGGTTCGTAGGACATGTTCTGAATCGTCAAGGGATTACGAATTTAGTATTAGAGGGCAGCGTGGAGTGTAAAAATCGTTGAGGGAGACCAAGAGAGGAATACACTAAGCAGATTCAGAAGGATGTAGGTTGCAGTAGGTACTGGGAGATGAAGAAGTTTGCACAGGATAGAGAAGCATGGAGAGCTGAATCAAAGCAGTCTCAGGACTGGAGACAACAACAACACATAAGATTAAAGTTTCAAGATTAGCTGAGGTTTCTCAATACTTGTGTTGTCTAAGGATACTGACAATCACCATACATCCAGAAGTGGCAAGCATTATTCCTCATGTAAGTTGTGACAGATACTGATACCTATACCTTCATGTCCATTACTGATAATTCTTAGGCACTTAACACACTTCTCTGTTTCAACCATAAAATTTTGAATCAAATATTTGGTTAAAAGTAATGACTAATAGTATTGTTTTTCACTACTTCATCAATTACACTCAAACCCAGTTTCCAATATTTCTTCCCTGTCATTAGTTTTACTGATTACTACCAACAATAAGGCTTATCACTTTCCTGTCCATTAGTTTTAAGTTCTCAAGAATCGCAGAATCTAGGTTCGAGTCCCAGACTGGCACAAATTTTGAACTTTTGCTGTTGCATTGCAGCAATTCTCTCTACAGCTGGAAGCAATTGCTTTCTTTCTATCTCTTTTCCATTCCATTTCTTTCCATACATTTCACCCCAGGTTGTTCATGTATACATCCCAGCTGCTTCACCGTGAGTGGTGTCTGTTCCCTGACACGTGTCTGAGAGAACAGACACCACTTATATCTATAACATGCCTTGCTATTCCCATCTGGAGATGACCTACTCTAGCAGACAGATAAGTAGCTATGTCTCTTTGAGACAGACAAGTGCTTATCGATGAACACATGAAGACATTATTTGAGTAATCTACAGATTGACAGGCCCATATCGTTAACATTGATATGCAGCAGGATTTTGGAACATATATTGTGTTCAAACGTTATGAATTACCTCGAAGAAAATGACCAATTGACACACAGACAACATGGGTTTAGAAAACATCATTCCTGTGAAACAAAACTAGCTCTTTATTCACATGAAGTGTTGAGTGCTATTGACAAGGGATTTCAGATCGATTCTGTATTTCTGGATTTCTGGAGGGCTTTTGACACTATACCACACAAGCAGCTCGTAGTGAAATTGTGTGCTTATGGAATATTATCTTAGTTATGTCACTGGATTTGTGATTTCCTGTCAGAGAGATCACAGTTCATAGAAACTGACAGAAAGTCATTGAGTAAAACAGAAGTGATTTCTGGCGTTCCCCAAGGTAGTGTTATAGGTCCTTTGCTGTTACTTATCTATATAAACAATTTGGGAGACAATCTGAGCAGCTGTCTTCAGCTGTTTGCATATGGTGCTGTCATTTATCAACTAATAAAGTCATCAGAAGATAAAAAAAACTGCAAAACAATTTAGATAAGATATTTGAATGGTGCGAAAAGTGGCAGTTGACCCTAAATAACAAAAAGTGTGAGGTCATCCACATGGGTGCTAAAAGGAACTTGTTAAACTTTTGTTAAACGATAAATTACCTAAAAGCCATAAATTCAACTAAATACCTAGATATTACAATTATGAACAACTTAAATTGGACAGAACACATAGAAAATGTTGTGAAGAAGGCTAACCAAAGACTGCGTTTCATTGGCAGGACACTTAGAAAATGTAACAGACCTCCCAAGGAGACTGCCTACACTACACTTGTCCGTCCTCTTTTAGAATACTGCTGCATGATGTGGGATACTTACCAGATAGGACTGACGAAGTACATTGAAAAAGTCCAAAGAAAGGCAGCATGCTTTGTATTATCGCAAAATATGGGAGAGAGTATCACAGAAATGATAC
Source organism: Schistocerca cancellata (assembly GCF_023864275.1). NCBI lineage: Eukaryota > Metazoa > Arthropoda > Insecta > Orthoptera > Acrididae > Schistocerca > Schistocerca cancellata. The sequence continues at coordinate 342,687,853 of NC_064626.1, read as the reverse complement.
AGGATTTGGGCTGGACATCATTAAATGAAAGGCATTTTTCATTGTGATGGAGTCTTCTCACGAAATTCCAATCACCAACTTTCTCCCCCGAATGTGAAAATATTTTGTTGACACCAACCTACATAAGGAGGAATGATCACCACGATAAAATAAGGGAAATCAGAGCTCGTACAGAATGATATAGGTGCTCATTGTTTCTGCACGATATATGAGATTGGAATTATAGAGAATTGTGAAGGTGGTTCTATGTACCCTCTGCCAGGCATTTAAATGTGATTTGCAGAGTATCCCTGTAGATGTAGATGTAAACTTTGAATTTTATAAACTTAATACTATTAATGAAATATTCATATAAAAGATTTTTCACATTTCATTCTTTACTCTGGCAGGGAAGCCTACAGAAGGTTGTTTGAGGTGTGACCCAATACATAGCCCAGTTACTTTTAGTCAATATCATCTTATATCACTGGGGCCAGAGGGAGTCCCAATTTGGAATGTTTAGAATGGGAGTTCCAGTTCCAGAATTTGGTTTACAACCAGGGAAATTTTCCCAAAATCCTTGGTCCAAATTGGATTTGGTGCTTTTTTATGGTTTATTTCCTAGGCAATTTATTCCAGGTGAAAATATGAATGCCTAGTGCCTGTTTGAGTACTTAACTATGTGTGTGAGCTACTGCATTAATTTTATATTTATTTATTTATTTACCGGTTTGAACTGTACGAATGTTGTCAACACATAAATGTAACTATACAGACACATAAATGCATCATTGTACTGAAGTAGAGGCAAATGAATACATACATACATTACTTATTTTGCTATGTTATGTGTATGTACTGAATAATTCATTACTTTTTGAATGTGTTGCAAATTCCTCTTAATAATTATATTTAATCAATAAGTGCAGTTAATCTAGGGCGTAATTTTGACACAATTTATATATCATTTCATCTAACCTTTGACAGTATAAAAAGACTTTTGCAAAAAAATTTTGACCTATGGTATTCCTGAAGGGATGTGTTTCTCTTTTGTTGTTGTATCACTTATGGAATTAGGTTGTATTATTCTATTTTCCTACATAGCTTATAGTGTAGGGTAATTTGTGACAGTAGATGAAAAGCTGCAAGCTTTCTGAGGTCACTGTTCTTTTGTTCAGTATATCCCAAACAAACCAGAGAAGTACAGAAAAAAGATTTTTGTTTTAGCAGATGCTAAAACATTCTTCACTAGTAACATTCAAGTATATTGTGGAAAACAACCTAAAGGACCATACAGTGTTTCTAATTGTCTCTGCAATATTCTAAGGAAGGCTAGTTACTCAGGAAGAAATGTTACAATGAATAATTGGTTCAATAGCTATTCATCAGCTAAATACCTTTCGAAAAAGTGACTAACATGCATCAGCATATTGAGAAAAAACAAATGCAAGATTTCACAAGAATTTTTACCTGGGGAATTAGGGCTATCCACTCCCCTTTATTTGATTTCAGAATGATATGACACTAGTTTTATATGTGCCAAAACAAAACAAGGCAGTTATATTACTTTCAACTATGCATGATTTTGGAAACACTGATGAAGTTACAGGTAAATCAGAGGTAGTTTTGGATTACAATAAAATAAAGGGAAGAGTTGACACAGTCGATCAACTGGGAGGTGCGTATTCCGTCGCACAGGTGACAAGAAGATGGCCATTGGTTGTATCCCATGCTCTGATGATATAGCAGGAATCAATGCTCAAATAATTTTTCATGCAAATGAGGCAAATCCAAAACAGAAGAGGAGAATTTTTTTGAAAGATTTAGCACTGTCTCTTATGAAGCCTCAACTAGTGGAAAGAGCTAATATGCCTTCACTTCCTGCAGATATTGTAACTTTCCTTGTGAAATACAAAGATCAACATGTTGAAAGAGCTAAAGGGCCTGCCACCAAGAACAGAGGTTGAGGTGTGACCTCTTTATCAAAACTAAAATTCATTTTACATCCTACAAAAAACAGATGGACCATCAAGTATAGCATGAGCATCTGGTTTAACAGGTATTTTATTCTTCTTATTGCCAGATATAGTAATCAGCTCAATATTGGCTATAAAATTATTCACCATATGTCTCTTCTTTTAATAATATTTCTGTTATTCCATACTGCTCCTGCTGAACCCTACCTTTCCTCAGCGCATACCTAAAACCTCGTTCCTGGTCACCATGACCAACTATACCCTCACGCGCAATTGTTTCAACTTTGAAGTCATCACTGACAAACAAATCAGTGGAACAGCAATGGGCAACCCCATGCCACCATCCTATGACAATCTGTTCATGGGCCATCAAGAAGAATCCTTCCTAACCACCCAGAAACCCAAACCCATCACTTGGTTCAGATTCAGTGATGATGCCTTCTAGACCTCCAGCATCTCAACATTTCTCCCCAGTTCTCTTCACCTGGTCCTCCTTGGTCCAACAACACACCTTCCTTGATGTTGACCACCACTTTAAAGGTGGCTATATCAATACCTCTGTCCAATCAAATCTATCAACCACCAACAATACTTCCACTTTGACAACTGCCACCCATTCCATACCTAGAGGTCCCTTCCATACAGCCTAGTCACCAGTGTCCATCACATCTGAAGCGATGAGCACTTCCTCTACAAATACACCATGGGTCTATGTAAGGCCTTCACAGACCAAAATTAACCTCTCAATCTGGTACAGATACAGATTTTCAGTACATAGTGTCTCCAGACATCTACAACCACCCACATTCCCACCATCTGACCACAAAGGAGCACTCACCTTGTCACTCAGTACCACTCATGAGTGGAGCAACTGAATAAAATTCTCCCGCAGGCTACTGACTACCTCTCATCAAGCCCTGAAATGAGGAACATTATCCTTGTCATGCTTCCCACAATGGTATTTTACCACCAAATGAATCTATGCAAAATGCTTGTCCACCCCTACTCTGACCTTATTCGCAGCCCCTTGCCTAATGGCTCATATCACTGCAATAGACTTAGATGCAAGACCTGTCCCATCCTCCCACAACTACCTACTCCAGTCCACTCACAGGCAGCATGTGCTACACCAGAGGCAGTGCTACATGTGAAAGCAGGCAAGTGGTCTAAAAACTAAACTGCAAACATAGTGCTGCTTTCTATATGGGAAAGATAAACAATAAGCTGTCTGTCCATATTAATAGACACTGACAAACTGTGACCAAAAGACAGCTGGACCATGTAGCTTTGAACATGCTGCACTCAAACGCATAGCTGTCTTTTTGTTGGGATTTTGTTGGTGTCTTCCTCAAACAATATAAATGTAGCTTATCAGCTTAAATACTTCAGTTGCTGAAACTTACTGAGGAGAAAATGAAAATTATGTACACCAGATTCAATAGCTTTATTTACCTACAAAATAAAAATTATTTGTGAAGGTCAGTGCTCATTTGATTTGCAAGAACAGCTTATTTGACCTATAGAACTTTTTAAAGGAGATTATTTGATAGGTGAAAATGTTTACTAGCATAGAATTAGTTTAGTTCATAACTACTAAATAACTGCAAGAAATCATAACTGATTATGTACAATTACTGCTTTTCAGGAGACTGAAGTACAAACTAGAATGACAAAAACATACTAATGTGTCTATAAATTGAACCAGACATTTCTCTTCATGGCATTCATGTATGTGATTCATTTAATGTAATGTGACATATTTAAATCACTAAAAGATACTGAATGCTGACCTCTCTCTCACTGCTGGATTGTACACTTGTTCAAGGAGCTGTAAATTTTTTTTATTATGGCCCTTACAGGCTTCTTTCCAAGCTGTTTCAAACACAGAATCTTCAGAGTCAGTGGTATTAGATAACAGTGCAAATTCTATTTTTTTTATACTGTCAGTGAAACGTGATTCTTCTTCTTTCACCTGAATAAAAGCAATGCAAAATATTTAAAATTAACTAAGAAAGTGGACAGCATTGGGAATTTTATTACAGCCGTTCAGAGCTAAAAGACAGTAACAAACTTTGCTCCTAAATTAACATGAGACCATATACTTCTAGAAATACTGGCTAGTTCTTTACACTGATTGTTCTAAAGAAGAATGTAATGCTAAGTAAGTATAAAACCCATTCACAGTATCTCTGAAATATATTTCTCTTATTCATTATTGATATTGTTGAATGCTGTCATTGGTGAAGTGTAAGGTTTTTCTAAATGAGATTAGATTAGATTAGGTACCGTTTCCATTCCATAGACCCAAAAATGAGATTAATACATAGACTGATATATGAGATGGGTGTGGAAAATGTCAGAAAGTATAACATAAAAAATGAAACATTTGAATATAATACTTACTACCCCAATCATGTGTCAGGAGACTGTAAAAATAGATGAACATATTACAGTAAACTGAAACTGCTAATATTTACAGAATTAATACACTTTCAGAATGAAACACTGTTATGCATTTTTAATAAATTCATCCTACACAAGGTAGCTAACCTTGACTGTTGTGACCAAGTACTATCAAAGTTGAAATCCAACAGACATTTTTACTTTAGCTTGTCTAACAGACCCTGTTAAAATACTCATCTAAAGAGCAGAAGGAGTTACCTATCATAAAGGTTTGCAAACTCTGCTTAAACTGTGTTTAATCTGAAACCAAGTTTTTAATGATTGCTGGAAATTTATTGAAAATGTTTGTTCCTGAATATTGGACCCTTTTCTGGATCAAGGTAATTGATTTTAGGTCTTTATTTAGATTGTTCTTATTCCTGGTTTGATACTATGTATTGAGCTATTGGTTGGAAACAGAGATATATTACTTGCAACAAATTTCATTAAGGAATAAATATACTGAGAAGCAGTAGTTTTATTTATTTTATTTATTTATTTAGCCATCCGTAGACATTTTGCAATGTATGGATGTTGTCAGTTTGGATACAGTGATTTTTGCAGATACATTGACACTTTTATATGCATTTACAGAGTATACAAATACAATGACATTTATCACTTAAATTACATTCAAACAATTAAATATTCACTTATTGTTTAGAAACAGTGTGCCTGAAAATATAGTTTAAGGGTTTTTCTGTAACAGTACATGTTGTTAATTTCTTTGATGTCCTGTGCAGCTTGTTATACATTTACAGAATATACAATACAATGTCATTATGTCACTTAAATTACATTCAAACATTTAAATATTCACTTACTGTGTAAAAACAGTGTTCCTGAAAATACAGTTTAAGAGTTTTTCTGAAACAGTACATGCTGTTAATTTCTTTGATTTCCTGTGGCAGCTTGTTATACAATTTTACACCCTGATACAAGAAACTTTTTTGGGTCTTATGCTTATTTCTCCTATCTAGATGAAGGCAGTGGCTTGTTCTTGTGCTATAGCTGTGTAAAATGCTGTTTGTACTATAATTCACTATATTTTTCTTTATATATACTATAGTGTGGAACATAAATAAACAGGGAACAGTTAGAATACCAAGTATTTTGAATAGTTCTCTGCAGTGAGCCCACTTACTGCTTTTAGTTATAATTCTCACTGCTCTCTTATGCACTTTAAAAACTGTTTGTAAGTTGAGTACATTATTTCCCAAGAAAATTATTCCATAGCTTATGACTGAATGTACATAGCTAAAATATACAGTTCTTAGACATTCATCGCTGCATACTGAGGAGAGAACTCTAAGTGCGTAACACGTTGTAGATATCTTCTTTGTGAGTTTTTTAACATGTTCACTCCACCTAAGCTGGCTGTCAATATGCAACCCTAGGAATTTTGTGGTGGGCACTTCGTCTACAGAGGTGTTATGTAGCTTTAACTTTAGGGGACTGTTTTTTCTGTTTATTCTAAAGCATATGCTATTTGTTTTCTTAATATTTAAGGTCACTTTATTCTCTGTAGACCATTTGTAGACATCTTTCAGTGATTCATTACAATTTTCCAACATTTGTGCTGATGTCTCACTGGTGATTATAATATTGCTGTCATCGGCAAACAATATCTTCTCTCCATGTCGGATATATTGTGGAAAGTCATTTATATAAATCAAGAACAACACCGGACCCAGCACACTTCCCTGAGGGACCCCAATATTAATATGTTGTGGATCTGACAGGTGTTTTTCTATGAACTTTGATCTACTGGAGACATGCAAGATCTCTACCCACTGTACTCTATTTTTTAGGTATGAATGGAACCATTTGTTGATTACCCCTCTTACACCTAGTGCTTCTAACTTAAGTAATAGATTCTGGTGGTCAACTGTATCAAAGGCCTTTGACAGGTCAAGGAATATGCCAGATACATAGTTGCCTTCATCCAGTGCTTCTAAAACCACTTTAGTGAAATGTGCTATTGCCATTTCTGTATCTCTGCCGGGTCTGAAACCAAATTGGTCATTTGAAAGAAGGTTGTATTTGTTTAGATAGCTCATAAGTCTGTTCTTCATTATGGACTCTATTATTTTGGAAAATGATGACAGTAGGGCAATTGGCCTGTAGTTCTCAATGTTTTCTACATCATCTTTTTTGTGTAGAGGTAAAATTTTTGCATGTTTCAGATAATCAGGGAAACAACCGGCTTTGAAAGATTCATTTATGATATTGGTTAGGGGGGCTTTGATACTATTTATGCATTTTTTCAGCACAGACATTGGAATTTCATCTAAACCTGCTGAATTTTTGCTCTTTAATTTCCTTACCACATTACATACTTCTTCCTCAGTAGTGGGTAGCAATACCATTGAATTTGATGTATATTCCCGTGTTCGTGGATTATGAGATTTTGAAAAATTTTCCTGTAACTTTGTAGCTATACTACTAAAGTAAGAATTAACAAAGTTTGCTAGTTCTTTTGGGGTACTTGTTAGGTTTTCTTTGTTCCTGATTTGGGTGTTTATTTGCCTTTGTGTTGCAGTTCCTGTCTCTTGTTTCACTATAGTCCATGTAGCTTTACTTTTATTTTTAGCTAGATTTATTAGTCTATCATTGGCCTTTCTTTTTGCAACATTGAGCACCTTCCTATAGATTTTTTTGTAGTTTCTGTAGTAATGAAGAAAATCTGGATCACTGTTGTTGTTTTTTATAGAGTTTAGGTATTTAAAAGTTTGGGCAGATTTTCTAATTCCTGTGGTAATCCAGGGAACTTAGTGCTTTGGGGAAGGCTTCTTCGAATATTATCTTAAACTCCGACATGAATTTGGAGAATTTCTGATTCACATTATTTTCTGAATGTACTTCTTCCCATCTTTCATGTCTTAATTGTAAGCAAAATTTTTGTATTGCTGCGTCTGAGTAGACTCTTTTAAACATGTGGAGGTTTACTGGTTTTTCTACAGAAGCTTTTACTTTTATGATTTGGCATAAATGATCTGACAGTCCAAGATTTTTGACAGTTATGACACAGTTTTCCCCACCTATATCTGTAGCTACATGGTCAATGGTAGATGTTGAGTGTTTGGTTATTCTTGTTGCACAATTAACTAAAGAGGACATGCCAAAACTATTCAGAAAAGTGTTACTGTTTCATCTGCCTTAGCTGTGTTAATGTTTAAGTCACCACACAAGAGTATATTACTTTTCAGGGTGACACTTGTTCTAGGCTTTGCATAAGTTTTGAAAAGAATGTTTCTAAATCACCACTGGGAGAACGGTATACACATAGTACAATTAGTTTTTTGGGCATATCTACAGCTGGTATCTCTACTGCTGACACTTCAAAAGGCTTGTCTACACTTAGTAGGATAATATCATTCCTAACTTTAAATGAAATACCACTCTTAACAAAAATACATGATCCTCCACCTTTCATTGAGTTTCTGCAATAAGAACAAGCTAGTACATATGAGGGCAAATTTATGTATTGAATTTCATTGACTTTGCACCAGTGCTCTGTGATGCAGATAACTGGACTGTCTAAGGATTGTAACTCAACTTCTAGCTGTTGCACTTTGCTTTTTACACTCTGAATGTTTTGGTGAAGCACTGTTAGAGATTTAATGTTACTTATCTTGGAGGTTTCTTTTTCATCATGCTTGTGACTAAAAAATCTTGCAGATGGGAGGGAGGCACTCTCTTCCGTCTGCTTGTTGCTCCATGTGAGGTTGTGTACTTTTCTGCCACTGCTGATGTTGGAACTGCTGCTGCTCCTGTTGTCTGTACTGCTTCTGTTGATTGTGCTGCTGCTGACGGTGCTGTGTCTGCTGTTTCTGGTACTGCTGCTTTTAGTGGCACTGGTGGCAGTTGTGCTGGTGTTTCTGCATCTATTTTTGTTGATGTTACTCTTACTTCTACTAGAGTTGAGTTTTCATCGTTTTTGCTATTGGGATAGCCTGGGATGGTGGCTAATTCTGCTGTCGCCTCCTTTGAATGTGTGTTTTGGTCATCATTGCTTTCTGCATGAAAGTCCAGTGGCATAACAGTTTCAGTTAAAAAGTCGTCTTGCATGTTGAGTTTGTCTAAAGTTTCACTGATTTTTTCACTGAGCAGTCTTTTGCCTCTTCTGTTTAGGTGCATTCCATGATTTGTGTAGCTGCACCTCTGAAGAAAATTCACACTGAGAAAATAGGCATTTGAGTAGGCTTTACAGATTTTCTGGAATTGCCTGTTTGCTTTTTTAATTTCTAAATTTACGCAAGAATTAGGTATGAGATTATGCCTATGAGGTATTCCTGTTACTATCACTGTGTCCTTTTCGGTAGCATGAAGAATTTTCTTTAGGTTGCGGACTGCAGTTGCCAGTTCATTCCTATACACATCGTTTGCGCCCGCAATCAGTACAATGCGCCGATTTTTGTTTTGTAATCTGTCTTGCTCAATGCTTTTAGCTACTTCCTGTATAGGAGCCCCTGGTTTAACATATCCACACGCTATCACATTGTGTTCAGCACGCAATATTTCTGCAAGATTGCGTCCATGGCTATCAGAGTAAACTGTTACTTTTGTACGTTTATAACACTTTTTCGTCTTCGTTCTTCCGATAATGCATTTATCAATTTTGAATTTGTTCACTTCACACGTTTCTTCCGCTAGGCCTACTGTGTTTACATCAGTCTGTACAGTTGTGTAACAGTCTTGTGTTTCATTGCATTCAGAAATTGTGTTTATGCACTTTTCTTGTGAATGTTTGTTTAGTTCACACGTTTCGCAGCCTATCGTGTTTGTGTCTGGATACAAGGCATCAAAACGATTCTGCAACGGTACTTTGTACACTGTTTCACCAGATTTGGAGCGAAACTCTTTAGGTATTTCAAAGTCACGGCTAGTTTCTGTTAGTATACCGTTACAATGAGAACTGCTTGAGATATACTTAAGCATGTTGAGAAGCACTGATGCGTATTTTTTGCTAAGTTCAAGATCACGCTGCAATGCACTCGCTACACAATCTTCAACACCAGAATATACCATTTCTGTTGCGGCTCGGCGTCCGTTACAAGTCACTACGCCGCAATTACAGTCCGAGTTTTCCAAATTTACTTCTGCAATACATTTCGTATGACACCAAATTTGTCTCACAGAACAAAGTCTGACACCTTTACGAACAATTTCGCTACAATATAAACAGCTAACTGATACTTTTAAGTCAATTTCTGGAGAACGATTTATACAATACAATGTTTCTTGAACAGGGCTCTACATGATGTCCCTGAATCTACACCAGAAATGATTCTTATTACATGCTTTTGTACACTAAAAACTTTTGCTCAGTTTGATGAATTACCCCAGAACATGATCCCATATGACATAATATAAATGAAAGTAAGCAAAATATGCAAGGCTTTTTATATTTATAACATCATTCTCACTGCAAATACAGACTTGTTTAGGTGCTTCAGCAATTCTGTTGTATGCCCTTCCCTACTGAATTTATCAGAAAGCTGTAATCCCAGAAATTTAATGCTGTCAACTTCTTTGATCTGCATGTCTTCATACATTATACACATGCTGAAAGGAAATCTCTTACAGGTACTGAACTGCATATAGTTGGTCTTTTCAAAGTTTAAAGACAGCGAATTAGCTTTAAACCATTTATTAACATTAGTGAAAATTTGATTTGCAGCTACTTCTAAAACTATCTTGACCTGCCACTTACTACAATGTTTGTATCATCTGCAAACAAAACAAGTAACAGACAAGAGTCATTAATTTACACAAGAAAAAGCAATGGACCCAAGATGGAACCTTAAGAACCAACATATATAATTAATTCCACATCAGATAAAGATTGACTGCTTCCTCCACTGGTATTTCGCAGTGATGCCCTTTGTTTCCTGTTAGATAAGACTCAAACCATTTTGCAGCATTGCTGGTGACACCATAATATTATAATTCCGTTAAGAGAATGCTGTGGTTCACACAGTCAAAGGCTTCTGACAGGTCACAGAAAATGCCAGTAGCCTCTAATTTATTATCTATTGAGTTAAGTACACAGTAAGTGTAAATAGCTTTCTCTATATCAGAACCCTTAAAGAAATCCAAGCTGTGACTTGGCCAATATATTATTTGCAGTCAGATGCTTAAGGAGATGCTTGAACACAACCTTTTCAAATATTCTTTAAAAATCTGGCAAAAGTTAAATTGGTTGATAGTTTGATGGTATCTCTTTCTCCCCCTTCTTGTGAGGAGGCTTAACTTCAGCATATTTTAGCCAGACTGGAAATGTTCAGCTGATAAGAGACTGATTACAAAAATAACTTTAGACAACTCAAGTCACATGAGCACTCTTTGGTTAACTTTGTTGATATGTTATCATACTCACTAGAGGTTTGCAACACTATATGCACTTGTTACCAATGTCTCATTTGCTTTTACAGCTATATGTTCCTTTTTCTTTTTGAACCCTTCCCCCCCCCCCCCCCCCCCCCTCCACCACAGCCACTGTCTTCACTATAACCCATACAGTTTTTATTTTGTTGCCTGATGTAGTTATCTTTTTCTCATAACTTTGATTTCTGGATTACTTGCTTTAATATTTTGCAGTACTTTTTGTATTCATTACAATGCTAACATCAGAGCTGTTCCTAGATAGTAGATAAGGTCCCTTTTTGTGTCACATGAGATCTTTATTCCTTGTGTAACCCATGTTTTATATTTTGACTTCTGCTTGATTTATCTTTAGGGGAAAACAATTTTCAATAGTGGAGGTCATTTTATTAATAAATGATTTGTATTTTCCATTTCAGTCAGAAGCATTGTAAACATTATCCAGTCATGTCCTTGAGCTATCTCCTAAAATTCTTCATTTTTCGACTGATTTATTACCCTACTGTTCTCAGATTTAATAGATTTTTTTATCCTGACAAGTTTCAACATTTAACAGAAAATGCTACATGTCATCCTCAGATAGCCCATTTACTATTCGTTTTGTGACATGGCTTTTTTCCTAGAATTGTCTACAAAGATACTACCAATAGCAGTCTCAGAGCATTTACATATTCTAGTTGCAAAGTTTCTTTGTTTTTTTTACTGTGAGATGGGACAACAGAGCTCCCAGGTTTTTTATGAAGAGGTTAAAGTTTCCTGAAGGTGCTCCATGTATACTCACTATTATAAAGGACTCATTATGAAATGCTACCTCCATTGCACAACCTTCTAAGTGCTCCTCTGAAAAAAATTGATTTATTTTATTCTCGAGTCAGAAACATACAAATTTACAGTAGCCCTACACATCAATAAATATGTACATATATATATATAAATTGTATTTATATTACATGTGCCCAGTACTTTGCAGCGTCCAAGGCACTTGGAGCGGCTTGCAGGAGATCAATCTTCGTGCAGGATGAAGGGCACAAAAGACACTGGAACATGCGTCTTGTGGTTTGCTCTTGTACACAATCACAGGACATATCTTCTGTTATGAAGCTCCATCTCTTCAGGTTACCTCTGGATCATCCAACTCCTGATCGTAATCTGTTTAAAGATTTCCACACCAGCCAGATCTCGATGTGTCCAGGTGGTAGTTCTTCAGCTTCTGACATCTGCTGGTGAGGTGTCGACTTCTTCCATAACTCCAGCTTAGCCTTCTCTGGGAAATGGTGAGCTTTTCGGATGTTCTCAGGAAGCTCTTTCGTGATCTCAGCCATTGCTGTGGTAGATTATGTCCGTGCAGTGGATGGGCACTGTCCTGTTCCACTTTCAGTCTCTCCTTGTTGGCAGCCACTGTTTTGCGTACCCATGATTAATATCAGTATTCTTGAAACCAAAACAGTTTCTGATAAATGTGGCAACTCCTCCTTTCCCCACATACTCTCTACAAAAGTAAGGAGCTAATTTGAATTCTGTAACATTCAACATATCTATACCAATGATCATATGATGTTCAGAGAAGCAGATTACATCAACTGATTTTCTCAACTCTACTTCTTCAACACAAATAAGCAACTCATTAAGTTTACCCCTTAGTCCTCAGATATTCTGGTACAATAAGGCAAACAGATTTTGTGCACTGGCTGAGTTACAACTGGATGAACCTAACTTTTCTGTTGTCAGTTACTGAATATCCCTAATTTCTATCAGAGCCTATCTGCATGAGCTGTGTACATTAAAATTTGCTTTCTGGCTGCCTGTTTCATCAATCTGAATGCCATTTTCAGCCAATCTCTGAATATCTTTTGTTTCTGCCCTCCCTGCTCTAAAAAATCTGCTATTCTGTCACTTGTAACTACTGAAACATCAATCAGTTGCAGTTTAGTCTCTTGAAATGTTTATTTTACCATAAGCCAGCTCTCAAGGCTAGCAATAATAATTCTAAAATGGTGGCATTCACAGCACGTATGATACTGATTAATATGCCACTTTTAGCAAAAGTTGTAATACTGATAAAAATAAATACCTTTTAATGGGCTCTACAATTAAAATGAGTTTGAAGACTTATAAATCACCTTTATTTTATTCATGTGCTTTAGATGTGGACTGAATGAGGGATGAGCCAAATTTGTGATCACCTAAAATAATTTCTGTCAAGTGCAGTGGTGAATTTAAGTATGGACAATACACTAGTATGACTCACATTCTAGTATAAAGAGTTGTTGCAATAAATCATGCAGATCCCTTCAAGTAAAAAGATAGACTTCAGTTTTGTAACTTGCTTAGAAAGCTAGCTGCTTTTATTGCCTTGGTTTAGATTATTCAGACTTATCAGAGACTCTCAAACATAGGCACGCAGAGGTAAAAGAATTAACCTATAGATGCAAGCATTGTCAGAGCCATCTGTCCATATTAGCTACTTACTGTAAGCTTTTTCATGTTCATTAATAGAAGTGGTTGCATGCATTGGAGGAAGCTTGCCCCACATCACATAATCTGTCATGTGTGGAGTAGCATTTTAGAAGGAACAGGTCCTAAATTTATGCTTTTTTCTTTGAACAAAACAACTTTGTGTCTGTAGATAGCAACCTTTCTTTACAGTGAAGAGTAACTGGTCATACCTATAAATGATCAGAACTACAATTCCAACTGTTCTCAAACAAACCCTACAAACTTCTACTGTATGAATTATTGCTTAAATGCTAAGATTATTTATGGATGGACACAAAACACTTATGGCTCAGGTCTCCTGACTGTACAGATACAGAATTAGTGAGTTCAATAAGACCTAGCTTACTGCAAATAACTGGAATGTGATTGTATGTGGAGATATCAAAATAGATTTCACCTCAAATAGTTATAATCATAGGCACATGGAATTAATAATGTACAGTTTCAGTTTGACCCCCACAAGAACTGTCCCAATATGAATCGAATAAAATAGTACAACAGCAATTGATAATTTATGTATAAAGCTATCTGTCTTTAATTAATTACATGTAATCCCCATAAGAAATACTTTACTTGGCAATGATGGCAGCAATAAAATGTCCTCAGTGATCAGGGCTAACTAAGAAACTGAAATGAAAATTTCACAGAATTGGAAATGCTGCCAAGCACACAAAGTAGACGATAAGTTTAATTCTTTCTCAAAAATATTTTTATGATATTATGAATCCAGTTTTGCTCTTCATTGGATCAGTGGCATTTACAGTAGTAGCCAAGTGGTAGTTCACATCTGCAATCAAATCATCTCATGCTTGAAAAAAAAAGTCACTAGACAGATTAAAAACCTACACACCAAGCAGAGGCAGGAGAACACATAAATAAAAAAAGGTTCTACTTTTGCAAGCTTTTGGAACCAGTGGCTCCCTCTTCTGGCAGAAGGGTTAAAGGGGAAGGAAACTGGAGACCTTTAGGAAAAGGGGTAGTGTTTGGAAAAGTCACCCAGAAACCTGGATCAGGGGAGACTTACCAGATGGGATAAGAAGGAAAGACTGATTGTTTGGAACTTCACTGGATGAGATTTGAAAATGTGAGAGCTTAAAGGTGGAAGACAGTGTAATATGCAAGACAGAGATTACTCCTAAAACATCATGCATGAGTTAATAAGAGTGAAAAGCTAAGTGCATTGTGTGTAACAGAGGTGGGAGGGGGTTAGTGAAAAAAAGACAGGTCAAAAAATGAAAGATGTAGGGAAAAACAGAGTGAAGAGAGGAGTAGTTACTGTGAAGAAATGCTGAGACAGAAGAAATTAACATAAATTAAGGCCAGGTGAGTGACGAGAACCAAGGACATGTTGTAGCACTAGTTCCCACCTGCAGAGTTCAGAGACTCTGCTGCCTGGGTGAAGAATCTAGATGGCGCATGTGGTGCAACGGGAACCAAGGTCTTGACATCATGCTGTAGAGCATGCACTGCAACAGGATATTGTGTGTTACTTGTATGTGCCTATGTCCATTCATCATATCTGAAAACTTAGGGCATGGCTGTTTAACAACATAACATGGAGTCAACACATAGATAAATTAATCATGAAGTTCAGACCAGCATCTTTCCTCCTGTTACAAGCACCTCTCACTGCATTGGCTTATTTAGCAATTTTTCCTTGTTGTCTAATGAAATATTCTTCTTGGACATGCATCTAAAATAAATGAAGTGTTATTCAGCAGAGGTTAAATTTTAGAGTAATTTGAAAAACAGGTAGGCATAACTGCACATCTTGCAGAAGATTTTCAAGCATCCTTAAATTCTTACAATCAGTTACCAATACATTCATTCCTTAATTTTTTCCAACAATAAAAGTCAGATGTAGCTGATCTGTTATCTGCAAAAAGACAAAAATAAATTTTGTGTAGTTTCTGCAATTTTGTGTAAATTACGTAATGGAGTTACATACTACATTGAAAAGTTATTCAAGAAGCTCCTGTCTAACATAAAGCAAAAAATTAGAAATCAGAAGCACTTCAGAATAAAATTAAAAACATACATTATTAGCCACTAAATCCACAAATTATTTAATTCTATAAAAGAAAGATTGAAAAGAAAGTTAGCTCCATTTCATCCTTAGTCTTGAAGTTAAATGTGTTTCATGTAACTAATTAATATGTAAAACTCACAGGAAATAAAGCTCATTAAATGACTTAAATTTATGTCAATCTTAAAATATGAACAGGTATCTGTTCATCTATTTGACTGTGGTACTAACAATATTATATAGTCTACACTGCCATTCATTGTTTACTTACCAGCTGATGATAAATCTCATGAAATCTGTGGTATGTGTGATGATGTTATATATAAAGGAAGTCAAATGACAAACAAAATTTTTAAAAATTAGCTTTCTTTCTTAAGAATATGAGTAAATCTATGATGAAAACTAAAAGTACTGAAAATTAAACTTTGTAATTTGCCGTATTGAATATGTTGTGTGGTATGAAAAGAGCGGTGAAGACAAATGTACTTTCTGAAAGTACTTCTAGAGAGAGATAGAGCCAAACAGTGATCTGTTTACAATACATATGTAGTCAATAATTTCTAAATGATGGTTCTCAGATATTTTTGTACTAAAAGCTTAGTGGATAAAAGTGACATAGTTAGGAAAAAATTTAATGTTCCATAAATTTATGAATACCATGATAACATGTCTACCCTCCAAGGTGTAAAAGTAAAATCTGGAAAAGGAAGAAATCAAAAAGGAATTAAAATTGTAAACTAGGGCCTATATTGAGCTAAAATGAGAAATCTGTAGTGGGAAAACATTTTTATAAGGTGTAGGCCTAAAGTAATGGAATTCCAATAAAATACAAACAACTAGTCATGTGAAAATCTATAGTTACAAAAGGCTATGCCCTGACTTACTGACAGATTGACTCATCATTGCCCAGCACAAACTGCTAACGGTAAAAACTTGAAATTTTAAGAAGGTGTAGATATCATACCGTAAGCATAATTTATGAAGGGATTTATCAAAATTCCAACCCTAAGGGGATGAAGAGTGTTTTTGAAAAATGTCACTTTTAATGCAATATTTAGCGAGACTTAAGAAAATTGGTATTTGGTTTCTCGGTCAGAAATAAAGAAATGTGTGTTTCAGAGTTTTTGGAAATATAACTGTATGGGGGTGAAATTGTGGGTGAAAGCTTTTCTTTGGAAATATATGATTATTAGAGAACTGGTAAAGTATTTTTAAAGCTACATCTATGGCTGTTGGTATTTGACTTCTCAGTCACCCCTTAGGGGTGAAATAGGTTATGAGATTTTTTATGAATATATTTTATTATGAAAGCATATTTAAAGCTAAATCTATGAAAATTTAAATTTGGCTTCTCACTTAGAAATAGAAAAAAATGCACTGTTTTCGAAAATTTAACCCCCAAGGGGGTGAAATGTGAGGTGAAAGTTTTTATGGAAATATTTTATTGTGCAAGCATTTTTGAAGCTAAATCTATGAAAATTTGTATTTGGCTTCTCTGTTTGGAGATCCACTATTTTAGGAGATTCAACCCCTAAGGAGGTGATATAGGGGTGAAATGTATTATGAAAATATTTCATTTCAAAATCATTTTAAATGTAAATCTTTGAAAACTGGTGTTTGGCTTCTCACTTAGATATGAAAAAAAAATGCGTGTTTCACTGTTTTTGGAAATTCAACATCTACAGGAGTGAAACAGAAACAAAAATGTTTCTTTGACTCATCACCGCCCAGACCAAACTACTAAGGACGGAAACTTGAAGTTTGGAGAGGTTGTCGATCTCATAATGTACGCACCATGTAGAAAGGGATTGTCCAAAATTCCACTCCTAAGGGGGTGAAATAGGAGACGACAGGCTTTTTGAAAGTATATCACTATTAAGGGAAGTTTGAAGGTAGAACTAAGAAAACTGTTATCTGGTTTCTCAGTCAGGAAACAAAAGATACATTTTCAGCATTTTTGGAAATTCAACCACTTAGAGGGGAAATTATGGGTGAAAGTCTCTTTGAAAATAAATAATTAGTAAAGAGTTACTAAAGGATTTTTAATGCTGCATCTATGACAATTGGTATTTCACTTCTCAGTTATAATTTTTTAAAAATTGTGTTTCAATGTTTCTGGAAGTTCGTTACCTAAAGGGAGGCAATAGGGGATGAAAATTTTTAAGAAAATAGTTTGTTACATCACAAAAATTTTGAAGCTAAATTTATGAAAATAGGTATTTCACTTCTCATTTAGAGATCAAGAAATATTTAAAGACAACCTTGTAGATGGGGCAACCACAGCTATGAGTAGTCATCTTGGCTTCATGGCACTAAAAGCCACATCTTCAGGTGAACATCTGTACAACAAGAAATTCGGAAGGAATAACAACCATGAGACATACACTGGTATGGTAAATTATTTTAAGTTTTTAAAAAGAAATGTAAAAATATTAAAAAAATGTATATGAGAATATCAAAATGTAAGTACTCAAATGAGTAAAAAATTAGAGAAAAAGCTTCAGAATCTTTTTAACCAACATTCATTGTCCATCAAAACAAAACATTGCTAAAAGATGGTATGTCATAGAATAAAAACAGCCAGATTCCAATAAAGTGTATGGGTTTTAAACAAATTGTACCATAATTCTCTATTGGTAAGGAGATAATAAATGAAAACTATTAAGACCCAATTTTGGGCCAGAATGAAAAACCAAGAAATGGTTGCCACTCAATTGAAGGATGCTCTAACTAGACAAAATCATCAACTAATTAGCTATTGGTGGAAATGCAAAACCTGAAAAGGGCACTTACTGCTTATCTGATCTATATAAACTATATACAGGAGACAAGGCCATGTGTTCTGTCATAGCAATGCAAGAAAGTAAACAGCTTGCCTGTGGATGGCTCGTGCATTTGCTGATGAGCGGACTGGACCGAACGATTGGTGGTCTTTTGGCGATTACATGAATGGTGAATGAGAACAAGGAATATTGGGATAAAAAGTACAAAAACGTTTTTGAAAAATGAACTGTTGAATATTAGTATGGTAGCGCCAGCTGAAATTTTTGGTTAATATTGCCTGTAAGTTATGCTAAAACAAAAGGGTGAAAGAGTAAAACATCATGTGCATAAATATATTAGGGCAAAAGCATATGTGCCAGCAGAGCCACTGAATAAACCTTAAAACTTTAAAAAACTTTATGTACATTCAAATTCTAAAAATTATCCTTTTGTAAAAATGCTTTAAAAAAATTCTTCACTTTGGCAGTTAAAAGAATCCCAGGCTGCAGTGTATTTTAATACTTATTAACAGTAGATAAAATTTAAGAAAATTTACAAAGACGCACTAATAAAATGGATGCGTATGAGGTGGGGAGGAGAGGTGATGAAAATGGAAATGCTGTAGAGGAACAAAGGAAACTGGGTGAAGAAAGTACAAAGTATTATGTCAGCTAAGTAAGGCCATCAAAATTAGCCAAAATGCTATTGTATCTCAACTCTGTTTGTCTGTTCATGGTTTGGTGTGGAAAACAACAAATGAATCTCATAATTTCTGTCTCCTCCAGGATGCTTAAATTTTGACCCTTGTATTCTCAATGTAGAATTCTTAAGTGTGTGCACGCTGAATTTATGAGAAGTCCTTGCAAGAAATTAAGTTGGCAAATCCCCCAGAGCCAACAAATACTTCTGTGGCACATCTAGCGGTGCGGCTACCACCCTTCTGGCAGCACAATCCAGCCCTGTGGTTTGCACAAGTCGAAGCAAATTTTTCCTATGCGGGTATCATACTCGACGCCACGAAATTCATGCTGGTGGTCAGCCAACTAGATCACCAGTATGCTGCTGAGGTTCAAGACATCATAATTAGCCCACCAGGAATGAACAGCTATGACCGATTGAAAGCAGAACTAATTTGGCACGTATCCGCTTAGCAAGAAGAATTAATCTGGCAGGTGCTTACCCAAGAGGACATCGGCGATAAGAAAGTTTCACAGTTCCTACGTCATCTGTGGAGTAAAGTAGACGCAGGTACCGGTCCGGACAGCTTGCTGCACACGATCTGGAGCAGCTGGTTACCACCACTAGTGAAGGCAATTGTGGTGTCACAGACTGTATGCGTCTTTAGATGCAGTGGCCGAATTAGCCGATAAGATCCAAGAGGCAATGACGCCATCAATAGTTAGCTCCGCCATCGCGGCGTGCTCCTGCATGGTGACAGCTGTCTCATGGGTGGATTGCGATGTTCTCGCCAAGAAAGTGGACTTATTATCATGGCAAATCAGTGAGCTGTTACACTGCCGCGACACGGACAACAGGAACCAACATCGATTCCATAGTCGCTCAAGCAGCCGATCATCAACAGCCTCGACTACGACAGGGACAGAACAAACAGTCTGTTGGTATCATCACAAGTTTGGTGAGCAAGCACGTAAGTGTACGATGCCCTGTGCCTACCCAAATGGCAGCGGGGATCAGAAGTGAGCACCTCGTTCGGTTGCTGTCCGACATCCAGGCGCTTATTTGTAAGTGACTGACGTTCCACCTGGAAGTACTTAGTAGACACTGGTTCCAATTTGTAAATCTTTCCTCGAACCATACAATGTCAGAAGTGACCATCTACGCCCAGATGCCTCACAGCTACTAATAACTCCTGGATTATGACATATGGCACGATGCGCTTGGAACTCGACCTCAGATTGCGGTGCGCTTTCGTGTGGGACTTTGCCGAACCAATCATCGGAGCCGACTTCCTCGCCCACTGCAATCTGCTACCTGACATAAGGAATGCTCAACTGGTTGACAACACCACCAGCTTAACAACTTCCAGATTCCATAGAGATGCCACTGTCCATACTGCCAACGTAATTCAGGTAGTGGATGGCGAGTACGTGGAGCTGCTGTGAGGATTTCCAGCCCTGTGTCAACTTTTGTATCTTTAAATCACCTGGCATAACGCTACCAACAATTATTCAATAAATAGTTACAGCACATACATTAGAAATGTAGTTAATAGGAAGTAATTTCAATTATCAGCATAAATCACAGTTTTTATAACCCACAGTCTTCATTTCTCACTTTTTACTTATTACAAAGAAATAACACAAAATGTGTTTGTAAATTCACTGCTTGAAAGGAATATTTGTATAGTGCTCTTGGGGCCCTGTGTCACAGTAAACCTTCAGTTTTTGCAGATCATGATACTTTTCCTTGGTGAAAGGTAGCAGCCCTGAAACATTGGACATGCGACCTCTTATTAGTATGGTATCTCAACAGGTTTGTTATAATAAAGCAGGACCTGCTATTTCATACACTGATATGATCTTACAGCCATTACAGCACTCCATCTTCAGGCCACAAGTGGTCCTTCAGGACCATCTGGCCGCCGTGTCATCCTCAGCTGAGGATGCGGATAGAAGGGACGTGTGGTCAGCACACCGTACTCCTGGCCATTATGATGGTTTTCTTTGACCAGAGCCACTACTATTTGGTTGAGTAGCTCCTCAGTTTGCATCACGAGGCTGAGGGCACCCTGAAAAATGGCAATAGCGCACAGTGGCCCGGATGGTCACCCATCCGAGTGCCGACCTCACCCGACAGTGCTTAACTTCAGTGATCTGACGGTAATCAGTGTATCCACTGCGGCAAGGCCATTGCCATACCAATGTGATCTAGTTTTGTTTAATTACTGGGACTAAAGACTTTACCAGCCTGCCTTTGTAACAGGGTGAAGGGAACAAAACTCTTCTTCTGCAACTTCTGATTCCTCTTCCATTCGTCCAGCAGGAGCAGTAACAACTGATGTGATCCAAGATCCATTGTAAGTGTCACAACATATGATAAGCCTTGGATGGTAACATTCTATCTTCATCTCCTTACTAATTCACGATGGGAATGGACATTTTGGTCAGTATCTTGGTTGCAAGATACCTTACTTTGAACATCTGCTCTTTCCTTTCCATCTGTTGCATGTGTGAGTTGTGTCTCTAGAACTTTGAAAGTTACAACAAACTTATCACAAGTACTGCTTGTATCACTTTGAGAGAAAGAGAAAGAGATATTAAATTTTGTATTAAATATGTGATGTTTATGTGATATGGAGTGATATAAAGGCCTTTTGACAAAGAGACAATTCTGGCACAGTATTGTCTCTCATTATTCTGACCTTATAATGAAATGTATAATCATGCAAAGTAGCTACTGTCTCATCTCTGTGAGGCCTTCGGCATTGTATATTGTCAACAGAAACCAGTCCTGTCAGGTGACAACTTTGCCCATTCCAGCACTTCAGCAAATTGAAATTAGATATTAATGTAGACTTCTCTGCATCTGTTAGCAAATCAGTACACTTCTTCTTGCAGTTACAATGCTCTCCTAATTCATCTGACATTGTTCTTAGCATTTTAGATACTTCAGATTGTCTACCATAGCTCTGTCTTTTTCTAGACTTACCACTGAAGCTTGACTCTGGATAGTCCATCAGCAGTTGAAACATTGATATCAGTAGGATTTTACATGAAATTCAATTCTATCTGCCACAGCACATGCTGAAGTGATTGTGAAGGCTGCTCTGTGTTAGCGCAATTCACGGCACGAAATTCAGTTCCACCACACCACAAAGCAAAGAAGCTAATGTCAAATCTGCTCAGTGATAGCTTCTAGAATAGATAACAAAGATCAACAATGGCATTACATTTAACAGTGTCAACAATGAGACTTCCATAAAAGGAGACAAAAAAATCAATACGGCTCAGATATCTGCACCTGCTGGACTTCACTCTTTCTTTCCATGTATTGGATGGACTTGACCCATTTTCTCTGTGTGTACCATATTAAAATCTGGCTACAACTCTGTGACTATACCCATCACATTCATTTAAGTTCACCCAAGTGAAAGTACATCTGATGAACTTCATAATGATACCACTAACTCATTTTCATGAGATTTGGACTTAAGCTCTTCTTTCTGTGTAGTCTTCAATTTTTCATGGAGCCACACACCTTAAACATTTCCATAACTTTTCTGTTACCTGTCAATGGAACACAAAAACATATTAACCTAAACCTGTTTATGGCATTACCACTGAATTCAGTTCTGTGAAACCAAGTTATGGTGAGAGCAGTATTTTAAATTTTATTATAAAACTTGCACTTCCATTCTTTGTTATAATCTCACAGATCTTTGCAAAAGTGTAAATCAGCAATATTGGCCTGTAGTTTCCTAACTATCCTCTGTTACCCTTTTTAAATACTGGTCTCTAGATTCTTTGCTTCTAGTGAATCTGGAGAAACATCTTCCTCTATTTTAGCAGTCAACACCTGTGTTAAAGGTTTTTGTTGATATTCCCTGTATTTCTTTGTGAATTATAATGTAACAACATATAAGAAAGATGAATATTTGATTTTTAGTTGCTTTACTATGTTTGAAACTTCCATTTCAGTTGCTATGATGAATCATATATCGTTTACCTGTGGAATTTTGGTATTGTGATCACTTTATATGTTTAATTGTGTCATCTCAGTTTAATTGCTGCAGTCACAAAACAAATGTTGAAGCTATTTCATATTTCTTGAGGATCTGCATCACTTTCAACATTTCTCAGTATACTAATGTCTTCCGTCTTTTTTGTTACTTTCCTTCTCTTGTCACTTTTGAAGGACCATATATCTTTTGAATAGTTCTGTGAGTTATATGTTTTGTTTTTATTACAAATATGTAGTGTTCTTTCCTTTTTAATTTTCTACTGAGTATTTAATGCCTAGGTCTTTGTCACTCTTCGTATTCACAACAAATGGGTCCCCCTCATCCTGAGGCTTGAGTGACCTGTCCTCCATTTTTAACATTCCTCGATCTACCTCCTCTGCTTCTCAAAAAAGGAACTATTAACTCTAAAAGCTGATATAGTGTATATCCTTTTTTATATGTGTCTGTTGGTAGTAATTACATTTCTCCTAAAAAGGTAATCCTGGACAGCAATTCTGAATCATAATTTTATTATTTCCCTACCTATCACATAACAATAGATCCAGGGTGTCTCAAAATAAAATTTATATTCAAAGTGTCAAAATAAAATAGAGGTTGAAGTATATCAACTAAAATCTTTATTTATTATTGAAATATACAGTTAGGAATTTACTTATAAAAATAATATCATTTAAATAAATCCAGCATACATACTGTGATGAAGCAAGCTAGGATATTTTTATTTCCCCTCTTGTTTTGCCATCGGCCTCCTTAAAATTAATTTTTTCATTTTTGAATTATTCACCATTAACATACCCAAGTATAATTTGCATTTTCATAAAAGAGAAGGTTGGCCCTCAGTTTTAAAGTATATAACACCAGATCTAATTTTGTGCTTAGACTTAGGTATGGAATTGATCTAATTTATTTCGACTACTCCCAGTTAGTATCTTTCATTATAGGGTGAAATCAGTAATTATTTCATAACTTAAATTCTACTGTTGACTTATAAACAAATAAAAATTCCGTACTAATTATAAACATTTGGAGGAACAACTAAGTATTTATTTGGCTCTATTCGAAAACACGTTAGCAAAGCCAGCCCTTAATTAATTCCAAAGTACTTTCCAGTTTCATCAAAAGTATTGCTTGCATAACTATATACGTTAATTTCATCATTGAAACAAATAATTCGGCTTAACCCTTGTAGCAGAAAAAACTGTTAAAAAGACAGAATTTTTCGATGTATTCAGTTAATTTTATGAGTTAAGTTTTAATTGTGATTTCTGTAAATTTAACTTCAAACAATGTGTAGTTTCAGTACCTATTATTGTGATGATATATACAGGCCTGATTTTTGGTCACAAGACAGTCAGTCCATGGCCAAGTTTCAGACAAGGAACCTGTGTTGGTTAGAATGACAACAATGCACCAACTTAACAGTGAAATAATTGTTACACCAATAGGCCACGTGTTAAAGCAATAACAATGTCTGTTCCATACATACCTGATTATTCTGAAAGAACTGTGAATTATTTGGTTATGATTTACTGATTGTAGATGTTCAACGAGGAAATATTGTAGCAGTATGTGGATGTTCACCTGCAACCTATTAATGAGTCTTATGGAAAGTTAAAACAATAGCGCACTGGTCATATAACTGTGTAATACTGGAAGGGGGGGGGGCTGTGAACAGTGACAGCAAAAGACTGTGAAATGCAAATGTGCACCTGTCACCTACATCATTTAGACAGTAGACACCTCCTTGTTTTTCAGCCAGTGCAATGACCATGAGGACAATCAACGAAGAGATAAAGCAGGGAACATCAGCACACAACATTACTCATTTAAGTGATGAACAAAATCTTGCATGCCATCTCAGCATATAGACACTGGGATGGCTGCTACTTTGCTACAGATATTTTCATCAGTTGCTCCAGAGAAGTTGGATTATTGACATACAATTTAGATTTGACATACCATATTTTACAGACCATAAGACACTATGGAACATGAGAAACACCGTAAGTATTCAACAATTTTTTAAAAAATAACATTTTTATCACTTTTATTATTAGATTGCAAAGCCAGACTACAAAAAGAATCTTCCTTTATAAAACCAAATTGACCTTTAAAATCATGTTAAATTTCTTCTTCTTCTTTCTCTTTGCTGTCACCACTGTTCTCTTCACATATGAGACGGTCTTCACTGTCATCAAGAGTGTTACTTATGCTACACTTCTTGAAAGCACTAACGATAATATATTCTTCCACTCTAGACCATGACAGTTTTATCCACTGATAAACTTTGTTTGACTGTAAGCCATTTTAATTCATCTTGGGTTTCATCCATCAACCATTTGTTCCATTCCTCTCACATATGCAGTTTAAATGGTTTATTTATCAAGACATCAAGAGGTTGTAATTTTGAAGTAAACCCACCAGGAATAATAGCGAGCTGTGTATTTCCCTGTTTCAATTTCTCTTTCACAGAATTTTTCAAATCACTACTAAACTGATCTAACACAAGAATAGAACTCTTCTTCAATAAAGCACCTTTCCTTCTCTGCCACACTCTGTTAATCCAAAATTCCATACCAGCCTTGTCTATCCAATCCTTGTCATGTATGTGAACAAGAACGCTGGTGGTGTTTCAGAAAGTTCTGGCATTGTTTTGCACTTGAAAATGATCATTGGATTGAGTTTAGTACCGTCAGCACAGCATGAAAGGACAACAATGTAATACATTTTTTCATGTCCACTTCTTTTTATAGTTACAGTGTTAGCACCTTTTATGACAACAGTTCTGTTACCTGACACATCACGTGTCAGAGAACTTTTGTCCATATTGGCTACGTGGCTTTGTTCCACACTGGTTTTCTTTTGATGTTGAATAATAAAGTGACAGAGAGGTAATATTTTCTCTTCATACTCTTGTGGCATTTTCTGAGATATTTTGGTTTTGGTTCACATGCTAAGTCCATGATGCTTCATAAACCTGTAGCAGCAACTAACTCCACACTTTAAGTCTGTCAAGTTACACTGTGGTGCTAGCTTATTGAACATGCGTTTGAATCATTTTTGTATTAATATCAGTGCCATTTTATGGTGTCCCTGAATCCATTTCAATATATCATCTTCTAGTTTTGGCCATTTTTCATTCAGTCCTCTATTTGCACATTTAGTCTTCCTCATTTTTTTCAGTTCTTCCTTACTGACCTTCCAATCATGAATAGCTTTTTCTGTTGTTGGAGGGCCAAAATCCAGCTCAGCTACTCTGTTTCCATGTTCTTCTTCATATGCTATTACCTTCAATTTATAGCCCACATACTACAACTACTTTTTATTTTTTCCATTATGAAACTAGCTGCTAACTAAAATATTGTACTGTTACCGATAACAGAAATCACTTTCAGACCCAGTTCACTGGCACCATAGACTCCAATGAAGCATCATAGGTTACACATTGTTCTGGGTTTGTAATGGTGGGGCAAGAGAGAGACAGTGTTAGCAAGCTTGTGAATCCCCTCAACTCATGTTTGTCGCATTGATGCACTGTTACCAGTTGAATCCAATGTTGCCGGATATTTAGGAACCAAATTTTAAATTGTAAGACTTTCCAGGGATAGGTGTGGACTCTGACCACAATTTATTAGTTATGAATTGTAGATTAAAACTGAAGAAATTACAAAAAGGTGGGAAATGAAGGAGATGCGACCTGCATAAGTTGAAATAACCAGAGGTGGTTGTGAGTTTCAGAGGAAGCATTAGGGAATGATTGATAAGAACAGGGGAAAGGACTGTAGTAGATAAAGAACAGGTAGCTTTGAGAGATGAAACAGTGAAGTACATAAAAACACAAGAGTTAGTAGAAATCTTTGGCTAACACAAGAGATTGAGTTTAACTGATGAAAGGAGAAAATATAAGAACATAGTAAATGAAGCAGTCAAAAAGAAATGCAGACATCTCAAAAATGTGATCAACAGGAAGTGCAAAATGGCTAATGCAGGGATGGCTAGAGGACATACGAGGGGGGACCCAAAAGTAACTGGAATCATAATGCTGCACATCGTGTACTTGTAGTAGCAGGTTGCACCGCCAGAAGGTTGTAGAAGGAGTTCTGCTGAGTCATTCTGCCACACAGCATCACCCAACAGTGAGAAGTGTGGTTTCTTTAGCAGTTCTTTGAGTGTCCATACAGTGCAGACGTGACATAAGGAAATTGCTAGTTCTTACGAACAACATGCGGCAGTGAAGTTTTGTAACTTGCTCAGCAAGAACGCAGCAGAAACTGTTGCGATGATTCAGACAGCCTACAAAGACCATGTTCTTAGCAAAACGCAAGTGTACGAATGGTTTTCTTGGTTTAAAAATGGAGGAATGGTGGTTGAAGATCAACCCCGTTGTGGTCGACCTACAGCTGCTCAAAGCAAAGACAACATCGACAAAAGCCATAATCTCATCAGTGAAGATTGACGCAGGACAATCGACCAACTCTTGAACTTGTCCGGGTTGTCTTGGAGCCCAATTCAGTGCATCTTCACCATCAATTTGGGGATGCGAAGAGTAGCAGCAAAATTTGTGCTGAAGCTTCCTACCAGAGATCAAAGGGATCGTCGTGTTCAAGCCTGTCTTGAAATGAAGGCTGCGTTCAAAGATGATCCACATTTTTTCAACAATATCATTACAGGTGATGAGTCATGGTGCTATGGATATGATCCAGAAAGTAAACAACAGCCATCACAATGGAAGTCATCTGGCTCACCTAGATCAAAAAAAGCTCAACAGGTGAAATCTAATGTGAAAACGATGTTGATCTGTTTTTTTGACATCTAAGGGATCCTATACTCTGAATTTGCCCCTGAAAACTAGACAGTAAACCAACAATTCTATTTGGAGGTTATGAAATGGCTTTGCAGAAGTTTGTCGCGAAAACGTCCGGCTTTGTGGGATTCTGGCGTGTGGTTCCTGCATCACGACAACGCTCCCGCGCACACGGCTCTCAGCATTTGCCAGTTTTTGGCCTCAATGAAAATGACTACCTTGACCCAAGTGCCCTATATGCCAGATTTAGCATCCTCGTACTTCTTCCTATTCCCAAGGATGAAAAGATACTTGAAAGGGAAGCATTTTGCGGATGTGGAAGACGTAAAACACAATGTCATGAAAGCGCTAGCAGGTATCAAAGACGACGAATTTAAAAGGTGCTTCGAACACTGGAATGAACATTTGGAGAAGTGTATTAATGCTAATGGAGAGTACTTCAAAGGAGATTAAGGCTGTATTTGAAAACAATAGAGTATATGCTTTCTAGAAAGAAATTCCGGTTTTTTCGCCCCCCCCCCCCCCCCCCACCCTTGTATGTAAGGATGTAGAAGCATATATCACTAGGAAAAGATGGATACTGCCTACAGGAAAATTAAAGAATATCAAAGCTCAGGTGGAAAACCAATCCTAAGCAAAGAAAGGAAAGCAGAAAAGTGGAAGGAGTATATAGAGGGTCTATACAAGAGTGATGTACTTGAGGGAAATATTAAGTTAATCGAAGAGGATGTAGATGAAGATGAAATGCAAGATATGATACTGCATGATGAATTTGACAGAGCACTGAAAGACCTAAGCTGAAACAAGACCCTGGGACTAGAGAATATTCCAATAGAACTACTGAAAGCCTTGAGAGAGACACCCATGACAAAACTCTTCCATCTGGTGAGCAAAATGGATGAGACAGATAAAATACCTTCAGACTTCAATAAGAATATAATTATTCCAATCCCAAAGAAAGCAGGTGTTGACAGGTGTGAAAATTAACAAACTAGCATTTTAATAAGTCATGGTTGCAAAATACTAACACGAACTCCTTACAAATATATGGAAAACTAGTAGAAGCCACCTAGGGGAAGATCAGTATGGCCTCCATAGAAATGTTGGAAGACTCTATGACTAATCTTACAAGATAGGTTGAGGAAAGGCAAATCTATGTTTCTAGCATTTGTGGACTTGGGGAAAACTTTTGACAATGTTGACTGGAATACTCTCTTTGAAATTGTGAAGGCAGCAGGTGTAAAATACAGGGAGCAAAAGGCTATTTACAATTTGTACAGAAACCAGATGGCATTTATAAGAGTCAAGGGGCATGAAAGGGAAGCAGTGGTTGAGAAAGGAGTGAGACTGGGTTGTAGCCTATCCCTGACATTATTCAGTCTGTATACTGAGCAAGCAGTAAACGAAACAAAAGAAAAGTTTTGAGCAGAAATTAAAATCCACGGAGAAGAAATAAAAACTTCGAGGTTTGCCAACAACATTGTAATTCTGTCAGAGACAGCAAAGGACTTGGAAGAGCAGTTGACGGAAATGGACGGTGTCTTGAAAGGAGGATACAAAATGAACATCAACAAA
The DNA here is from genome assembly GCF_023864275.1 of Schistocerca cancellata. Taxonomy (NCBI): domain Eukaryota; kingdom Metazoa; phylum Arthropoda; class Insecta; order Orthoptera; family Acrididae; genus Schistocerca; species Schistocerca cancellata. Next base: position 342,658,703 of record NC_064626.1, on the reverse strand, counting down.
AGCAAACCAAGGACAATGGAATATAGTCGAATTATGTCAGGTGATGCTGAGGAAATTAGGTTAGGAAATGAGACACTTAAAGTGATAAAAGAGTTTTGCTATTTGGGGAGCAAAATTACTGATAATGGTTAAAGTAGAGAGGATGTAAAATGTAGACTGGCTATGGTGAGGAAATGGTTTCTGAAGAAGAGAAATTTCTTAGCATCAAGTATACTTTTAAGTGTTATGAAATCTTTTCTGAAAGAATTTGTATGGAGAGTAGGCATATGTGGAAGTGAAACATAGATAATAGACAGTGTAGACAAGAAGAGAATAGAAACTTATGAAATGTGGTGCTACAGAACAATGCTGAAGATTAGGTGGGTAGAGCACATAACTAATGAGGTACTGAACAGAACTGGGGAGGAGAAGAAGTTGTGAGACAATTTGACAACCAATTTAGTATTGGAGGGGAGCGTGGAGGGTGAAAATCATAGAGGGAGACCAAGCAATGAATACACTTAGTAGATTCAGAAGGATTTAGGTTGCAGTAGTTATTTGGAGATGAGGAGGCTTGCAGAGGATAGAATAGCAAGGAGACTCCATCAAACCAGTCTCTGGATTGAAGACCACAACAACAACATTGAAACTTTTAGGGTTCAAAATGGCTCAAATGGCTCTAAACACTATGGGATTTAACATCTGAGGTCATCAGTCCCCTAGACTTAGTACTAATTAAACCTAACTAACCTAAGGACATCACACACATCCATGCCCAAGGCAGGATTTGAACCTGCAACCATAGGAGCAGTGCAGTTCTGGAGTGAAGCACCTAGAACCGCTCAACCACAGCAGCTGGCTTTTGGGTTAATATGGTATTTTTCCTACTATGCTGCAGGGGCAAAGAATGTAAAATTTTGTAGCTACAAGAGTGTCCTTTCTCTGGGCTCATGCTGCAGTCTTTTGCAATGTTGTACTGATATCACATGGCAAACCCAGTATTGACATGCCTCCACAAAGCTTTGTCTTGGGCATTTTATTTGTTGTCCTTCCTGGTGCTCACATTTGAATGACCAGCAGTTTTTTGTGTTTATGTAAAGTGCCAGTATCACAGTGAGTTACCTGGAGATAGAATGAACACATTCTGAAACTGAACACATTGTGAAACTAGTAATTATAATTCAGCCATGGCAAAGGCGGTGTTCTAATGATATTTTTCAGGTGAAATATTGTGGAGTTATATGAAGTATCACACACTAAAATATACTTACTCTCATTAACTTTTTCACTAATGCTTCTTTGGTTTTGTTCAAAACCTCAAACGACTGTAATTTGTTATTTGCTCTTGCATATCTTCGCCTGATTTCATCTGCTTTTTCCTTGTTATAATCATTGAGTTCATCTTTCCCACTTAATGTATTGTTAATATTTGTTATCATTGCTGTATAAAACTCTGATATATCCAGTTGTGTATTTGTTGTTGCCGTGTCCTGAAAAGTAGAAACATATAAGAACACAAATTTACTTTTTACAGAAATAAGAAATTATTAAACAGTAATAAATGGTTAAAATAAATTATGATAAATGGTGTACTTTATTGTGACTATAATAATGAATCTAGATTGAATATCCATTCCGCAACAATGAGCATGCTGATCTGAAACTTCCTGGCAGAATAAAACAATGTGCCAGACTGGGATCCAAATACGCATAGTTTAACAAGGAATACAAACCATACAAACTCAAAGTACGGAGAGTAAGTGTTGCAGTGGTAACTTTGTGCCAGTGAGCACTGTGTGGTGACATGTGGTTTAGAATAATGCATACACAAAAGGGTTGCAAGACTAGCCAACCATGTGTCAGAAAACGTGCACTGCACAGTGGTACAAGTCAAAGCAGGTGGGGTGGTGCAACCACATCAGGACAAAACCCATGTTGTGACTTATGTGAACTGGAGCTCACTGTGTAACAAATGCACCTCAGAACCACATAAATTAATGTGAACTTTTAGAAGGATTTATCTGGAGTCCAGCAGCACCAACATGCCACCAAGTCCATGCTAGGTGACAAGACAACTGGGCACCACCAGCTGCAGCCAAGTGTTTGAGACAGGTTTGGGCTAGCCACCACCTGCACTCAGTCTCTTTGTGTGACACCCGTGACTGCAGCTGCCAGACTCACACCAGAGGGCAGCATGTCGTGTAATGTCTGGGGGCTATTGTCAGACTGCTGGCCATTACTCAGCCAGACATTAGCAATGCAGGCCTCCGAACCAGCCACCTGGTAGCTGACAATGACCAAGGGCACCCCAATGGGGCATGCCTGTCTCACATAGCTAAATATGTGCTGTGTATTTAAAGTTGAATAAAACATTTTTCTTGATCAGCAATGCATCAGGGGGCCTCTTAGCCCAGCAGTCCACCACTCACACAAACGAGTGCTGACTGGACTCTTCAGAGTGGTATCAGGAGAGCTGATGTCGTCGACAGTGGAGTGTGAGCCATGCCCCACAGCATGATGTCTGAACTACAGTCTGTGATATCTTCACTGTGGGGTGAGCTAAACTATTGAAGGCTGAGTAACCAGAGTTCACGAGTTGTACATAGTGTAATTTACTCTGGTATTCTGCCCTTTGTGCCAAATCTCTGGCAGACGTTTGTTTTAATTGTCATCATTTTGGAGTCCAGGTGGCCCATGATTAGATGTAAGGAATGAGTGTGGTAATATGTGAAGGAATGTTCTGTCTTTGTTATTGTTGAGTCACTATTGCCAAATTCATAGACATAAGCAAGAGTGATCAAGTGGAAAAATCACAGAGACAACCTGTCACTGATGAGGAAGCCATGCAGTCATTAATTAATCAGATGGTGCAGTTAAGGGCAGAGAACATCTTTGTCATGAACTTGATACCAGGAAAGGTTGAGGAGTTCGGGCTATAGAAACCACAGACTCTAAGAGTAGATCCAGCTGTAGTGAAGCTTTTTACTCCGTTTCCTGGTAGGCTGTCTGAGGATGTGTTAGCATTTATAGAATATCTCTTGTCATTGGTTGAAATAAATTGTTGGCTGGACAAGCAGCTCTTGCAAATAGCATTACTGCATCTAACAGGGGAAGTGAAGTCAATTTTACAATGAACATAAGCACTGGACTAGGCAGAAAATTTTGAACCACTGAACAAGGACTGTTACTGAGATGTACAAAGGAGAGTAATGTATGGTTTTTTCCAGGAACAGTTGAATATAATTCATGACACACCTACTGAAGCCATGGAAGATTTTGCAGACAGGGCTAGGATACTTAACATGCATACATATGAGTTCACACAGAGTGATGAGGCAAGCAAGGAGTTGCCATAGGAAGCCAAATATCACATTCAATGCACCACTGAGATGCTGAACACCACAAATGTGTAGGAGGTTGAGCACTAATGTTCCAGGGGATCTCCATGTGGCAGTTAGGTTAGCAATGGAATTCGAAGAGATTGGAGATGTGTTTGCAGCAAATATAAGATGTTTTAATTGTGGCCATATGGAGCATATGCAGAGGCAGTGCTGCCAGCCATGGAATAATAGGGATTGTATGAACTATCACAGGTTTTGTGGGAATAACAGTAGGGGTGGTGTGGATCAGCAGCAGTATTATAGGACCAACAGTAGGACCTATCAAATTCAAAAGGGAACCCCAGACCCACTGAGAGGCACTCCCTGTAAATGTCAATGCAATGGTCATGAATGTAGAGGTAGAATGAGCCATAATGGGGGTAATCGGTGGCATTAAGTATAAGTTTTGTTTGACGAAGGAGCACATGTGTTGATGGCCTCAAAAGATTTGGTGGGTAAGAGGCGATGGAACCCCACATATTGTAATTATTTTTTTTTTTTTTTTTTTTTTTGGGGGGGGGGGATGCTATATGGTCACTGGGTTCAGTAACAGTGAAAATTCAATTTGTGGCAAACAAGTTTAAGCAGTGTGTGGAAGTGGTGCCTCATGTAGGTGAGTGCTACAGTGTTATTCTAGGGTTAGATTTTCTGCATCAGCATTAGGCCATAATTCACCTTCTATAACAGGTGGTGGAACTTAGTAAGAGAATATCCCAGCTAAGGGAAGCTGTTGTCAATGTTGATCTGTTGTGAGGAGCATCTATTGTACAAGACCATCCAGTTAAATAATGAAGAATGATATTAAAGCTTAATTCACAAGATAGTGTTTCAAGTGGTGCAGGGAAGCTGGTGTGGATGAATGTTAAACCTGATTTACTGTTTGATATATTGTGTATGTTGGAACTGCTGGTGGCTAGTGGGATAGCAGCATGCTGTTTAGTAAGATGAAGTATTGTACACATACAGGAAAGGGACAGAAGCAAGGTAACACCCATTATTTTGTGTAATTTTGGCAATGAGGAGTTTAACTGTTGAGAGGATTGTTAGTGGCAATGACCGAATTCTGGAAGAGGAAGACCACAGCATGGAAGGCATAGGCTATGAAAGGGCATCAGATGCCACTAAGACTGCACTGCATGAGAAGGTGAAACATCTAAGGGGACAGAAAGGGCAGAGATGAAACAACAGTTGCTAGAATTTCAAGACTTGTTCTTTCTGTGAGGACTACTGTCTGCAACACCTCTGACACAATACAGGATTCAGATGGGGAATGAAGTGCCACACAGAGGCCACACAGAGTACCATGGTCTCTGCAGCAGCTGCTTTTGAAGGAGTTTATGAATCAAAAGTTTGTGAATGGCATAATAAAGGAGCATAATTGCACTTAGGGGGCAGGAATAGTAACTGTACTGAAGAAGTTATAATGTATAATGTATAAGTTATAATGTATATCAACGGAGTACTACAGCACCGCTCATTAGAATACAACCTGATACCAAATTTCTCACAACTCTGTATATTTTATATACATATACTGCCACAAACTACATGGCAGAATGCAATGTTAATGGCACCTGTAAGATTTTGAGTAGATAATCAAGTAGTAGTTTAAAAGCAATTTCTTCCACTTCCGAGATTGGAATTACTCCTTACCCTCTCCCTTAAAAGCCACATCCTTTTGTCTTTCCCTCTCCTTCCCTCTTTCCTGATGAAGCAACTGTTGGTTGTGAAAGCTTGAATTTTGTGTGTATGTTTGTGTTTGTTTGTGTGTCTATTGACCTGCCAGCACTTTCGTTTGGTAAGTCACATCATCTTTGTTTTTAGACATATTTTTCCCACGTGGAATGTTTTCCTCTATTTTATATATATATATAGCTGCAAAGGCAGGAGAGAGAGTTTTGGAGAGATTTTAGTTGTAGTTGCTGTTGTGAGTTTTGTTATTTCTTGTGGTGGAGTGGAGAAAATTCACAATAGATACCAAAAATACATAAAGTAGCATTAATTTTCATAAAATCTAGATTCTATAAATTGCGGTTACTCAGGCTCCAAAGACAAATTTACACCTGGGATTTTACTTGGAGCACCACAAAACGTGAGATAAGTATTGCAGTCTACTAAAATTGCTGATAGTGACAAATACTTGTTTGAAAGATTGTCATTTGTCATATTTAAAGTATAAACATTGATGCTTGCTTAGCAGACAGTACATAAAATGTGATGGAATAAAGCTGGGATTCTTTTACATATGTGAGGATCCGAGTTTTCAGATGACTGTCTCAGGTATTGCTCACCAGGCAAATTTTAAGGGATAAACTCGATTTGGGTGTCGAAAATAAGCATTTTTTTTTTTTTTTTCCTGTAGTAAACTGTGCATTTGAAGTTTAACTATCAGTGTGTAATAACAATGCAATCAGCATGAACACACAGGAATCAACCTGTCAGCATAGAATCATTCAGGTTTTGATCAAAGTTTCAGGGGGTCTCATCAAACAAGAATGTTGTTACTAGTACTCCATTGGTAGAGCGAAGTGAGAATATATTCATACAGTTTAAGAAAATGTTTGCTGAAAAGAGGAATCACCTTAGCACAAAATCAAACTGTCAAAGTCTCAGCTAGGACAGCAGGTAGTACAGCAAATGAAAAACAAATTAGACTCCACAAAACAAGAGCTAGAGCAGTAGATAATGTAACATATTAAAGGTCAATTAAAAGACACCAAAAGTCAACTCATAAATGAAAGATGTAACCAAATTGAGAAAAAATTACACAGTTTACTTCTGAGTTTAGAACACAGATAGAAAACAGTTGCACATAGGTTGATGATATGAGGGAAGATGTACTGACAGCTATTGTTGAATCTGGCCAGAGATAGCTCAGTGTTTGTGTGGAAGTAGTAGAACGTAAAACTGAAAACATAGAATCAAATTTGTCACAAGAAATTAGAAAGGTCACAGCAAATTTGGAGAATCTGGATAGGTTTGTAAAACAAGTAAACTCAAATTTTAAAGCAGAGACTGTTCTGATTAGGTTCTTTTTTTTTTTTTGGAAGGAAAAGTAGATTCCTACAAAATTAACACCAATAAGCAAATTATGGCTAGCAGTAACAAAGTTAATGATATAAAAAATAAGTAGCTGCAACTCTGACACTAGCAAATATAATGTATCAGATTTAAATATAAAATTGCAAAATTAGAATAAATTGTAACACAGGAAAGTTCTGCCAGCAGGCATGGCAGTGTGATCAAAAGTTTTCCAGGAGACAGAAAATTGCATCTGACAGACCTTCTACACCACTGTCATGACGATTTTTCATTTAAAATGACCTATGTATTTAAAATAAAATTTGTGAAAAAATTCTTAGCTGGGGTAGTTGCTTTTGTGAGCCAATCAGAATACTGGTCCAGGTATGTCATATTATGATTCTGAGAATAGCTTTTTGAATAAATTTGGGTCATACTCAGAACACGCTAGCAATAAGAGTTAATTCCTGAATGGACCAATTTACATGGGAGTATGAAAATTTTCTGTGAAAAGCAGTCAGGGAAATTAATTTAGACAAACCTTTTGATGAATTAACACAAACAGACACATTAAAAATGAGGTTTCCTAAGAGAGGTTAGTGGGGACTGGTTTATAGATGTGATGATCCCATAGATCAATTCTAAAAATTTATTGATTAGTTAGACAGAGTGTCTGAAAGAAATGAGAGGCAAAGCTTCAATCAACTTTTGAGTGTCCGTCACATGAGGAGAGAAATCAAAGCTCTGGCTGTTGAAATCATAGGTACAGAGAAAATGGAAATTATAACAAGGAGTACCATGGAGAAGGAAATAGATGAAATTTCAATTGGAATCATAGGAACAAGAATGAGAATAGGGAATTTGAAAGTACGGGTAAGCCATGGGAGAAAGATAATAGGCAACAGAACAATCAAAGGCCATCAAATGAAGGAAACAGGCCTTTAAACTGAATGACATCCCACTGGGAGCTTTTCAGTTTGGGGCAAGAAATTGGAACTAAAACCAGGCTAGTCGCAATGGATTGAGACACTGTGAGAGGAAAAGTTCAGAGTTATTTAACCAGAGAAATTGGAAAAGGACAAATATTCAGAATAATTAGAGGGCACTCAGATAAACAGAATTAACTTTGACAACAAATTATGGGAGCTCCTAATAAGGGTGTTTCAAGCAACAGAAAAAAATAGGAATCAAGTGTATGTTGAAGTACAATTAAGTGAAGAAACTGTCACAAATTTGTATAATCAGTGTGAAGACTTGGGTAGTAAGGGAAAGATTATTTAGGACGGGAACTTTGATTAATTTGGATTAGGTGGATTAATCAGTAATGAAGAGAGTGATCTAGAAAACTATACTGATGGCACTGATGCTATTGCCAGCAGAGCTGATGATCAGGCAGATCAAGACAAAGAACTGCCAATGTTGAACAATATTTTGAAAAAGAAAGTTGCTACTCACCATGTAGTGGAGATCCTGACTTGCATATGGGCACAACAAAAAGACTGTCACAGATCAGCTTTCAGCCATCAAGGCCTTCGTCAAAAATAGATACACACACACACACACACACACACACACACACACACACACACACACACACACTCACACACACACACACACACACACACACACACACACACACATGACTGCAGTCTCAGGCAACTGAAACCACACTGAAAGCAGCAGCACCAGTGCATGATGGAAGTGGTGAATGGTTGGAGGTAAGGAAGAGGTTGGGGCTAGGAAGGGGAGGGATAGAAGGGTTAGGGTGGGGGAAAGTGAAGTGCTGCTGCGTAGCACACAAAGACGAGATGGAGATAGGGTAGGGAGACTGTGTGCAGTCGGGAGATTAAACAAAGGGCAGGGGAGAGGTTGCGGGGGGAGAGGTGGGGGGGAATAGCAGAAAAGGAGAGTAGTAGAAAGACCGGGTGAGATGGTGGAATGAGAGCTGTGTAGTGCTGAAATGGAAACAAGGGAGAGGCTTGATGGGTGAGGACAATGACTAACAAAGTTTGAGGCAAGGAGGGTTATGGGAACGTAGGATATATTGCAGAGAAAGTTCCCACCTGCACAATTCAGAAAAGCTGGTGTTGGTAGGATGGATCCATATGGCACAGGCTGTGAAGCAGTCACTGAAATGAAGGATGTCATGTTGGGCAGCATGCTCAGCAACATGGTGGTCCACTTGTTTCTTGGCCACAGTTTGTCAGTGGCCATTTAAGTGGACAGACAGCTTGTTGTATGTCATGCCCACATAGAATGCAGCACAGTGGTTGGATCTTAGCTTGTAGATCACACGACTGGTTTCACAGGTAGCTGTGCCTTTGATGGGATAGGTGATGTTTGTGACCAGACTGGAGGAGGTAGTGGTGGGAGGATATATGGGACAGGTCTTACATCTACATCTATTACAGGGTTACAAGCCATGAGGAAAGTGGTTGGGAGCAAGGGTTGTACAGTGATGAAAGAGTATGTAGGTGCAGTGAACAGTGGAATACCATTGTGGGAGGGGTGGGAAGAATAGTGGCCAGGACATTTCTCATTTAAAGACATGACAAGAGGTAGACGAAACCCTGGCAGAGAATATAATTCAGTTGCACTAGTCCTGGATGGTAATGAGTTACAAGGGGAATGCTCCTCTATGGCTTTGTACAAGGTTGGGAGGACAATTACGGACTGTGAAGGGTTCAGTGAGACCTTCAGTATATTTTGAGAGGGACTGCTTGTCATTGCAGATGTATAACCACAGGTGCCTAGGCTCTATGGAAGAGACTTCTCGGTATGGAACAGGTGGCAGCTGTGGAAGTGGAAGTATTGCTGGTGGTTAGTAGGTCTGATGTAGCCATCTTTGAGGTGGAGGTCCACATCTAGGGAGGTAACTTGTTGGGTTGAGTAGGACCAGGTGAAGCAAATGGGGGAGAAGCTGTTCAGGTGCTGGATGAATGTGGATAGGGTGTTCTCATCCTCCATCCAGATCACAAAATGTCATCAGTGAATGTGAACAGGTGAGAGGTTTGGGATTGTGGTGTTTAGGAATGATTTCTCTAGATGGCCTATGAAAAGGTTGGCATAGGATGGTGACATGTGGGTGCCTGTAGCTGTACCCCAGATTTGTTTGTGGATAATGCCTTCAAAGGAGAAGTAATTGTGGGTGAGGATATAGTTAATCATGTCGACCAGGAAGGAAGTTGTTGGTTTGGAATATGTCAGGCATTTGGGAAGGTAGTGTTCAATAGTGGTAAGGCCATGGGCATTAGGGATGTTAGTGTAAAGGGAGGTGGCATCAATAGTGACGAACACAGCACTGTGTGGTAAAAGGACAGGGACATTGGAGGGTTGGTGAAGGAAATGGTTGGTATCTTTTATACAGAAGAGTGGCTTCTGGGTAATGGGTTGAAGGTGTTGGTCTATGAGAGCAGAGATTCTTTCAGTGTGGGCACTGCGACCAGCCACAATGGGGCATCCTAGGCGGTTGGATTTATGGACTTTAGGAAATATGTAGGAGGTAGGTGTCCAGGGAGTGGTAGGGATGAGCAGAGAGATGGACTCTGAGGAGAGGTTCTGGGAGGGGCCTAAGGATTTGAAGAGTGACTGGAGATCTCGCTGGATTTCTGGAACGGGCTATTGTGGCTAAATTTGTAGGTGGGTGAATCTGACAGCTGGCAAAGTCTTTCTGCCAGTTCCTTCCGGTTTAAAGCAATATTGGTGGAGCCTTTGTCCACAAGTAGGATTATAGGGTCAGGATCAGCTCTTAGATGGAAGACTGCTGATGTAAGGTTAGTTTGCATGTTGAGGGATTTAGGGAATGATGGTGAGGAAGGGTTCAAAGTCAATAAATTCTGGAAAGTTGCAGGGGGTGTTTTTGGGGCAGTGGGGGTTGATAAAGATTGGATGGAGGAGTGAACTGAGTCAGGCAGGGTTCAACATTGGTCTTTGGTTGAGTCTGATTGGTAGTGTTGGTGGAAAAAAGTGTTTCCACTGTAGAGACTGGGAGAAGGAGAGAAGGTATTTAACACATCCGGCATGATTGAATTTGGGAGTGGGGTAAAATGTAAGGCCTTTCGAAAGGACTGATATTTCTGTGGAGCTAAGGCTTCTGGAGGAAAGGTTCATGACTGTGGTTTTGGTCTGTTTAGATTATGGATTCTGTGTGGTGAGGGGAGTGAGTTTAGGAGGGGGGAGGGGGGGGGGAGTAAACGTAATAAGTCTGCAAGACAGGGTTTGTCAGCTATGAGGGTATGTGGGGGAGGTTTGGAGGTTGTTGCAGAGATCGTGGACAGTGGTACTCCAAGGCAGGAGTAGGACATGAGCAGGGTGGAAGAGTTTTTTCAGGTGGCATTGTGCATGTTGCTCTTGTTCCTGGAGAACAAGAATTTCAGTGAGTGTTGAGGGTTCCAGGAATTTGGGATTGCATAGCAGGAGAATTTTGCGGATGGAGAGAAGGTACTGTGAGGAGGTTTTGGCGTGGTTGGTATGGTTTTTCAGGACTATGTTGGTGAGAGCTAAGGATTGGCGGAATCTGAACACATGAAGGTTAATGTGGAAGGAGGTGTGCAAGCCGGAGATGGGTAATCTGATGGTAAGACTATTTGGAGAGATTCCATGAGCCAAGCAACTACTCAGAAACAGTATGTATGTCTGGGTTCTGCCTAGGGACAAGGAAACCTTTCCGCATTGACGCAAATAGAAGAAGCAAGAATCCATGGTAGCGGAAAAAATTTGAAAAATTAAGTAAATAATTTAGAATTTCATCTGAAAACATTGCAAAAATAAATCTAAATACAAGGAAAAAATAACAATAAGGATGAAATGGATGCAAAAGGGAGAAACCAAATGAAATCTGAGAAGTGATGATAGTGAAATTCGAAAACGCACTAAAGTTGGAGTGAAACCACAATGAGATCAAAGAATAGATATGTATATTAAAAAATGAGAAAGCACTGGTAGATAGTCACAATAAAAAATACACAAACACACACACAAATTTCAAGCTTTCGCAACCCATGGTTGCTTCTTCAGGAAAGAGGGAAGGAGAGGGAAAGACGAAAGGATGTGGGTTCTAAGGGAAAGGGTAAGGAGTCATTCTAATCCCAGGAGCGGAAAGACTTACCTTAGGGAGAAAAAGGGGCAGGTACACACTCGGGCACACACACACACATATCCATACGCACATATACAGACACAAGCAGACATATGTAATGGCAAAGAGTTTGGGCAGAGACGTCAGTCAAGGCAAATGTACAGAGGCAAAGATGTTGTTGAGTGACAAGTGATGTACGAGGGGCGGCAACTTGAAATTAGCGGAGGTTGAGGCCTGGTGGGTAACAGGGAAGAGATGATGTACTGAACGGCAAGTTCCCATCTCCAGAGTTCTGATAAGTTGGTGTCAGTGGGAAGTATCCAGATAACCCGGACGGTGTAACACTGTGCCTAGATGTGCTGGCTGTGCACCAAGGCATGTTTAGCCACAGGGTGATCCTCATTACCAACAAACACTGTCTGCCTGTGTCCGTTCATGCTAATGGACAGTTTGCTGCTGGTCATTCCCACATAGAAGGCTTCACAGTGTAGGCAGGTCAGTTGGTAAATCACACGGGTGCTTTCACACGTGGCTCTGCCTTTGATCGAGTACACCTTCTGGGTTACAGGACTGGAGTAGGTGTTGGTGGGAGGGTGCTTGGGACAGGTGTTACACCAGGGATGGTTACAAGGGTGGGAGCCAGAGGGTAGGGAAGGTGGTTTGGGGATTTCATAGGGATGGACCAAGAGGTTACGAAGGTTAGGTGGATGGCGGGAAGACACTCTTGGTGGAGTGGGGAGGATTTAATGAAGGATGGACCTCATTTCAGGGCAGGATTTGAGGAAGTTGTATCCCTGCTGGAGAGCCACATTCAGAGTCTTATCCAGTCCTGGAAAGTATCCTGTCACAAGTGGGGCACTTTTGGGTTTCTTCTGTGAGAGGTTCTGGGTTTGAGGGGATGAGGAAGTGGCTCTGGTTATTTGCTTCTGTACCAGGTTGGGAGGGTAGTTGCAAGATGAAAAAGCTGTTTTCAGGTTGTTGGTGTAATGGTTCAGGGATTCGGGACTGCAGTTGTGGGTGTGTGAGTTGTATTTGTATGAGTGAGTGTGTGTGTGTGTGTGTGTGTGTGTGTGTGTGTGTGTGTGTGTGTGTGTGTGTGTGTTGTGCATATCGGTTGCCTATTTTTGATGAAGGCTTTGCTGGCTGGAAGCTTATTTGTGACAGTCTTTTTGTTTTGCCTATGTGTGACATAGCATCTCCACTATAAGTTGAGTTGCAACTTTCCTTTTCATAATATCCCTGGATTTTCCATTGTTCAGTATTAAACAATGGTGATGGTAATGTTGTAAAGGCTAATAACAGTTTAGATAATGATGATGATAGGAGTTGTAGGGGTACACACTGCTACTGAATGTAGCAACACGTCCCACTTCCTTTCTCCTGAATCCTTGAAAGATGGTCATGTAGAAACCTTAATTTGTGGTAGCAGTGCTAGTGGAAAGGTTGCATACTGTGAGCACATTTTTTATTTATGCACACTGCACAGATACAAACACAAATTTAAGCACAGTACAGACAGAAGCCATGGTGGATGGCAAGTGTTTTACTGATGGCGAAGGAGCCATTTACACTTTGACACTGTAACTTGAGGGAGTCAAAGATGCCAAAAAAGAAGTGGTCAGGCTGACAATGACTGTTCTTGTTTAATAGAGAAGATTGTATGGAATTAATTAATTACTTACCAACTTCTTGACTTTGAGATACTAATAATCTGCCTGTTGATGAGTTTGGTTACTAAGAGCTTCAATGTGAATGTTTAATTAATATGTTGTGAATGTAATGGGCTCTGTTAGCTAAATAAGGAGTTTGAAAAGAAGCGGTTATGTGATTTTGTACCTAGCGGGTAGCAAACATACACCTCCATTATCACAGTGCTTTCCTGCAGACAGTGAAGAAGTCCAATACAGCTACGAGTGACACTGCATAGCGGGACCACAGTTTCAAGGAGCAACACAAGTGCAGAAAGAGAAGATTTAAAGGTTAAGGTAGTTACGAACATAAGACTGACAGATCAAATTCACAGAATTGATACCTCTGTTAGGTATTGTCTAGCTGCAAATACCAGAAGTAACATTACACGTGGCAACAATGGAATGGAAAAATAATATTGTGCTGATATAAAGAAGAATCTCATTACAAAATTGTCAGAAAATACAACATTGCTAAGGACAATAACAGTAAACAGGGATTAAGAGAAGAAATGTACCTGAAACGTGTTATCACAATAAGTGAGGAGGATATTATGTAGTGATGAGAATCAAATAACTAGGTAAGAAATAAACACAGGTAGAAAGAAATGTTGAACTTCAATTTTAATAATGGTTATCATGTGTGACTACTATCAGAGCATGTAATACGAGATCTATTAAGCCATCTACACAGAAGTGTCTGTGAATTGTTTCAACATCTATGACTCCGACTGCAGTTCCTAATGGGAATGCTCCTCTACTTCATATTTTAGCAGCAGGCAGTTAACTATGGCAACAGCAATGGCAATGGCTACAAGACACATGATCCCAGGGTCACATTGCATCACAAACATGCAAACACACACACACACACACACACACACACACACACACACACACACACACACACACACACACACACACACGAAAGCTTCATGCTACAGCAAAAAGTACATCACACTATGTGAGCTGTAATTTGTTATGACTAATTTTAACACAGTACTACATACTGGTTTCAAGAAGATAAAACATATATTCAAAATAAGTAGTGTTATTGACCATTATCTCCAGGCTTTAGTATATGCCTATCACTAGGATTATGGATACAAAAATGTTAAGTGAAACTTAGATGAGCTGCAAACCAGATACAAAATTTTATTGTAAAAAATAACATTATTATAAATAATCAGTTTGGATTCCAACCAGGAAAAAACACGCTGGATGCAATAAATAACTTTACTGAAAAGATATGCAAAGCACTTGACCAGAGGAATAAAGTTCCTGGTATTTTCTGTAAACTTACTAAAGCCTTGGACTCTGTAAACCATGCCTTACTTATCAACAAATTAGATAAAAATGGGATTAAGGGAAATTCTCTCAAATGGCTTACATTGTACCTGCAGAACAGAAAACAACGGGTAACTATCACTTCAAATGTGGTGAATTATTTTTCAAAGTGGATTACTGTATCACAAGGTGTGCCTCAAGGCTCCATTTTGGGGCCAATCTTGTTCCCATTCCATGTAAATGACTTATCCACAAATATCAATTCCCCATCAGTTCTGTTTGTGGAAGATACTTCTGTTTTAATTGAAGGTGGTGATGCAGAAAAAATTCCAAGCTTCATTGTGAGCACACTGGGTACCCTAGAAAACTGGTTCCAATTAAATGGGTTGAAACTGAACATTGCAAAAACCCATTACGTACATTTCCAAACCAAACACTCAAAATGTGCAGAGCTTAAAATACAGCACAATAATCAACTTATGGAAGAAGTTGACACTGTCAAATTCCTAGGACTAAATGTAGACAAGAACTTGAACTGGAACACACATATTGGCTCCTTATCAAATAAACTAAGCAGTTTTGCATTTGCAATGCAGATACTTGCAAATTCTACTGACATGAGTACACAAAAAATAGCATACCATAGTTGTTTTGAATCATTCATTAAGTATGGTATAATTATCTGGGGAAGTTCAAGTATAGTATCTCGTATACTAAAACTTCAGAAAAAAATTATCAGGCACATGTGTATCGCGCAGAAAACAGTATCTTGTTGCCCATTATTTCGACAACTGCAAATCCTAATTGTACCCTCCATATACATTTATGAAAGCATTTATGGATGTATTATCTTCCTACACACCAGGAAAAAATTATTTGAGGAAAATCACTTCAACCACACATACAACACAAGAAATAAAAATAACTTTATGCTTCCCATACACAAATTGAAATTATATGAATGAGCTCCACAGTATATGGGAGGACAATATATAACAAATTAATGGTCAAAGACATATTTAATGTTGAGCCAGAGATACTAAAATTAAGGCTACATCAGATTCCAGGGGAGAAATGCTACTATCCAATAGAAGAATTCTTAGAGGATCACATGATAATTTGAGCTAGGGTAATTTAGTGTTAGATTTTTTGATACTATGTTTATTATTGATATTATAAATCTCTCCGCCTTTTGTGTATATAAAACAAAATATTATTACTATGATGCTATATCTAAACACAGGTTTCTATGTTTACAGTACATTTTAAGAAACTTTTGACGCGTCCCCTGTACTTGAATCAAATGATTTTGATCATGTATGTTATGAGACTAATAAACCACAATTCAATTAAAAAAAAAATCAAGTAGCTTGATAAATTATATGAACTGTCTCAGATTATAACAATAAAGTCAAATGATATGACAGTAGATGGAAGCAGATTAGGTGAAGCAGCAGGATAGGCTAGAAGGCATGTCTAATGGTATATCAATACTTAAAACTGCAATAGGTAGAATTTATCTAATTGAGAGAATCTTAGCAAATATACCTATGGAGTTCAAAACAGAAATGAAAATACAGTGTGATCTGGTTAGGTAGGAGGTAGAGGAAAATTCTAATAATATCAATAAGATCAAACCATTAGAAGACTCTACTTTGACGCACTTTAAAACTGTAGCAGCCCAAATCTCAAATACAAAAGGTAGGGTCAAGTATTGGAATTAAATAGAAAGCTTATTGAAAGAGCTGCTGATCAACATACCTTAATTAGTTTGGAGAAGTGTATACAAGTATTAGTAAAACAGAATGTACAAGATAAAGGACACACTATTAGCAGTAATTTTAATTCTATGGATGGTACTGTTGATCATCAGAATGAATTTCCAAAATTGTGGCAAGAGTTAAATAACACTAAATGGAAACTTAGGATTAAAACATCTGCATTGAGCACTGAGTTATCTACAAAGGTGTTATAGGAATTACAATTAAGATTAAATTGGATAAAATATTCCCTGAATTTAAACCCAAAGGTGATTTACATCTGTCATATTTCTTAAGAGTATTTTCCAAATCCACATCCTATAAATGGGATGGCTCTAAAAATAGATTTTGCACTGGGAAATTTAGTAGGTGATGCTGCAGAATCGGAGACAACTCATTCTGAGGAATTTAAATTGTGGGAGGACTTCCAGGAAGATTTAAGAGATAACACTGATCAGTGAGTACACAAAAGAAATTAACTTGACAACTGACACAAAATACTGTAATAGATCATGTGTTGCATGTAAGAAATATACTGCATATTGATGATGAAAAACATTTCGTGCAGATTCTTGTGAGGCGACTACCTCACTGTGTATGAAAGGAGATACTGTACAGTGGAAGGTCTACTGTGGATAACTTATTACTGTTCATTAAAGGGTTAGATAGATTAAGCACAGGAAGAAGAGATTATGATCAGGGAAAAAACTGGAATGCTGGAGTTAAATATCTAGAGAATAATGAGGGCGATTGCTATACATCGAAATATTAAAGGCAAAAAGAAAGTAATTTTTGTTATGTAGACAGGAGTCCCAATCAAAGGCAAAATAAACACTAGGGGAAGTAATAATTCATAGGTACTGATTAATGCAAACAGCAATGACAGTGGAGAAACAAACAATCTATCTTACTCTAAACATAATACACAAATGGAGACTTATCCTACAGTAGTGACAGAAAACACCCCACATCCTGGAACATGGACCAAAATCCTGAATATAAGAGACCAATAACAGGGCCATATACTAAACTATTAATAACTTTTACTCAAGCAATACCTACAACGGAATGGCTATTATAAGAGGATAAAATAAATGAGGAGGAACAAGTGAAATCATTAATAAGAGGAAATGTGTAGGGAAAGAGTGTAAACATACACTTAGACTCTCAAAGCCAAATTTCATTAGAATCACAGGTATACCTCAAAACAATTAGAAACATAAATACATGTATTATTCTCCCAGTGACAAGAGTGTACATTAAAGAAATCACTGGCAGTAAAGGAAAACAAATGCCTAAGGATCACAATTACATAAAGAAATAAATTATTTTAAATTTATGCAAACTTTGTTAGGGGTACCTAATGTTACCTTACAAATGTTATTAGGTATTGATTGATTAGTAAGGCATTAAGTAAAAATGGACTTTAACAATAGATTATTATACTGAAATCATGATTCTCAGAATTACGTTGCAGCATTTAAGCAAATCTCATAGGAAATATCACTGTCTTATTATTAAATACTATGTAGTTAGTTGCCACCACTCTAATAAAGCTGCAAGCTCATGAATCCATCTGTAAATGAAGGAGCAACAAAATGATTTATACAATATTTTATTGAAGTATAGCAGTGTGTTTTCTGATAAGCCAGGAGTGATAGGAGACTACATTTGTAGCTTTAAAATAAAAGATCATGAATCACTCTTTTGTAAACCATACGCAGTTGCACTAAGTTTAAGACCAGCTGTGAATGAAGAAATAAATAAGATAGCTAGAAAATAACCTGACAGAAAGGAATTTAAGCATATACAATAACCATTTACTAGTTGTGAAGACAGCCACATGAGGTGTGTGCTTAGTTTTAGATACTCACACAAACATGTAAAACTGCAAATGGACATACCCATATATATCAATGATTTGTTAGTAATGTGTGAGCAAAGAATGTACTTCAGTTCAGTGGATCTCATGACCGGGTGTTGGCAGGTAAAATTGCATAATGACTCAAGATAATATACTACTTTACTCTTCAATGGTAGATCTTATCAGTTTACAGTATTACTTTTCAGTTTAAAGATATTGCTCTTGGTGTTCACATGAGCACCAGATGATGCTCTGGATAAGGAATTATTAGAGAGATTAATTACGTATGTAGATGATATATTACTAGTACCCAAGACTTGGGAGAAGTATATTATTAACTAAAACGTAACATACATTTTATGAAAAAGACATCACAATCAAACTTTCAAAATCACATTTTGGAAGGGAGAACTAAAATTTCTAGGGCACCTTATACAAACGAAAAGAATCAGACCTGATCCAGAAACAATAAGAATTTCAAAGATCATCCAAAACTGAAAAATGTCAAACTTTTGTTATCTTTTCTGGGTTTAACTGGATTCTAACACCACAACATAAATGGCCAACCAACGAATTATCCAAGGCTATTACCACTGTTGAGACAAAGTGCAAATTTGTTATGAGATGAAGGGGTGTCAGAAGCATTTAATAATATTAAAGAAGTGTTAGTCAATGGACTTACCTTAAAACACCCAGTAATGAATGAAGCTTTTAAGTTAGCAGCCATGTTTCTGAGTTGTTATCACTTGTGAACTATTTCAAGGAGAGTGGAATCCCACATTATGAGATCATAGGACAGTAGCTGTACTGAGAGTCACACCAAAAATGAGCTTAACAATATAACAAGTGAGAAGGAATGGTTGACAACTGTATGGAGCATACAAAAGTTTCAACTGCTCATTTAGCGATCTAACATCATAAGACACATGGACAACCATGATTTAGGCTTTCTTATTGGACACAGACTATTACATGTAGTTCAATGCAATGGGTATTTTTCCAAAGATGATATCAAATACAAATAAATTATATAAAAAGATCAGAGAATATAGTACCAGATGCATTGTCATCATTCTCATTAGGCATAAATGACATTATATGTGCTGCCAGACCAGGAGTTATTTTTCAATTAACTGTCTGAATATAAGTTACACTAATGGTGAAGTGCAGGTACTAGCACTGAGAATAAAACAAGATGTAAAAACTGATGAATATTTTGCTAATAAGGGAGAAAAATGACAAAGCTAGCTAAGAGGACAATAGGTAAGGATGCACTGTTTTGGAAGTTGTGAGCTGTTGAAACACAGTGGAGGTTATGCAGTCCACAAACAGTGGAGTGTGACCTCATATTGTTTATACATAAAGGCTTTAGGCACTAAAAAAAGAACCCAACACTGTAAACCACTATTTCAACAGCTAAAAATCCTGCCACTGCCATGCCTCTATATATTGGAACTAGCTTGTTTTACAGTACAGCATTTGGACACCCTCGACAGAAATGCAGACCACCACACACGACACCAGAAACAAAACACAGTTACAAATTATAGTCCACAACACAAAATTATATGCGAATGGGGTTAAATTTATGGGCATTACAATATACAACCACCTCCCAGCAGACATAAAAACAAGCAAAAACCCAAAAATAATGAGAATTAAATTAAAGGAATTGCTACTAAATCACTGTTTCTATTTCGTACATGAATATCTTGAAACAAAATTTTAATTACTTGCAATAAGCTGTTTATTCAGTTGTAGATGTTTCTACTTAGTAAGATAATTTAATTATTGTTTGTTACTCATATTCTGTCTGTATCTCTTATATGTATTCTGCTATGTGCATTATGCACCACCGCCATCTCTCATCACACGCCACCTCTTTTATATTTTGTCTATATATCCTATATGTATTCTGCTATGTGAGTTATGTGCCACTACTGTCATCTCTCGTCATATACCATCTTAACATAATTTTTCACATTGACTTGTCCTATATCATGATATGCTTTGCTGTACAAATTGTATGACCAATAATAAATCAAATCAATCAAATCAAATCTTCGGTAAGACACTTTGCACTCAGAAATTTGTTGGTATCTACGAAAATGACTCCTAGTTTATTGCATTTCTTTAATATTGCCGTTTATTCCCCTCACACAGCTATCACTCAACGATCTCCTGTACACAGTGCCACTTATTATTATTCTGGAATTTGGGTAGAGTTTTCTGGCTGTTCGAATGAGGATCCTTGTGTGGTTTAAAATTTCTTCCTCACTGTTGTTTCAAAGCGAATTTGCTCCCACAAGGACAAAAACACCTTTTGGCTTTCTGCTGTGCTTATCTGCTGCATTCTCTCTTGAGTTTAAGACGTTATTTAGGTGTGTATGCAATTGATGTGCCTTGATTCCCGGTCGAACGTCGATTTCGGAGTTTGGAACGACTATGTTTTTCAACAATGAATCACCTATAATAAAGAATTCACTTTCTGCCTTATTACAATGCTTCTTTTGGTCTTTTTTGTACGTTATGCTGGTCCACTTCTATTTGTTTGGTTCTTCCGTATCTTCAGTTTCTTTTTCTTTCGTAATGGTGGCTGAGTTTTTTTCGTTGTTTGTCACTTGTATCACTATTTGCCGAAGTAGGTCCATCTCAAACTAGAAATTTTTCACATACACAATACTTTTCACGTCTTAGTGCAATATTTTCCTGCTTTAGCAATGTCAGTTCTGCTTTCAGAGCATCAATGTCACTTTGAAGAAGACGAATAATTTCGTCCTTAGAACTTTGTGCCGATGTTAATGGTGCATTTTCGTCACTTGTACAGTCAAGGCAAGTCCACTGAATATTGTTATTGTTGTTGTGGTCTTCAGTCCTGAGACCGGTTTGATGCAGCTCTCCATGCTAGTCTATCCTGTGCAAGCTTCTTCATCTCCCAGTACCTACTGCAGCCTACATCCTTCTGAATCTGCTTAGTGTATTCATCTCTTGGTCTCCCTCTACGATTTTTACCCTCCACACTGCCCTCCAGTACTAAATTGGTGCCTTGACGCCTCAGAACATGTCCTATCAACCGATCCCTTCTTCTGGTCAAGTTGTGCCACAAACTCCTCTTCTCCCCAATTCTATTCAATACCTCCTCATTAGTTATGTGATCTACCCATCTAATCTTCAGCATTCTTCAGTAGCACCACATTTTGAAAGCTTCTATTCTCTTCTTGTGTAAACTATTTATCGTCCACGTTTCACTTCCATACATAGTTACACTCCATACAAATACTTTCAGAAATGACTTCCTGACACTTAAATCTAACTCGATGTTAACAAATTTCTCTTCTTCAGAAACGCTTTCCTAGCCATTGCCAGTCTACATTTTATATCCTCTCTAATTCGACCATCATCAGTTATTTTGCTCTGCAAGTAGCAAAACTCTTTTACTACTTTAAGTGTCTCATTTCCTAATCTAATTCCCTCAGCATCACCTGACTTAATTCGACTACATTCCATTTCCTTGTTTTGCTTTTGTTGATGTTCATCTTATACCCTCCTTTCAAGACACTGTCCATTTCGTTCAACTGCTCTTCCAAGTCGTTTGCTCTCTCTGACAGAAATAGAATGTCATCGGTGAACCTCAAAGTTTTTATTTCTTCTCCTATTACGAACTTTTCTTTTGTTTCCTTTATTGCTTGCTTAATATACAGATTGAATAGCACCAGGAAGAGCTACAACCCTGTCTCACTCCCTTCCCAACCACTGCTTCCCTTTCATGTCCCTCGACTCTTATTACTGCCTTCTGCTTTCTGTACAAATTGTAAAACTTAATATTGTCATTTATAAATTTCAGACACACGTTTCTGCACTTCTCATGTAACCAAAAGTTGCACTTAATCCACCGAATTCCTTTGACTAAACATTTTTTACACTTTCTGCACGAAGAACTATTTAAATTCAATTGATTTTGGAGCATCCTATGACCACACAATCCTACCAGCGCCATCATTTCCTTGCACATGAATAAGAATGTAATTGGTGAGCTGTTATTAAAACTACTTAAATGGCCTACTTTAAGAAAGATGGACTCATAAGATATCAGTTGATAATCTACATAGACAGACATAATTATAAGTAAGGAAATACAGTTAGAAAGCTCAAATGCCCTCATTCCAAATACATGACTTAGTTCTCATCAAAGAATTCTGTCAGACCTCCAACTTAAAGAAGCAAATCTACATCTACATTCTACATCTACATTTATACTCCGCAAGCCACCCAACGGTGTGTGGCAGAGGGCACTTTACGTGCCACTGTCATTACCTCCCTTTCCTGTTCCAGTCGCGTATGGTTCGCGGGAAGAACGACTGTCTGAAAGCCTCTGTGCGCGCTCTAATCTCTCTAATTTTACATTCGTGATCTCCTCGGGAGGTATAAGTAGGGGGAAGCAATATATTCGATACCTCATCCAGAAACGCACCCTCTCGAAACCTGACGAGCAAGCTACACTGCGAAGCAGAGCGCCTCTCTTGCAGAGTCCGCCACTTGAGTTTGTTAAACATCTCCGTAACGCTATCCTGTGACGAAACGCGCCGCTCTTCTTTGAATCTTCTCTATCTCCTCCGTCAACCCGATCTGGTACGGATCCCACACTGATGAGCAATACTCAAGTATAGGTCGAACGAGTGTTTTGTAAGCCACCTCCTTTGTTGATGGACTACATTTTCTAAGGACTCTCCCAATGAATCTCAGCCTGGTACCCGCCTTACCAACAATTAATTTTATATGATCATTCCACTTCAAATCGTTCCGCACGCATACTCCCAGATATTTTAAAGAAGAAACTGCTACCAGTGTTTGTTCCGCTATCATATAATCATACAATAAAGGATCCTTCTTTCTATGTATTCGCAATACATTACATTTGTCTATGTTAAGGGTCAGTTGCCACTCCCTGCACCAAGTGCCTATCCGCTGCAGATCTTCCTGCATTTCGCTACAATTTTCTAATGCTGCAACTTCTCTGTATACTACAGCATCATCCGCGAAAAGCCGCATGGAACTTCCGACACTATCTACTAGGTCATTTATATATATTGTGAAAAGCAATGGTCCCATAACACTCCCCTGTGGCACACCAGAGGTTACTTTAACATCTGTAGACGTCTCTCCGTTGATAACAACATGCTGCATTCTGTTTGCTAAAAACTCTTCAATCCAGCCACACAGCTGGTCTGATATTCCGTAGGCTCTTACTTTGTTTATCAGGCGACAGTGCGGAACTGTATCGAACGCCTTCCGGAAGTCAAGAAAAATAGCATCTACCTGGGAGCCTGTATCTAATATTTTCCGGGTCTCATGAACAAATAAAGCGAGTTGGGTCTCACACGATTGCTGTTTCTGGAATCCATGTTGATTCCTACATAGTAGATTCTGAGTTTCCAAAAACGACATGATATTCGAGCAAAAAACATGTTCTAAAATTCTACAACAGATCGACGTCAGAGATATAGGTCTATAGTTTTGCGCATCTGCTCGACGACCCTTCTTGAAGACTGGGACTACCTGTGCTCTTTTCCAATCATTTGGAACCTTCCGTTCCTCTAGAGACTTGCGGTACACGGCTGTTAGAAGGGGGGCAAGTTCTTTCGCGTACTCTGTGTAGAATCGAATTGGTATCCCATCAGGTCCAGTGGACTTTCCTCTGTTGAGTGATTCCAGTTGCTTTTCTATTCCTTGGACACTTATTTCGATGTCAGCCATTTTTTCGTTTGTGCGAGGATTTAGAGGAGGAACTGCAGTGCGGTCTTCCTCTGTGAAACAGCTTTGGAAAAAGGTGTTTAGTATTTCAGCTTTACGCTTGTCATCCTCTGTTTCAATGCCATCATCATCCCGGAGTGTCTGGATATGCTGTTTTGAGCCACTTACTGATTTAACGTAAGACCAGAACTTCCTAGGATTTTCTGTCAAGTCGGTACATAGAATTTTACTTTCGAATTCACCGAACGCTTCACGCATAGCCCTCCTTACGCTAACTTTGACATTGTTTAGCTTCTGTTTGTCTGAGAGGTTTTGGCTGCGTTTAAACTTGCAGTGAAGCTCTCTTTGCTTTCGCAGTAGTTTCCTAACTTTGTTGTTGTACCACGGTGGGTTTTTCCCGTCCCTCACAGTTTTACTCGGCACGTACCTGTCTAAAACGCATTTTACGATTGCCTTGAACTTTTTCCATAAACACTCAACATTGTCAGTGTCGGAACAGAAATTTTCATTTTGATCTGTTAGGTAGTCTGAAATCTGCCTTCTATTACTCTTGCTAAACAGATAAACCTTCCGCCCTTTTTTTATATTCCTATTAACTTCCAAATTCAGGGATGCTGCAACGGCCTTATGATCACTGATTCCCTGTTCTGCACTTACAGAGTCGAAAAGTTCGGGTCTGTTTGCTACCAGTAGGTCCAAGATGTTATCTCCATGAGTCGGTTCTCTGTTTAATTGCTCAAGGTAATTTTCGGATAGTGCACTCAGTATAATGTCACTCGATGCTCTGTCCCTACCACCCGTCCTAAACATCTGAGTGTCCCAGTCGATATCTGGTAAATTGAAATCTCCACCTAAGACTATAACATGCTGAGAAAATTTATGTGAAATGTATTCCAAATTTTCTCTCAGTTGTTCTGCCACTAATGCTGCTGAGTCGGGGGGTCGGTAAAAGGAGCCAATTATTAACCTAGCTCGGTTGTTGAGTGTAACCTCCACCCATAATAATTCACAGGAACTATCCACTTCTACTTCACTACAGGATAAACTACTACTAACAGCGACGAACACTCCACCACCGGTTGCATGCAATCTATCCTTTCTAAACACCGTCTGTACCTTTGTAAAAATTTCGGCAGAATTTATCTCTGGCTTCAGCCAGCTTTCTGTACCTATAACAATTTCAGCTTCAGTGCTTTCTATCAGCGCTTGAAGTTCCGGTACTTTACCAACGCAGCTTCGACAGTTTACAACTACAATACCGATTGCTGCTTGGTCCCCGCATGTTCTGACTTTGCCCCGCACCCGTTGAGGCTGTTGCCCTTTCTGTACTTGCCCGAGGCCATCTAACCTAAAAAACCGCCCAGCCCATGCCACACAACCCCTGCTACCCGTGTAGCCGCTTGTTGCGTGTAGTGGACTCCTGACCTATCCAGCGGAACCCGAAACCCCACCACCCTATGGCGCAAGTCGAGGAATCTGCAGCCCACAAGGTCGCAGACCCGTCTCAGCCTCTGATTCAGACCCTCCACTCGGCTCTGTACCAAAGGTCCGCAGTCAGTCCTGTCGACGATGCTGCAGATGGTGAGCTCTGCTTTCATCCCGCTAGCGAGACTGGCAGTCTTCACCAAATCAGATAGCCGCCGGAAGCCAGAGAGGATTTCCTCCGATCCATAGCGACACACATCATTGGTGCCGACATGAGCGACCACCTGCAGATGGGTGCACCCTGTACCCTTCATGGCATCCGGAAGGACCCTTTCCACATCTGGAATGACTCCCCCCGGTATGCACACGGAGTGCACTTTGGTCTTCTTCCCCTCACTTGCTGCCATATCCCTAAGGGGCCCCATTACGCGCCTGACGTTGGAGCTCCCAACTACCAGTAAGCCCACCCTCTGCGACCGCCCGGATCTTGCAGACTGAGGGGCAACCTCTGGAACAGGACAGGCAGCCATGTCAGGCCGAAGATCAGTATCAGCCTGAGTATCAGCCAGAGACAGAGCCTGGTGGCTTTTGTGTAAGAGCACAAGAGCACATGGGCACCCTAACTTTTGACACCTTCTGGATTTATTTGAAGTTTTCCTCTGAATGCCGTTAAACATTATGAGATGAGGTAATCCAAAATACAAGGCACTGAATCTATCACATTACTGTATACTACATTGCTACTTCTCTGGACTCTGAAACCTGACATCAGGGTCATGAACACACCTTCAGTTGTGCGTGTTTGAAGTAGCTTTTACACATGTGCAACTGACATGACATAATTGCCTTATGGGCCAAATACAAACGGATTTGATTAACAAAGTCCACAGTTCATGGAATGCACAGCTAGCTCTTTCCACTCAACTACAAGTTTGTGTCAGTTCCACCAGGTGGCAGCACACTGGAGCAGACTTTTATCCTTGTTCACTTGTCATAAATCCCGCCAGATTTTAACACACTCCTCAGACAGATATACAAATTAACTCACAATATAGAAAATTAGATCAGAAATCAGTATATGTTTTATTATACTGGTAGAAAAACCAGTTTTGTGGGATTGTGAATGAGATATAGTACATTAAGTTTTCGATTTTATCACAGAGTAATCCATTTAAAGTGCTGAGAATCATAAAGCACATCAAAGTCAGTTGTGTTACTGTACCATTTATTATGCTTCTGGATTGACACCCCTCCTACTTTCTACAAATCCCTTCAAATCCTGGAACACCACGTGCTCTTCCTCGCCTATAGCATCTGCCTCTCCTACCCCATGCAAATTCTCTACAACTTAATTCTGTTCCCACACCTCCCCCTTTTCCTCGAATGGATATGGATCCTTTACACCTCCCGCAAACTTGATCCCCCTCACCTGCTTGTCACTCCCATCCTTTCCCACCCCTGTCCACTCCCAATAGCACCTTCCCTAGTATAGTCTGTATATTTGTTTAAGGCATTTAATTCAATTTCAGTGATTGTATGACAATCTGATCTGATGGTAGAATAGGAGGGTGGGGATTCTGTATCTGTGACAAATGAGAAGCTGTCCAAACCTGCTGGGTCATAGCAAACAGTGAGCATCTCACAAAACTTAGCCATTCTTGGCAGGGATAGTTTTGGCATGCTGATGAGTGCAGGTAGTCTGCTATAACTGTGACACTTTTCATGCTTCAGCTGATCTTAGGATATTGTGTGTCATGAGTAAAGTGGATATTGGCTTAATTGCCTAGATTGTGAATGTTGCACAAATATTTACACAAAAATGTGCAAGTTGAGTGGTGCACTAATAAGGTAGATGGCTGTTGAGGTCAAACAAAACTTAGTGTGCAGCTTTTGAAAAACCTCCCACATCCTCTTTCTATTACTTTTGCCCACATAAGGTAGGACTCCCTCTGGACTGACTTTCAGTTCCCCAGATAATCAGAGATGAAAATAGATATTAATTACCCCGAGGAAATATCTTCTAGTGGTTAGGTGGGTCACTGATTCAAACTATCATCCAATCCCAAAGAGAGATCAACAGGCTAGCTCACCAGGGCAATCACTTTCTGGTGCTAAAAGTATCAATTTAAATAGGGTGCACATGTATCAAAGTGTTTTTGAGGTGTCAACAAATAAATGAGCTGAAATGATTCTTGAAGGGTGGTTCGATGTCAAGTGGTCTGGGAAACACCAATTGATCATTTCAGATCTTGTTCAGTTTTGGTGTGTATGTTCACTAAATACTCACAGGAATTTAACAAATTTTATCTCCCAAACTGTAATACTTTGTGGAGGTCATTTAGCTCACTATTTCTGCTCTAAGAAGTATTCAAAACTGTCAATAAATTTTATCATGACAAAGTGTCTCCCAAATTGAAGTAGTTTTATCTTTTTTACTTTTATGAGGTTTATTTCATTGGTTTAAAAACTTCTACTTTTTTGACATTATTACTTGATGTCTCGTTTATAAACACAAAAGAAATAAGGTGTATTGCATAAGGCGGAACTTCTCATCCCATTTTTTTTATAAACCCTGTTAAGTCCTATCAATTTTCAGTTTACAGTTTTTAGATATAGAGTAATGACTTTGTCCAAAAACAAATTTGTTGCCAAAGTGAGTGATATTTGGACCCTAGTATCTCAAAACAGTCACCTGATCTGCACTCATTTTAACTGCATTTTGAAAGAGTATCTGTTTCTCTAAAAAATATTAAATTTCAAAGAATGCCTTTTTTCTTAAAGGTCTACAATTATCCAGTAAAATTTCTCATGCAGATGAGTATGGGTTCATGCCAGAGAAATATAGACATAAGGATGAAAAATTATTTTTTGCCAACCTTAATCCTCCCTCACATCATATTGACATTGAAGTTCCACAATTGTTTGAATTTACTACCAATTTCTCCCATAAATGAGATTTTTTTAGAATACAGCCTGGTGAACAGGAACTATAAAATTCACCAAAGAATCATTAATATGTCTGTATGTTGGTAGACACATTCTCTGACCTCCTTTGTTTTTGTGGAGAAGGTGCTGCAATAATAATTAACTACAAGCTGTAGTAACACTATGTGAAACATTAATTGTCTCTCAGATGCATAATTAGAATTATTTTTGGTTATTCTGTTTTGCAGTGTTTAATGTACCACATGTAAAATAAAAACTGAATATTTATGAAAAACTGGGATTATTCTGAAAGTTTCTTCTTTTAGGGCTGCAGTATACATGAAAAAATAAACTTTAAAAATTTAACCAAACTTTGTTTTTGCATATAACATGGTACCGTTTTTCTGAATACCTCACATATTCAGTAAGCAAAGAAAACCTCCCAGACTGTTTTTTCAGTAAACTGGATGCTTCAAGTTGTGTAGGCCTTATGATTCCTAGGAAAGACTGCTCAATATAGGACATTTTGTTCTCAGTAAAATCGTTTCTGAGCCATTGTTGCCAGAGGTCGAGTGATGAATGTACAAACTGCCTATTGACTTTTGTCTCAGGTTCTTCGGCCGACGTTCATATAATGATTTTTCTGACGTTTCGCCAGCACGAGTGGCTGGCATTGTCAAAGCTTCACCCTCCATTGCCGGTGATGAACTGGAGCCGAGCTCGTGGGCGCAGACTATATGTACCTGGCGCGCCAACGTCCGAGGGCTTCTCCGCGGTCATACATACAACATGGAGAGACTTGGCAAGAACGGATCAGGAACTTCTGGACATTTTCTATCAACTAAGTAGCAGAATGCATCGAGACGACTGGCACAAGATCGACAGCATCACTCACAGGAGCATGCAGAACAAACTCGAGCGCTGCACCGAGCGACAGAAGAAAAAGTTTGAAAGATGCCGGAAGCAGACCGACAAGGCAATTCCCGACATGTCACACACAGTGGTCAACCTCACTGAACGACAATTGACCGAAGAGGAAGTGTCTGTTCTTCAAAATGGAGGGAATTTCGCTATCGTCCCGAGATCTATACCTATGGAGGATGTCATTGCCAACACCGAAGCAGCCACTCGGACCCATCCTTGTGAAAGGGCAGAGGAAATACGCACGGAAACAGCCAGGATACTGCGCCGAGCAAAACCACCAGCTTGCAACCTGAAGAAAGATGAGGTACAAGCCATTAAGAATCTCAACGCCGACAAGAGCATATTGGTACTGCCTGCCAATAAGGGGAATGCGACCGTCGTAAAGAAGACCAAAGATTATGAGCAAAAGATCCGAGACCTATTAGATCCGACGACGTACCGAAAACTAAGCGCAGATCCGACGCAGCGTATCACACGGAATACGAATCGATTAATCAAGGCGTCTTCTCTGCCGGCGGACATACAGAGAAACCTGC
Source organism: Schistocerca cancellata (assembly GCF_023864275.1). NCBI lineage: Eukaryota > Metazoa > Arthropoda > Insecta > Orthoptera > Acrididae > Schistocerca > Schistocerca cancellata. The sequence continues at coordinate 342,629,086 of NC_064626.1, read as the reverse complement.
GCAACACAAAAGCTCTACCACCTCGGCTGTATGGATTACCCAAGATCCATAAGAACAACGTTCCACTGAGACCGATCGTTAGCGCTCCTGCATCACCGACATATAAACTGACAAAACACTTGGCCTCTCTGCTCCAGCCACACGTGGGAAAGACCGACACATACATTAAGGACTCAGGACATTTCATTGAGAAGCTGAAGAAACTGAAACTTGCACCAAACGACATCTTGGTCAGCTTTGATGTTGTTTCGTTATTTACGAAAGTGCCACTCAGTGACACTCTGGAGCACATCGGTTCCATTTTCCCGCAGGACATCAGAAAGCTCTTCCATGCATGTCTCACCACGAGCTATTTCACGTGGAATGGAGATTTCTACGAACAGCTGGAAGTCGTCGCCATGGGTAGTCCTCTCATTCCAGTGGTAGCCAACTTCTTCATGGAACAATTCGAGCACAGGCAGTGGACTCGGCGACTTGCAAACCTAAGGTGTGGTACAGGTACGTCGATGATACTTTCGTGGTGTGGAGCCACGGTGAAGAACAGCTCGGTGACTTCCTAAGACACTTGAACAGCCTCCATGCCAACATAACATTTACCATGGAAGTAGAAAAGGACAAGAAACTGCCATTTCTAGATGTGCTGGTCACAAGGGACGGCAAAAACCTGGGACACAGCGTGTATCGAAAACCGACACACACGGACCGATACCTGCACAAACTGTCAAACCACCACCCGAGCCATAAAAGAGGCATGATTAGTACACTTGTAACGAGAGCAGGACGAATATGTGAGCCGCAACACCTCAAACGAGAAATGCAACACCTGGAAACTGTCCCGAGGAGCAATGGGTACTCCACAAATTATATTAGAAGTGTAACAGAGCCAAAGACTCGGCAAAGTAAGTAACCAGAAAAAGAAATGTCGGGTACGGCCTTTCTGCCATACATTCCCAGAGAGACGGACAGAATCGGCCGTATATTGCGCAAACATGGTGTAAAGACGATTTTCAAACCGACAAGGAGGATCAAAGAGTGTCTTAGATCGGCGAAGGAGAAAAGAGACCCACTTGCAATGTCGGGAATATACCGTATACCATGCACATGCGGAAAAGTTTATGTCGGATTGACTGGACGATCCATCAACACCAGGATCAAAGAGCATAAGCGACATTGCAGGTTGGGGCAGGTGGAGAAATTGGCCGTGGCAGAGCACGCACTGAATGAGACCGACCACGTAATAAAATTCGCCGACACGGAAGTTCTGGCTGTAGAGAAGCACGATCACACGCGCTTGTTCAGAGAAGCTGTAGAAATACAAAAACACGCGAACAGTTTGAACAAGAAAGAGGAAAGCCTTAAGGTAAACGGATCCTGGCTTCCCGTACTGCAGCTAACGACCGTCGCAAGTAGCAAGAGGAGAACCGCACCAGAAATGACCGCAGAGAAGCCCTCGGACATTGGCGCGCCAGGTACATATAGTCTGCGCACGCGAACTCGGTTCCAGTTCACCACCGGCAATGGAGGGTGAAGCTTTGACAATGCCAGCCACTTGTGCTGGCGAAACGTCAGAAAAATCATTATATGAACGTCGGCCGAAGAACCCGAGACAGAAGCCAATAGGCAGTTTGTCAACAAGTGGCCATGAAAGCCTTAACAATTTTGTAATGAATGTACAATTTACAATTTCTCTTCATCATAAAGCTGTATGGCTAACAAAATTTGAATTTCTGAAAATTTCGTGTTGTAATCAATAGAGAGAGACAGACAGAGAGAGAGAGAGAGAGAGGGGGGGGTGTAAGGGAGGGGGAGAGAGAGAGAGAGAGAGAGAGAGAGAGAGAGAGAGAGAGAGGGAGGGAGGTGGGAGAGGTATGGAAGGAAAGAGAGAAAGAAAAAGAAAAGGAAGAAGTGTGTGTGTGTGTGTGTGTGTGTGTGGGTGCGTGTGTGTGTGTGTGTGTGTGTGTGTGTGTGTGTGTTTGTTTGGTGCTTACGAGAACTCAATGGCAAGGTTATAAGCGCCCTTACACTTCTTAAAAGAAATGTATGTGGACAGAACAGCAAAAATGGTAACATATGCACTAAGACAACAAATAAATAATAAAATGTGCTATGCAGGAGATTAAAATACTAGTAAAATGACAGATCAGCTAAAAGGAAAGCACATGGAATTTTACCCACTGACCACTTAAAAAAACATGGCTGAGCCAGTCACTTTGTAGACACATTCATACCATTCCCCTTAAAACTTGGGAAAAATACTGAACAATTCACAAGACTTTTAAACTTGAATCACATTCATCTGAACATTACTTAAAATAGACATCAGATACGTTGGCAAATTCACCATGGCCCACTGGTCAGAAAATAAAACACTGTCTAGTAAAATACAGTGCACAGTGGTCTACATTCCACAAGCATGTCACACTGGAGAGTCCTCTCACCAGACTAATAACCCATGTGTCATGCCTATGCAAAGACGAGTAAGAAGGACCTTGTCCTGTCCACGTGGCTGGAAGGAGGTGCACCACAGCTCAGTTGTGCGCTTCACTACACGGAGTTTATTGTCGGTCACTTCCAGCGCATCTTGCCTTCAATTTTGTACCTCAACAGCGAGGTGATAGAATGCAGGGTGAAGGCACACTGAAGTAGCTGAGAATCATGACACACTTCCTTTGCTGCTAGATCTTCCCTTTCATTTTCATCAATGCCCATGTGCTCTGGTACCCAGCAGAATGACACCTCCTTCCTCACTGATTGTAGCTGGAGGAGGGCCTCGTGGACATACTGGACTACTTTACCTGCTGAGTACAAACATTTCAGAGAGTGAAGGGCACTCAGAAAATCAGAACAGACAAGAAATCTAGCACTGGAAGAACATCTCATCTGCGCCAGTGCCCACAGGGTAACATATAATTCTGAGTCAAAGACTAAATTCTTGAGGCAGTAGGACCTTACAGGCATAATCCAGGAAAATGACAGATCAACCAACAGAGCCCCCTGCTTAGCCCCTTCCATAAAGATAGCTACATAGTTGTGGTGCTCATTTTTATATGAGCACCATCCTATAAGCAGCCCTGGCCAACTGAATCCCCTCTTGGTGGAGACGTCTGTGATCTTCAAAAAACAAGGCTTCAGCAATCCACAAATTGTGCTCCTACAGTTCAGCTATGAATACACAACAGGTCAATGAAACTGCAGCAGACACGCCCATGTCCTGTCTGCTCCCAAAGACCTCCGGTTAAGGCTCTTGATGATGTTCAGTGTCTCATGGGTTTTGATTTTCAGGTCTCTTAGATGTGGAAACCATGGCAATTTGGAGACAAAAAGGAGGCCCAGAAACCTCACCGAGTCTCTAAAATGTAGGATGCTGTCCCTCATATGCAAGTCAGATAAATTAAAAATATGATGCAAATGATTAAAATGAACACACACAAACTTATCTGGAGAAAATTGAAACCCTGTCTTTGCAGCCTACTCCTCTAGCCTCTGCAATGTAATTTGCAACTGATGGCTCACTGTTGCAACATTGTAGGAGGAATAGAAAACAGCAAAATCACCCACAAATACTGTGCACTGTACAGGACTCCATACTGCAGACATGATACTGTTTACGGCTATGGCAAAGAGGATAACACTTAAAACACTGCCCTGACCATTCTGCTGCTCAAAATGATCTGACAGTGAGTCATGAACTCAGGTCCTACAGAACCCTGAGACAGAAAAGACCACATGAAGAGGGGGAAGTGGCCAAAAAAAGCTCCAATGATGCAGCTATGTAAGAATAAGTGTCCCCAAGTAACACTATATGCTTTACTGATATCGAAGAATATGGCCATACAGTGATGTTTATGTAGGAAAGCCTGCTAACTACTCACCTCTAGCATGGTCAGGTTGTTGACAGTGGACTGAAGTCTCCGGAAGTCACACTGGGAGTGACTAAGGAGTTGCCTGGTATCTAATAACCAGACCATATGATGGTTAACCATTTGCTCCATGGTCTTTCCTATACAGCTTGTTAAGGTGATATTCCTGTAACTACTGGGAGATGTGGGGTCTCTCCCTGGTTTGAGGAGAGGGATGAAATTTGCCTCCATCCATGAGTTGGGAAAGTTGCCTGTCTGCCATATAAGATGAAAGCACTCAAGGAGAATTTCCTTTGATGTAAGTGGTAGATGTCGAAGCATGCAGTACTAGATTTGGTTGTGACCAGTTGCAGTGTCACAAGCCTTGGACAGTGCTGGTTCCACCTCCCCTTGGAGAAAGGGGCATTGTAGCACTCAGAACTGCTTGATCTTAAGTCCCACTTTCCCCTCTCTATAGTCACACGGTAGTGATGAAGTGCTGGGTCCTGGCTTGCACTGGCAGTAATTTTTGCAAAATGCTCTGCCAGCATCTGAGCGATATCTCCAAGTGTTGTATGCAGACACCCCTGTTTCAGTACTGCTGCTGTTGGTGGACGACTATGTTTACCTGAAATCATGTGGATGACTTCCAATATTTTTGTAGAAAAAGTGGAAAAACTTATAGAGTCCAGAAATGATTGCCATAACTTCTTCTTGCTCTCTTTAATGACACATTGAACCTTGGCTCTCACAACTTGAAAGGCTATGAGGAGATCTGCTGTAGGGTGGCATTTAAATTGTTGAAGAGCTGTACACCTGTCCCAGATTGCTGAATGGCACTCGTCTGTCCACCAAGCTACAGGTTGCCTCCTAAGACGACCTGAGGTATCTGAAATGAATAAGTTAGCAGCATGGATAAGTCAGCAGCATGTGTTGTGGTCCATGCATTGGCAGATGTTGTCGAGATGCTCCAACCAAACCAGAAAACTGAACAGTGTCCAGTTACTCCTCCTGACCATCAATTTTGTCATGAGGCCCTCCAAGACTTGACCCGAGGGCAAGTGGAAGTTGAGTCACACAAGACACGGTGAGCATTGCAGTCTCCCAAGAGAATAAATGAGTGGGAGAGTTGATCCGTAAGATATGTGAGACCCTCAGAGTCTACTGCATCAGATGAAGGTAAATACAGTGAGAAAACTGTGATCCTCTAACTCGTGTGAATTTCAACTGCAATTGCTTACAGGTCAGTAGCCAGGGAGAGAGCAGAGGAGTAGTATGCATTATTTACAAACATAGCAACACCCTCACTGGCCCTTTCTCCAGACAGGTTATCCTTGTGATAGACTGTACAGTCCCATAGGACAGGGAAGAAGACACTTTAAATGCATTTTCTGCATACAGATGCATCCAGGACCTTCCTGCGCTAAGAACGTCAGTTCCCCCACATGTGTCCTGAACCCATTAACATTCCACTGAAGATGGGAGCCATTTAACATGGGGGTTCTGCTTTCACTCTGTCTTGCTGCCTAGGAGGGTAGCCAATCATATGAGGAGGCTTAGCTTTGGGGCAACATGACTGCCCCAGTAAGACATCAAGTACCATTAGCTTTGATGAAGCACCAAGAGATACATTCGAGAGGATGTGTTCAAAATTGTTGGACAGTTGATTTCCTGGCTCTGCCAGTGGTTGACGCTTTGTCTTGGATTTTTTGTCCTGAGTGGGCTTTGGGGCCACAACTGTGGCTGTGGTTGTAGCAGCACTGGATGGTGGACCAGGGTGGACCACCAGAGAGGTAGGGAGCTCCACAACAGCGGCAAGCACAGCCTCGTCTGAAGTCTCAGGTGGAGGTAAGGGCTTTGAAATAACTGCAGCAGAACAAGTGCACTGACAGATGCAGGTGCTAACACTGGCAACCTCCATTGTGTAGCAGCATCAGTTTTAGGGATTGGTTGTTTAAGAATAGACACAAAGTAGATAGCAAATGTTGGAGGCTGCATGGCCTTATAGATCTTACTGGCCTCTCCATACAAGATACATTTAACTGTTTCTCTTTATTGTATCTTCCTTTCTTCAAGAAAGACACTGCATTCCCTCTTCCAGGCGGGGTGATCCCCAGAGCAGTTGACACGCAGCACATGAGATGAACAAGCAACTCCTTTGTGGGTTGTCTACCCACATTTGCCACAAGTGGCTTCTCCCTCACACCCAAGAGTAGTATACCCAAAGTGCTGGAATTTGAAACAGTGCATTGAGCTGTGGACATAAGGCCGCACGCTGAGATGAAGGAAACCCACCTTAAGGGGTGCTCAGGAAGTTTCATGCTACTGAATGTCAGGATAAAGGAGTCGGATTTGATAACATCTCCATCCAGCCTCTTCACAATGTTTTGCACATTGACTATATCTTCTGGAGCCCACTCATGTTGCCCACCTTGAGAATGTCAACTAGACCCCTGCAAGCCACAATACATCTGCGCTATAATTCTAGGTGCTGTGCAGTTCAGTGTTTATCGCATACTTTCCAAGGCATTAAGCTTTTTGTAGGTTAGTGGCTTACTGGGAATTTGAAGCTACAACTGGCAGCATCCCAGTGCACAAATGTTCTACTGATTTTAAGGAGCCAGAGATTCCCTCTAAACCCTTTTGTATATAGAAGGAAAAAACCTTTTCAAAACTACCCTCCTTCCATTTCACTACCAAAAATACATTCTGAGGACCAGTATGAATTTGGTTACTAGAGATTGTGCTTTTGGAATGAGCTCCTGAGTCAGGAGGATTCCTACACAAGCCCTCCTGTTAAATTGTGTGTTTGTACCTTCCAGTGGCCCACCCTTTCCACTGGAAGGAGGAAAGAAACATTTCAAAATATCTATTTTGGTCCCACAAGCAGCTAGCGAAATAAGGCTCCACTTAGACAGCCCCATGTACCTAAGTAAGCCTTATAAAACTGAGGTGCAGCAGGTTCCCCAGAGATTCCAGCTAATATCTGGTCCACCTTAACAGCTATGCATCTCATCAACATGCAGCACATCTTGAGATTGAGGTTTTTTTTTTATAGACGTTTATTCCATCCTCATGATCTGAATGGTTAAGCCAAGATGCCCATTCCCTGTGACACACAACATTCCACTGCCACACCGCACAGTGCTCGCCAAAACATGTCCAGAGCTTACAGTGACAGAGGCCTGGAAGCGCTTACCAGTTCCCAGCTCAGGAATCCTGGGGATCTTCAAGCCCTTGCCCAGCAAATGAATGCTGAGTCCCTGAGGGCAGAAGAAGAAGAAGAAGAAGAAGAAGAAGAAGAAGATGATGATGATGATGATGATGATGATGATGAAGTTACATTTAAAATGTAACATGGAGCTCTGTGACACTGTGACTACTGTTACATCTGATGAAGATGCGCAGATAGAAGCATGTGATAAGCATAAGAACAGTTTCAGTTCTCTTATGACTTTCATTCTTTGAATAAAGAGGATCAGTAAAGATGATTTAAAGGGCTAAGGCACAATGCAGATTAACTAGCCAAGGGGAGTATCACTTAGCAGGTTGCAACATGCTGAGCTGTAGCAGCCACCACATTCAGGTTAAAAAGGCGGGCATGAATAGTTCTGACTGTAGTAAGGTGTGAGACTTGAAGAAAAGGGTCACTTCTGCTCATCTGGATTTTCACACTGACACTAGAGTTTTCCATTAAGAAGATTTTATTAAAATTTACTGCCTCAGAAAATCTGGTTAAAGCTGACAAATGAAAAACCACCAGGGCAAAGTTCTTAATAATTGAATAAAGGCTGAAGTTTCGGAATTTTTGAGAATAATGAGTTTAGTCAGCTCTGCATTTACGCGAAGAATTGTGTAGTGTCAGAATTGATGCAATAAAAGTTTGGAAATGAAAACAACTGTTTTTCAGCAATTTCAAAGCAGTGTGGTCAGGAAACTGGCTTTTCTAAATTCTACGAACTCAGGTCAGAATGATGAGTCACTGTCAGTTCCTCAAGTTGTATGCTCGCTCTCTCTCCCACACCCACCCCCCTTTCTCCCCCTCTCACTCTCTCTCTCTCTCTCTCTCTCTCTCTCTCTCTGTGTGTGTGTGTGTGTGTGTGTGTGTGTGTGTGTGTGTGTGTCAAGGACACTGATCCTGAAGAAACTGAGAAGCGTACACAGTCTATCTAAACAGATCGTGCATCACTTGATACAAAGTGAGTGCTCACAGAAGATTTTGTCACAGAGATGGCATCTAAACTTTCTCACCTCAACATTCACAACTTTGTTTCAAAATCATCAAACTCAAGATCTAAAAACCGTGAAGCAAAAGTTTCAGTTTGATGAAGTAATTGCAATGCTTGATTTTGTAGAGATTTAATCCTTTGTTGTCCAATATGCATAACAGCCACAATTCTCCAGTAATGTTCTTATTTGGTAAAAAAAGGATAATTGTTTCTCTCAGTGTAAGGATTCTTCTTGCTAATTTTAATCTCCTGCTCCTTCTTCTCCTACAAAAATTCTGCAATTTTGTAAATATGAGGGGGGACCCAAAAATAACCGAAATCGAACTGTTGTCCACACACTCTCTATAGTCATGCTTTGTGCCAATAGGTGTGTGTTAGTTTGGTGTCTCCCAGGTCACTGAGTAAGCTGGTGTCAGTCAGAGTTAAGTGGTTTGTTTGTAGTGCTCTGTTGTTTGCGTTCCTGTTTCAATCCCTTGGTGATTAATGGCATGACAGACAAGAAGGAGCAAAGAGTCTGTGTGAAATTTTGTTTTTTGTTAGGAAGAACTGCATCTGAGACTTTTGGGATGCTTCAACAAACTTATAATGATGAAGCTTCCAGGAAATCACAGGTCTGCAGGTGATTTTCTTGTTTCAAACCTTGCAACATGTCAACAAAAGATGTGTCACTTCCCATTCACCCTTTGACAGGAAGCAATGAAGAAAACATTGCCACTATCAAGCCTGCAATTGATAAAGGTCATCAAAAGACCACAGACCAAATTTTGTGTATTAGTGAAGATCATCAAAAGATCATTGAACAAATTTTTGATAAAATGAAAGTATCATGGAGCATGATCCAGCAAATTTTAATCGAAGATTTGCACATGTGACAGGGGTCTGCAAAATTTGTTTCTTGCTTGCTCACAGATCACCAAAGAGTGAACCCTGTGAATGTTTATCTTGAGTTGAAGAGTGAAGTGCAAAATGATCCAAATTTTCTTAAAGTAATTGCTACTGGAGATGTTAGTTGGTGCTACAAGTAAAACTCCACAGTTAAAGCAAGTGTAGAGCCAACTGAAATCTCAAACATCAGCATGACCCAAGAAAAGCACATCAAGTGGGACCCAATATGAAAACAATTTGATTTTGTTTTTTATGTCAGTGGCATTGTCCACAAGGAGTTTGTTCATTCTTCCAGGACAAACCGTGACCAACATTTTTATCTTGGTGTGTTACAACGATTATGAGAAAGTCTGTGATTAAAATGGCTAGAATCATGGAGAAATGAAAACTGGTTGCTCCACCATGACAGTGTTCCAGCCCCCACAGTTCTGATGATCTGACAGTTCATGGCAAAAACTAGGATAATGCCTCTGATGATCTGCCAGTTCATGGCAAAAAACAATATGGTGCCTATGCCTCACTCACCCTCCTGAACCGATCTGGCTCTGTCTGACATTCTTTTTGTTTCCACGGATGAAGCAAACTTTGAAAGAAAGCTATTCAGTGATGTGGATTGACAACAGAGAAAACACACTAATGGCTCTGGACAGTATCCTGCCTCTAGGGTTCCAGTACTGTTTGCAGTAGTGGCAAGAGCATTGGGCCAAGTGCCTTTGCCATATCAGCACACACTCCGCTGTAGAGTGAAAATTTCATTCTGGAAAAATTCTGTTATTTTTGAGTAGTCTCTCGTATACTATATGATCACATGGTCAAACAATGGAAATAAATATGTAGAACCACACCACTACTTGAGTTAAATTAATTATGCTTTCTGAAAAAACTAAGTATTCTCCTAATTTTAGCATTTGAGGTGATTCCATGTCAAGTCTAGTTTTAGAGATGGTCCCTGCTCGACCATATCAAATTTTGTTCAGATTTTAATGTGTAGCTTTCTAAATGACCAGAGGAAGATTTGAAAGTTTCTAACTCCCAAATTTTTATACTTTTTTGTAGGAGCATTCTAAGTGAAGGGTGCACAGATGTCACGGTAGCTTTTAAAAAATTATAGATAAGTTCAAAGTGCGGTAATTAAATGGTGATAAATTTGCAAAACTCATCATGGTAGTTGAACAGTTTGCGTTATCCACATTCTTTAAGTTTTACATCATTTGGCTCCGTAGGTTTGCTCCAACTGCCACTTGAATTCATCAATAAATTTCTCTCTTCTTATAGGAGTACAGATATCAATCCTGTACTTGACGGATCAAATCTACCCTTTCACTTCTTTGCTACAGTGCAATAACACATTTTAAAGAGTCCACTTTTCCAATCCTACTTGGTGTCTGTTTTAAGAGCTGGTTCGTTCATTTTAAGTGCATATTAATTTCTTTTTGGTCCATGTTTTCCCTGCTTCAGTGTATACTTTGGGTATTTCTGGGCATATTCTAATGCATAAGCGCTTAAATTTAACACAGCAAAGCCAACTGGCGATCTAGACGGGGCAGCAGCACCATCTGCTTACATTATAAAAAAAGGGAAACGGAATTAATGGGAAATCTACATTATCCAACTTTCTTACAGCTCGAGATTAACACACTACACTCCATATAAAAATAACTGAATGCGTTTTTACCAACAAGTACTAGCTTACCCGTGACTTTGCATGGACTTATTACGTGTACCCATGACTTTTCATGGGCTTATTACGCGAAGTCGCAGGTAAGCTACTTAATAAACTGCTGGCATGTGTGTACACAGATTCAAAGAATCCTCAGTCTGTGAATAGTATGGAAACTGTTTGAGCTGCAAACACACACACACACACACACACACACACACACACACACACACACACATTTATAACAATCATATATAATCATGAAAATCATACAAAGTGTAAACAAAATTACATTCCAGAAAAAGAGCTGAGGGCCCAAACTCAGACTTTGCTGGGGGCTCTAAGATTTCTTTAACTGGCTCTTGAGCTATAACAATGAAAGTTATCGAACATATTTTAGTTTCTCTCATGGTACAAAACCGTGACAGACATTTTACTAGTTGTGACTCTCCTTTTGCACATGGAACAATATTTTTTAGACTTCCATTATTGTCCAATATACGAACAATCTCGTTCAAAATAGAGGAAAGCAGTTCAGTTGAGACTGCTGGGTATTGCTTCTAGCTGGATATTGCTTCTACACATACCAGATTACCACATTAATATATTTGGTTGTATCATTACTGTACTATAAAATTGATTAACAACTCGAAATCTTGGTTGCGCAAAAGTAAAATTTTGTGAGAATAGACAATAGAAAATTGTGTTAGTTTAACGGTTACAACTCTGCATCAAGAAGGCTTACCTACTAGTAGGAAAATTAAAACGACTGACAGGTACTACCTCTTTTCAGTGAGTACAAATCAGTCACAAATTACTTTGTTACTCACCCCTTCCTTTGGCAATGGAAACATGATGTCCAGTCCTTCCAACTGATTAGGTGCTGGTACCTGTTTCTCTGCCGCAGCGTCCCCGGCGCGTTTCGCTTTCTCAGCAGCGTCTCCCTGGTTTCAGATATCGTATATTTAACTGGTAAATAGCTTCCTTTAGCTGATTGTATTTGACTTGCAAGAAAAACCATAAAATGCCTAAATTATGATTACACAGCAACAGACAAGATACAAAGGTTTCAGAAACACTTACTGATTTTATTGCCGAAGGCGCCACAGATTTCCGTTGTCCATCCTTTTGGGGCGCATCCTATGTGACAATTAATACAAAAGCAGAATGAGAATTTTACAAAGATATTATGCAAGGTTTGTTCACAAAGCAATGGGAATTTCGTAATTTTGCGTATTGTATTAGCTTCATGTTGTCATTGCTGTGTTGGTAAAAAGGCTGAAAACTATGGTATTTGTAAAGTGTTAACCATACTGAATATTATTTTATTTGTTTATTGTGTATTTAGTCTGACTAGGTTAAGGCTTTAATGTCCTCTTTTATATCGGACCAGGAACAGCACATATCAAAATTTACAAAACATTCTCACTTTCCGCAGCTGAGAAATTGTTTTGAAGACAGTTATACTCACCAACGCAAACAGTAAAATTGAATACTAACAGTTACTGAAATTAACAGCAACAACATTTCTAATGAAGAGCGTTAAGAATATCGCTAACGAAAGAACAGACTCTCGACAGAGGAACCTGAAGACATGGGGAGGGGTTGAAGGAAGAGGGAGGGGGATTAACTGAAGTGATATGCAAACAGGTATATGGAAGAGAGAGCTACTGTGATAGCGGACCTTATTTGGTTTTAAAATTTGAAAGGAGTATTTTGAGGAATATCGTTCAAATCCAGGTACCTGGTAAACAAAGAGGATTGTAATTCGTTGATAAGATTTTATTTTGTTGAGGAGGAGTATTTCTACTGTGCTGTTCAAAAAGTGCCAGTAGCGTAAGAGCTGAAGATAAAGCAGGCAAAAAGGAATACAAACGTCTCAAAAATGATATCGATAGGAAGTGAAAAATGGTTAAGCAGGGATGGCTAGAGGACAAATGCAAGGATGTAGAGGCTTATCTCACTAGGGGTAAGATATATACTGCCTACAGGAAAATTAAAGAGACCTTTGGAGAAAGGAGAACCACTTGCATCAATATCAAGAGCTTTGGTGGAAACCCAGTTCTAAGCAAAGAAGGGAAAGCAGAAAGGTGGAAGGAGTATACAGAGGGTCCATACAAGGGCGACGTACTGGAGGACAATATTATGGAAATGAAAGAGGATGTAGATGAAGATGAAATGGGAGATACGATACTGCGTGAAGAGTTTGAAAGAGCTCTGAAAGACCTGAGTCGAAACAAGGCCCCCGGAGTAGACAACTTTCCATTAGAACTACTGACAGCCTTGGGAGAGCCAGTCCTGACAAAACTCTACCATCTGGTGAGCAAGATGTACGAGACAGGCGAAATACTCTCAGACTTCAAGAAGAATATAATAATTCCAATCCCAAAGAAAGCAGGTGTTGACAAATGTGAAAATTACCGAACTATCAGTTTAATAAGCCACAGCTGCAAAAAACTAACACGAATTCTTTACAGACGAATGGAAAAACTGATAGAAGCTGACCTCGGGGAAGATGAGTTTGGATTCTGTAGAAATGTTGGAACAAGTGCAATACTGACCCTACGACTTATCTTAGAAGAAAGATTAAGGAAAGGCAAAACTACGTTTCTAGCATTTGCAGACTTAGAGAAAGCTTTTGCCAATGTTGAGTGGAGTACTCTCTTTCAAATTCTGAAGGTTGCAGGGGTAAAATACAGGGAGCGAAAGGCTATTTACAATTTGTACAGAAAGCAGATTGCAGTTATAAGAGTCGAGGGGCACGAAAGGGAAGCAGTGGTTGGGAAGGGAGTGAGACAGGGTTGTAGCCTATCTTCGATGTTATTCAATCTGTATATTGAGGAAGCAATAAAGGAAACAAAAGAAAAGTTCGGAGTAGGTATTAAAATCCAAGGAAAAGAAATAAGAACTTTGAGGTTCGCCGATGACATTGTAATTCTGTCAGAGACAGCAAAGGACTTGGAAGAGCAGTTGAACGGAATGGACAGTGTCTTGAAAGGAGGGTATTAGATGAACATCAACAAAAGCAAAATGAGGACAATGGAATGTAGTCGAATTAAGTCAGGTGATGCTGAGGGAATTAGATTAGGAAATGAGACACTTAAAGTAGTAAAGGAGTTTTGCTATTTGGGGAGCAAAATAACTGATGATGGTCGAAGTAGAAAGGATATAAAATGCAGGCTGGCAATGGCAAGGAAAGCGTCTCTGAAGAAGAAAAATTTGTTGACATCGAGTATAGATTTAAATGTCAGGAAGCAGTTTCTGAAAGTATTTGTATGGAGTGTAGCTATGTATGGAAGTGAATCGTTGACGATAAATAGTTTGGACAAGAAGAGAATAGAAGCTTTCGAAATGTGGTGCTACAGAAAAATGCTGAAGATTAGATGGGTAGATCACGTAACTAATGAGAAGGTATTGGACAGAATTGGGGAGAGGAGGAGCTTGTGGCACAAGTTGACTAGAAGAAGGGATCGGTTGGTAGGACATGTTCTGAGACATCGAGGGATCACCAATTTAGTATTGGAGGGCAGCGTGGAGGGTAAAAATCGTAGAGGGAGACCAAGAGATGAATACACTAAGCAGATTCAGAAGGATGTAGGCTGCAGTAGGTACTGTCAGATGAAGAAGCTTGCACAGGATAGAGTAGCATGGAGAGCTGCATGAAACCAGTCTCTGGGCTGAAGACCACAACAACGTGTAATAATTGAGAAGACTATAGAATAAAAACATTGTATGATAGTCTCTACGCTTATCGGCACTTAGCGTCTCCAGACACGTTTTAGGTGGTCTTCGGGGCTCAATTCCAAATGGTACTTGTCAATGTTAAAAGAAAAATGAAATGTATTGTAATATTTGTGTAACGTGAGTTTTTCATATGTTTGTCATAGGGGTACAATTTGCATTTTTGGTCAGTCGAATAGAGGGTCTTTGTCACAAAACTGATCCTTTGTGTGTGTGTGTGTGTGTGTGAGTGTGTGTGTGTGTGTGTGTGTGTGTGTGTAAGGGTTATCTGTGAGGATCCACGTTTTTGTAAATCTTATGCATTCCGTAGTCTGTTTTCAATAAATAATTTTAACAGGTTATGGACCCAGGCCGCGTGTGAACAGCCGCAAAGTAATTGTTTCCGCCCGTGAGTAAAATAGCGTGAATTGGCCCCTTGTTTGTGTGTTCAACGAAAGTGGCAGCCGGTGTTGGTGATTACAAAATGCAAGTGGAAAAACTCGAAACACCTGAAGACTGGGCGAAGTGGAAGTGGCACATGTCGATGCTGTTGCGAGCATAAGCGCTTGAAGACGTGGTAAACGGTAAGTGTCCTGAATTGCCGCACGATGGGACCGCGGAGAAAAAGGCGGTACATCAACAGTGGTTTATAGACGATGCGAAAGCAGCAAGTTTACTACCAAGTGCGTTAGGAGCTCTTGTTAACATGCACCCTTGTAAGTGAAATTTGGGATAAGTTACATGCACGATTCGAACGAAGCAGTACACAACGTCTGATCATGTTGATAGAAGCCAAAAAGAACATTATCCCACACGACGCGAAACTGCAGTAGCTTTTCGTGGATTTGAATGACGAATTGCAGAAGCACAATGAAAATGTTTTGTATGAAACAATTTTAAATGGCCGAACTCTCCCCAAACTAGGCAAAGAATATGACAATTTCAAGGACCTGTGGGACATGATTCCATCTGAAAATCAAAGTGTGAACCTCTTTATTGAAAAACTGTGCACCACTGAATTGGGTGATCAAAGTATGGTTGAAACAGCTGCGTTTGTTACACGAAGTTGCCCAAAAAAGAAAATTCAGCGAAACAAAAGTGACGACATCGGTAATAAAAAATCGAGAAAGAATATTGGACTAAACGAAGATTTCCTTGACACAAATGTGGGCAGGTAGACCACTGGGCAGCAGAGTGTCCCAACAGAAAAGACAGATAACATTTACATCAGTCATTCTGAAAAGAACATGGAAAAGAATGTTGCGTTTTTATCACATGTTTTAGTGCTTCAGTAGAAAACTGTGTTGGAGTCGACAGTTGGTAAGTCCGCCGCAGTTTATTACTCCATGGATTACGTGCGCGTGGTCCACTTCCACGGCAATGGTGTATGGTGTAACGTTTATGCAACAAATTTGCAGTAGCGGCGGCTAACTGTGACAGTGGTGTACAAATCACATCGCTGCAAATAAACGATATTTCGTATCATATACGAGATTCGCCATCCCTGAAGAAAGAGATGTGAGCATGTTGGCTCGTCGACAGGGAACTGTGAAAATTCAGATGCAGTTGAATAATGCCAGAAAAATCGGTGAACTGAAAGATGAACTTTATCTTCCTAAAGCGAGTGCTCACTTTTTATCTGTGAAAGCAACTGCACGAAGAGGTTTTTGTACCAGACTTAATGACAAAAGTATCGAAATTGAAGACAAAATGATTGGCCAAACAATGACGATTGGTCATGTCACCAATGGTCTCTAAGTTCTTGATATATGTGACGTTAAACCAGTACAGCCAGCTCAAGTGTATTTGGTGATATCGTCAGACATGCTGCAAGTTTACCATGACATCAACACAAACAACACATGAAATGCATCTTGAAGCAGGTGAACATCAACGTGGAAGGGGGCAGAGAAGAATTATGTGATGGATGTGCACTCGGAAAACGCCATTCAGGAACAGAATGAATCGACCAATGGTTACAGGTGAACAAATCCATGCTGACGTAAATGGACCTATGTCTACAGAGTCTCTCGGAAAAGCTCGCTATCACTTAAGATTCAAAGATGATTTTAGCAAATTCCGTAAAATTTTCTTTCTTAAGCAGGAATGTGAATTCAGCACGGTTCTGGAACAGTTCTTGAATGAAGCTAAGACAAATGGCCATGTTGTCAAACAGTTCGGGTGCGATGGAGGAAGAGAGTTCAATAGAAAGAAAGTCTCACAATTGCTGGCAAGTAGAAGCATAGAGCATTGCATCACTCCACCTTACACACCGCAGCAAAATGGTGTTGCAGAAACAGAAAACCGTACTATTGTGGAGTGTACACGTTCTATGATGATCCCCGGTAAATTGCCAAAGGAACTGTGGGCAGAAGCAAGCAACTCTGCTGCATATATTTTAAATCACACTGGGAAGTTCTCTACTGAAAACAAACCTCCATATGAACTGTGGCATGGACGACCAGTACGCAGCCTGGATCATCTGAGAATTTGGAACAGAAAGTTATGTACATGTGAATAAGAATTTTCGTTCAAAATTTGATGACAAGGCTGTGCTTAGACATCTGGTGAGGTACATAAATGACAAAGATGGCTTTAGGCTCTGGATTCCATCTCAAAGAAAAGTTGTACTAAGTCATGATGTAAAATTCAAGCCTGAAGTTGTACGTAATCTGCGCACCAGTGATGCTGAATTTGAAGTGGCTGGTAAAGACCGTGTTCAACAGAGTCAGCCTAATCAGACTTCTGATAAGAAAAAGGAATCAGAAGCTGTCAGCCATGACGAGAGAACAGAAAGAGTAAGTGAAGTGGAAGAAGACTTGGAGACAACGTTAAGTTCCAGAGGAAGTAATAAGGAGGAAGAGGATTGGGATTTGGTATCAAGTTCCGGAGGAAGCAAAGTTTTGAGTGAGAAATGAAGAAGCAAGCGTGAGAGGAAGAAACCACAATGGATGATCAGTGGAGATTAAGTGTACATGGCTGAAAGACCTATCATCAGGGATCAGGGACAAGGATCCAAGTTTATATACAAAGTTTTGCAGTCAAGCAATGAAAATAAGTGGCTGGAGGCTATTCCCGAAGAATTAAAGTCTCTGAAAGAGAGTAATACTTGGACATTAGTCGTGCGTCCAAGTGATGTACAGATTTTGCAAAATCGATGTGTCTTACGAAATAAAACTGCAGAAAATGGGAAAGTTCGTTTCAAGGGTCGACTTGTGGCCAAAGGACATGTACCAAGACAAGGAATTGACTATGAAGAAACGTTCAGCCCTGTCATTTGTTATGATAAAATTCAAATGGTTCAAATGGCTCCGAGCACTATGGGACTTAATATCTGAGGTCATCAGTCCCCTAGAACTTAGAACTACTTAAACCTAACTAACCTAAGGACATCACACACATCCATGCCCGAGGCAGGATTCGAACCTGCGACCATAACAGCAGCGCGGTTCCAGACTGAAGCGCCTTGAACCGCTCTGACACCACGGCCGGCTATGATACAATTCGAACTCTGTTGCCAGTGGCTGCTGCAGAGATATTGAAGCTCAACCAGTTTGATGTCAAAACAGCTTTTCTGAAAGATGTACTCTAAGAAGATGTATACAAGGAACAACCTGAAGATTTTGAAGATGGTACTGAGCGTGTTTGTTTGCCGAAGAAAAGTCTGTATGGTCTCAAACAGGCACCACATTGTTGGAGCAAATGTTTCCTAGACTTCATGATGAAGGCTGGATTTAAAAACAGTGATGCTGATCCATGTCTCTTCTTCCATAAGAGCAACAAGAGCTGCCTATATGTTGCAATCTGTGTTGATAATGGTTTAGTTGTGGGCAGAAACAGATCAGACATTGAAGAGTTAATGTAGATGTTGAAGCTGGAGTTTCACACAACTAGAGAGGCTCTCAACAACTTTTTGGGAATGAAGATACTGCAAAATGAAGACGGGTCAATAGCAGTGAACCAAACAGACTACACAAAGAAAATTCTGAAAAGATTTGGAATGGCTGAGTCTAATGGAGTTTCTACTCCAATTAGATGTGAAGAAAATAATGTCAAAGGGAATATCACAGCCACAGTGCCATACCGAGAGGCAGCTGGTTGTCTGATGTATTTGACTACAGTCTCACGTCTGGATGTTGCTTTTGCAGTGAACAAAACAGCTAGAGCAATGGAAGATCCTACAGTTCAAGACTGGAATCAAGTAAAACGAATTTTTAGATACTTGAAGAATACAGCGAACTACGTATTTAAGTACAACAACAAAGAGAGGTTGAAGGTATACAGTAATGCTGATTATGCTGGTGACAAGGACATGAGACGCTCAACAATAGCTGTCATCACAACTATCAGTCATGAGGCTGTACCATGGACCAGTCAATTACAAAAGACAGTGGCAACACCTACTATAGAAGCAGAAATGATATCAGCCAGTGAAGGAACAAA
This sequence comes from Schistocerca cancellata, assembly GCF_023864275.1. Taxonomy (NCBI): domain Eukaryota; kingdom Metazoa; phylum Arthropoda; class Insecta; order Orthoptera; family Acrididae; genus Schistocerca; species Schistocerca cancellata. Next base: position 342,610,310 of record NC_064626.1, on the reverse strand, counting down.
GAAGCTAATCTGGTTTTAAAGGTTGTTGTATGAATTGACTGGAACTTCCAAACAAGTGAAATGTTGTACACTGTATGTTGACAATGCAAGTACAGTAAAACTGTCCAAAAATCCAACATATTATCGAAAATCAAAGCACATAGAAGTCCAACACTTCTACATCAGGGAAAGATTCTTGTAGGGGGACCTTGAATTAGAACACATTGACGGAACCAACTAGTTACCTGATGTACAAACCAAGCCACTGGAATGGGTTCGACTCGAGATGCTACGTGAAAGAACTCGAGTGCAGAAGATTAAATCCATGTAAAATTCAGTACTCACCTTCTTTGGAGGAAGCGTCAGTATTAAAAGAAAAATGAAATGTATTGTAATACCTGTGTAATGCGAGTTTTTCATATCTTTCTCATATGTGTACAATTGAACCTTTGGACAGAAGAACAGAGGGTTCTCGTCTTTGTCACATAACTGAACCTTTGTGTGTGTGTGTGTGTGTGTGTGTGTGTGTGTGTCTGTGAGGAACTAAGTTTTTGTAAATCTTATGCGCTTCGTAGGCTGTTTTCAATAAATAATCTTAACGGAACTCACTGAGATTCCATGCTGAAGATGTGTCTGGAGACACCCCACATGGCGGGTGGGTTACCAATCTGATTGTCGCCCGACATACGACCCAACAACCAGGAGAGCTGGTCTGGGATGCCATTTCTTTTCAAATCAAAATGATCTCCAACAGAACACTCAGGCGTGGTGCAGCAGTGACACAGACACGAGCTCGCTTTAGGGAGTCCACTCAGAAATAGTTTTCCACTGATTAAGGTAAATTCTGGGAAGATTACTTTGAAACAGACATACCGATTTTCTTCCCCAACCTTGTCCAATCCGCGCTTGTACTTTGTCTCCAATGACCCCATCGTGGAACTGATATAAACCCTAACTTTCCTTCTATCAATAGAACACTGTGTTTAAGTCCGTGAACAGGAAACTATCAGTATAATCAGTCAGTTCAGTAGAAACCTACCTGCGATAACTGTCTGTCATTCTAAGTTGTATACACTCAGAAGACATTTGATATATGGTTTCTGAGAGCATGTGGATGCGTAAAGGATGAATAATCTTGATATATCTTCACGTGTACTTCATCTAGCAGAAGAAAAACACGTTGGCACAGTAAAGGACGCAAATGAATATACTGGAGAAACTGAAGTATTTATTCAACAAAGCAGTGTCCCACAATCCATTCTGAATGAAGAACGTAAGATGGTGAACAGAGCGAAAGTACGTTACTGAAAAAACAGTAAGAGTGTTCCGGCTTACAAAAAAGGAAGTGATGTGCAAACAATCAACACTTTAAACAGCTAACATAGTAAGTTGCTTCGTAAGCTACTAAAGAACTTCCGAAAACTATGTCTTATTGCTGCAACCAAACTATTCTTTGGCTACCCTCTTCATTTCTCGATAATTTTAACATTTTGTTAGCTGTAATAGAATTACTATTTTCTGCCCTGACATCCCATCCCATAAAGTCGTATAGCCATAATGACTACGTCCGACGGCACTTCAAACAGGGCTTTGAAGACTCATACAGAGCGTAATCCTAGTTCCGCATAGTCAACGATAACCGCCCCGATGCAGAGTGAAAAATTCAATCTGGAAGTTATGATACAGCTTCACTAAATTAAGGGGTCGCTTGATAGGACATATCCTGATACATCAAGGAGCAGTCAGTCTGGCAACTGACGAGAAGGGTTGGTGGTAAAATTGTAGAAGGAGATCAATGTTTGAAAGGAGCATGCAATTTGAAGTGGATGTAGGTTGCAGAAGCAATGCACAGACGAGGCTTACATAGGATAGACTAGGATGGAGAGCTGCGTCACACCAGTCTTCCAACTGAAGGCAACAATTACAACAACTTGAAGAAATTTGAGACTTGTTACCGTTTTGAATACAATGAAGAGGTTGTGATAGCCATTGATGTGTATTTGTAGACTTTCCAGATTAGCTATTTAGAGGTGATTCCAGGCACTGCGAAAACGTTGCATAAAATCCATTTGTTCAAAAGGGGAAAAAATACATCACCTTTTCTCCGCATACCTTCCATTTCTTCAGCAGTAAAAAAATGTTACATTTGTTATTTCGGCGATGAATACATGCATATGTCAACCATGAGGATCTTTACATAGCAGAACTAACAACGATTTCAGGAAGAAATTGTACACTGAATATCGATCATACTTACTGGCAGGCGGAGCTCTTTGTCCACTCCCTCTGCTGTTTGTGGCTGGAAGTCTTTGCCATGAGTCCCCGACATCTAAAAAGTGCATAAAAGTAGTGCTGCAATACTTCGAAACTCATGGTTTTCAGATTTACTCTGCACAAGCTGCATTGTGTCATAGTGCTCACCTGAGCATCTTTGGCTCCAGTCACGTAATCAGTGAAGATCTTGGTGTCGTCTGGGCTGTCACCGCCACCTCCTTCCTGCTCCATAGCAAAAATAGTACTCGGAGGTCGCGGGCGGGGTTTCGAGTACAAAGTTTGCGGCCTCTCAAAGTGTCGCTCGAAACCGTAACATGGGCCGGTCGGAGCGTCTCCACCTACCCAAAGCGGCTCTTTGTCAGCAAGGGATATCCCTATGTAGGTGTAAGCACCGTGATCCTTCCCCAGTGACTTTGTGGCAACGTACGTTCGTCCGTCTTTCGACGTGTAGGTAGTGGTGAGATCCTCAGTTTTATCAATTTTCTTGAACTCAGGGGGAACCTAAAACAATGACAGAAAATGTCAAATCACTATCCGTCCTTGGTTTACTGAAGCAATCGTAGGTTTATAATGAGTGCTAGCAGTATTTCTGGAAAAAAATTCTGTGTTATGGTGTAATATCACTAGTAAAATAAACTAAAATTTTTATGTGACAGACGAAGTAAGAAGGTGAAATGTGACACAAAAAGAGACGTCATATTATTACTCTAGATTTGATTTGGCAGACATATGAGTCAGCATATGAATGACCTTTTAAGTGTCAGCTAATATTCTGTGAGGTGTTAAATGTAGCCATTGAAACTGTGGCTCTGGTTAAGACGATCACAAGAAACGTCACGCTGCAAGTAAACAGAATTACACTAGTTCGTTTACACTGCGTAGCATCAGAACTGAGACTCAAAAGAAACTATCGGAACACTACATCTACATCTACATTTATACCCCGCAAGCCACCCAACGGTGTGTGGCGGAGGGCACTTTACGTGCCACTGTCATTACCTCCCTTTCCTGTTCCAGTCGCGTATGGTTCGCGGGAAGAACGACTACCGGAAAGCCTCCGTGCGCGCTCGAATCTCTCTAATTTTACATTCGTGATCTCCTCGGGAGGTATAAGCAGGGGAAAGCAATATATTCGATACCTCATCCAGAAATGCACCCTCTCGAAACCTGGACAGCAAGCTACACCGCGATGCAGAGCGCCTCTCTTGCAGAGTCTGCCACTTGAGTTTGCTGAACATCTATCATGCTTTCCAAATAACCCTGTGACGAAACGCGCCGCTCTTCTTTGGATCTTCTCTATCTCCTCCGTCAACCCGACCTGGTACAGATCCCACACTGATGGGCAATACTCAAGTATAGGTCGAACGAGTGTTTTGTAAGCCATCTTCTTTGTTGATGGACTACATTTTCTAAGGACTCTCCCAATGAATCTCAACCTGTTACCCGCCTTACCAACAATTAATTTTATATGATCATTCCACATCAAATCGTTCCGCAGGCATACTCCCAGATATTTTACAGAAGTAATTGCTACCATTTTTTGCTCCGCTATCATATAATCATACAATAAAGGATCCTTCTTTCTATGTATTCGCAATACATTACATTTGTCTATGTTAAGGGTCAGTTGCCACTCCCTGCACCAAGTGCCTATCCGCTGCAGATCTTCCTGCATTTCGCTGCAATTTTCTAATGCTGCAACTTTTCTGTATGCTACAACATCATCCGCGAAAAGCCGCATGGGACTTGCAACACTATCTAGTGAGTCATTTATATATATTGTGAAAAGCAATGGTCCCATAACACTCCCCTGTGGCACGCCAGAGGTTACTTTAACGTCTGTAGACGTCTCTCCAATGAGAACAACATGCTGTGTTCTGTTTGCTGAAAACTCTTCAATCCAGCCACATAGCTGGCCTGATATTGCGTAGGCTCTTACTTTGTTTATCAGGCGACAGTGTGGAACTGTACCGAACGCCTTCCGCAAGTCAAGGAAAACGGGTTCTACCTGGGAGCCTGTATCTAATATTTTCTGGGTCTCATGAACAAATAAAGCGAGTTGGGTCTCACATGATCGCTGTTTGCGTAATCCATGTTGATTCCTACAGAGTAGATTCTGGGTTTCCGGAAACGACATGATACGGGAGCAAAAAACATGTTCTAAAATTCTACAACAGATCGACGTCAGAGATATAGGTCTATAGTTTTGCGCATCTTCTCGACGACCCTTCTTGAAGACTGGGACTACCTGTGCTCTTTTCCAATCATTTGGGACCTTCCGTTCCTCTAGAGACTTGCGGTGTACACGGCTGTTAGAAGGGGGGCAAGTTCTTTCACTGGAAAGAGAAATTCCTTCATAGGCTATAACTTGCGGTGTACACGGCTGTTAGAAGGGGGGCAAGTTCTTTCACTGGAAAGAGAAATTCCTTCATAGGCTATACCAGAGACCTTGAGATCTCAAACATCGTCTGAGGCAGGACACATCTGTAGCTTAAGGCAGGAAGAATATTGCATACGATTAAGTATTAAAATGGAAAAATTACGAAAGTGATGCAGGATAATATATTCGCACACAATACACTGCACCACACGATTAAAGAATCACTTTTTCAAAACCCCGTAACTGTCTCCAGCTGTGATGTGTAACTACGAAATTTGGCTCAAAGTTGCCTACAACATTATTCTGTAACGGTGCAAAAGCGTCACGCCCTGCGACGTCGGCCACGGGCTCGGCGACGTTTCAGACGTCAATGTGTCGACACATGCGAAAAAAAATGCCACAGTTCAGAAGTTCATGTTCGTTGAGAGGTGCGTTAATGATGTCATATTGGCACTAAATTTCACCACACTTCTGCCCAACGCCGTCGTGGACGTGTCTCACGATAGGAAGGTTGTCATACGACCTTTTACCCATATTTCATCTTTCTTTTCACACCTCTGCTATGGAGGTCATAAGCGCGACACAAAGGGGTTTTCTGATGGGGTGCCGACTGAAACATTTCAGACACACTGCCGCTAGGAATCGACATGAGAAGGTCTGAGGAGGTGGCGTAAAGGGCGTCAAGGAAACCACAAGTTTTTTCTCGGGGCATTGGTTACCACACCTTTAGCGGTCGACAACAACAATTCGCAGTGCGATGAGCAACAGGACGAAGCTCTTGACAACATATGACACTGCTGACAACCCTCGGACGCTTCAGTCCAACTCTAAGGACATAGCGGGCCTGCAAACACATTGAACGTGATCTGACCCCTTTTGAATATAGGACGACCGCAATTTTTGCTCTGATACAAAGGGTGGAGCTATTAGGGGCTGTTGAAACTCATTAGACGAAATTTGAGTGTGATCCGAGGTAGCAAAGGGTGTTTATGCTTTTCAGTCTTCCTGTTTTGCGCCTTCCTGTGGCGTGATCATGGGGGCGTTGCAACACTTGACACGTGCGTGAACAAAACGCCAAAGGGTCCCTCTTATACCACTCAGTTCGGCAAGACCCTCGGTGCCACTCACGCATTTTTGTTGACCACATTGAAAATGTACCTGTCAGAGACTGTGACACACATTCAATTGAGTGTTTGCCTCATTGCTGCTCTAGCGCCTGAGAACAGGTAATCCCTTCGACACGCCTTCGGGTGCATTGCCTGCCGTCAGGTTCTACAGCAGCAGCAGAGCATGACTCAGCCACAGCAGGTCGCTAAAAAGCATAACATCTTTTGCTGCAAGGGAAGAGGTGGTTTCGATCCAAAATGCGCCTTCCCCTACGCCTACAAGTTAAAGATCGCTGGTCTGGAAATGGCCAGACTCTCCAAGCCTATGCACGGTCTCCACTCATCTGTATTTTTATTTCCACTGTCTCCTCTATCTTCTGTTCCCAGTGTCTCTATCTCCATTCATCTCTCTTTCTCTTTTACTGCCACTGTCTCTCACCTACCATAAATGTCTCTTCTGTCTTTGGCTCCCACTCTATTATCTTCTCCATCTCTCTTTATCTTTTACTGCCACTTTTTCTCTCCCACCATCATTGTCTCCTCTCTCTCTCTCTCTCTCTCTCTCTCTCTCTCCCTCTGGCACTCTCTCCTCCTTCTTCCACCTTCACTCTCTCTCTGCTCCTCTCTTTCAGCACAAAAAAGCACGAAAATGTTCGGGTGTCGAAATTTTTGGTGAGGAAGTTGGAATTAAGGTCGACGTAGCTGTTTCCCCAATTTTCTGAAAGAGCTTTTTTTATAAAAAGAGAAACATATTCGATATTGCCAGAATGATATTTTCACTCTGCAGCAGAGTATGCGCTATATGAAACTCCTTGACAGATTAAAACTGTGTGCCAGTCCGAGACACGGACTCGGGACCTTTGCTTTTCGCGGGCAAGTGCTCTACCAACTGAGTTAGCCAAGCATGTATTGTACTGACAGTACGGTCGTTGTCAACTGCATGAGGAATTGGCGCCTCCTGTAGCGGTTATCTCGTCCTTCTACGCGTCCCTCGCTGCGAGTATCAGGCTTAAATGCTCCATGTTCCCTAAGACGACGATCAGTGGCTTCAGTCGTTTGCCTGTTGGGTTACCTTCGTCCTGGAAATCTGAACCGGTAGAAACGTTGAGTGGGAACGCCACAGCCGTCAGTTAATTCATACATCTGCCATCTCTGTATTTTTGTACACTGCCATTGCACGAGCGAAATCTGTGATTACCTCTATGTGGTAATCAGTGTGCTTGCAACAGCGTACTGAGCGCTGGAACAAGTGGTGTTATCTGTAAACAGGCAATGACGTACGTTGAATTGTAACAAGGACGTGTAAGACAAAACACAACGTAACTGTACGTCACCAAGAGTGCACGTTCCCCATGATTCTAACGTTCTATTCTTGTGTGTTTCCAATGATTGATGAGTTGGAGAAAATGAGTTGTAACATGGAATCAAAGCGTTTCCATACCCATGTTCACATAACACAATTTCTTCATCTACATGTGAGGAATGTGTCATGCACTTTGTGCCGTACATTTTTGTTACACCCTTTATAACCGTGCATTATTGCGGTGTAGTATTTCGTGCAAGAACTGACCTCTCGGTTACGCCCCATAAATGTTCGAAGGGATCCATGTCGGGCAATTTGGGTGGCCAAACATTACGCTCGAATTATTCAAGACGATCTTCAGATCAATCACGAACAGTTGTGGCCCACTGACATGGCCCACTGTCATCCATAGAAATTCCATCGTTGTTTGGCTACATGAAGTCCATGAATGGCAGCAGATGGTCTCCAAATAGTGGAACATCCACGGAGCCCACTCCATGTACACAGCCCACAGCATTATGGAGCCACTACCAGCTTGCACAGTGCCTTGCTGACACCTTGACTCCATGGCTTCGTGGGGTCTGCGTCACACTCGAACCCTACCATCAGCTCGTACCAACTGAAATCTGGACTCATGGTCACGAGCCTAGGAGAGGCGCTGCAGGTAATGTTATGCTATTAGCAAATGTACTCACGTAGATCATCAGCTGCCATAGCCCATTAACGTAAAATTTCGCCACACTGTCCTGCTCTTGAGGGTACACATCACTTGTTATTGTTGATGTGCTCTTCAGTCCTGAGACTGGTTTGATGCAGCTCTCCATGCTACTCTATCCTGTGCAAGCTTCTTCATCTCCCAGTGCCTACCGCAACCAACATCCTTCTGAATCTGCTTAGTGTATTCATCTCTTTGTCTCCTTCTACGATTTATACACTCCACGCTGCCCTCCAATACTAATTTGCTGATCCCTTGATGACTCAGAACATGTCCTACCAACCGATCCCTTCTTCTAGTCAAGTTGTGCCACAAACTCCTCGTCTCCCCAATTCTATTCAATACCTCCTCATTAGTTATGTGATCTACCCATCTAATCTTCAGCATTCTAACAAATTTCTCTTCTTCAGAAACGCTTTCCTTGCCATTGCCAGTCTACATTTTATATCCTCTCCACTTCGACCATCATCAGTTACTTTGCTCCCCAAATAGCAAAACTCCTTTACTACTTTAAGTGTCTCATTTCCTAATCTAATTCCCTCTGCATCACCCGACTTAATTCGACTACATTCCATTATCATCGTTTTGCTTTTGTTGATGTTCATCTGATATCCTCCTTTCAAGACACTGTCTATTCCGTTCAACTGCTCTTCCAGGTCCTTTGCTGTCTCTGACAGAATTACAATGTCATCGGCGAACCTCAAAGTTTTTATTTCTTCTCCATGGATTTTAATACCTACTCCGAATTTTTCTTTTGTTTCCTTCACTGCTTGCTCAATATACAGACTGCATAACATCGGGGATAGGCTACAACCCTGTCTCACTCCCTTCCCAACCACTGCTTCCCTTTCATGCCCGTCGACTCTTATAACTGCCATCTGCTTTCTGTACAAATTGTAAATAGCCTTTCGCTCCCTGTATTTTACCCCTGCTACCTTCAGTATTTGAAAGAGAGTATTCCACTCAACATTGGCAAAAGCTTTCTCTAAGTCTGCAAATGCTAGAACCGTAGTTTTGCCTTTCCTTAATCTTTCTTCTAAGATAAGTCGTAGGGTTAGTATTGCCTCACTTGTTCCAATATTTCTACGGAATCGAAACTGATCTTCCCCGAGGTCGGCTTCTACCAATTTTTCTATTCGTCTGTAAGGAATTCGCGTTAGTATTTTGCAGCTGTGACTTATAAAACTGATAGTTCGGTAATTTTCACATCTGTCAACACCTGCTTTCTTTGGGATTGGAATTATTATATTCTTCTTGAAGTCTGAGGGTATTTCACCTGTCTCATACATCTTGCTCACCAGATGGTAGAGTTTTATCAGGACTGGCTCTCCCAAGGCTGTCATTAATTCTAGTGGAATGTTGTCTACTCCCGGGGCATTGTTTCGACTCAGGTCTTGTAATGCTCTGACAAACTCTTCACGCAGTATCATATTCCCCATTTCATCTACATCCTCTTCCATTTCCATAATATTGTCCTCAAGTACATCGCTCTTGAATAGACCCTCTATATGCTTCTTCCACCTTTCTGCTATTCCTTCTTTGCTCAGAACTGGGTTTCCATCTGAGCTCTTGATATTCATACAAGTGTTTCTCTTTCCTCCAAAGGTCTCTTTAATTTTCCTGTAGGCAGTATCTATCTTACCCCTAGCGAGATAAGCCTCTACATCCTTACATTTGTCCTCTAGCCATCCCTGCTTAGCCATTTTGCACTTCCTATCGATCTTATTTTTGAGACGTTTGTATTCCTTTTTGCCTGCTTCATTTAATGCATTTTTCATCACTTATACACAAGGAAAGGTGCTGAATTAATCTGTCAACCCGTCTTGATCCGTTTAAATCTCAAATAAATTTAATTAAGAGATTTATTATTATTTCTGCTCTAAAATATAAATGCCGGGGAATTGTGCAGTTCAACAGTGAAAATTCTGACCTACAGTTTTACAATGAGATTTACTGACTCAAAGGCAAACGTGAACATGAAGTTCAAATACAAGGAGTATGAGAATCATGATCGCTGTGAGTTGTTGACAGGTTTTCGAACAAAAATAGAGGCACTGTCAAAATCTAACAAGGGACGTATATGAGCAAACTGCTGTGAGGCACTTATATGTGACTGGGGCCGCACTGAGTTCCATATCAATTGTAATCGCAGCTAACGTGTCAATGACTGAATACTTTGCCACTCTGTTGCTAATCAAACGAATGTGTTGCTAAGTGCATCCACTGTGAAGACAAGACTACTGTGTGCAGATAACGAGTCGATGATTGAGCAAACTGAAGGAAAGTAAATCTTTGTTTATAGCATTTGTACATTTAGAGAAAGCTTTTGACAATCTTGGCTAGAATACATTCTTTGAAGCTCTGGAGGTATCAGGGATAGACACAGTGACACAAGATTATCTGCAGCCCTGTAGAGGCACTAGACTGCAGTTGTAAGACTTCAAGGAATTGAAAGGGAAGGTATAGTTGAGACTGCAGAAGTAGAGAGGATACAAACTGCAGACCGGCAATAGCAAGAGAAGAGTTTCTGGGAAAAAAAAGAAACACAGCTAATACCGAATGTTGGGAAATATTCTATGAAGATATTTGTGTGGAGTGTAGCCTTGTTTGTAAGTGAAAAGTGGACGATAAACAGTTATGTCAAAACGACAAGAGAGGCTTTCGAAACGTGGTGCTAAAGAAGACTGCTGAAAATCAAAATATGTAGATTGTATAACTAATGAAGAGGTACTGAATCAAACAGAGGACAAAAAGGAAACTATGGCACAACTTGTCTAAAGGAAGGTATTGGTTGACAGGACATCTTCCGAAGCATTAAGGAATCGTCAGTTTGGTAATGGAGGGAAAATTATAGAGGGAGACCAAGGCTTAACAACGGTAAGCAGATTCGAATGGATTTAGGATGCACTACTTATGTAGAGATGAAGGGGCTTACACTCGACAGGCTAGTGTGAAGCGCTGTGTCAACACGGTCTTCAAGCGGAAGACCGCAACAAACATATAGTGAGACGAATTGTATTTCGTATTCACGCAACCCAGCAGCAACTAGCAACTCCTTTGATTAGCTAGGTCAATTGTGTATTTATTTCCAGAATATTTGTTTAATATAGCCTCTAGTACATATCACTTGTGAAGTGTTTGTGAATAAATCTTTGTTACTCTGTGCAAACTGCCTCATATTTGAAAAACTATTACACCTTGAATGCAGTTTTCTTATGACGACTGTCAGCAAATGATGAGGTTGAATTACTGTCTTGAGCACTCAGCACTTTGTGGTATTTTCTGTAAGACATGTATTCCTTCATGAACCAATAACCATTGACCTTTTTTTCCATTTCAGGCTTTTCCACTGACTTCAAATGACCATTCTCATGCCTATTAAAGGCTGCACTGACATCGAATGAAACTATTTTTAATTACTGTCTGTGTCGGGGAAGTAGGCTAATCAAAAAATAAATACGACGTTTTGGCAACTAAATGCTGGCGTATTCTGTTCGTGTGTGTTTTCCATGATTAATGAGTTGGAGCAAGACTTGTAACATGGAAACAAAGCCTTTCCAGACCCATGTTCATGTAGCATAATTTCTTCGTATACGTGTGAGGAATGTGTCTGCAATTTGCGCCGTACATTTTTGTTATACCCTCTAGAGGCAACATGGCACAGTATTTCTGCAGGGGACTTCTAACGACTTTTTAAAGTCCATGCCCTGTCGAGCTAGCTGCTGCATTACACTAGGCAAAAGAAGATAGAAGATATCCCATGGCTTTTGTCACCTCAGTGTAAACGCAGATGCTAGACAAGCCTGCAGGTCGTGCTGTTGTATTTGACCACAAATGGCACCTGCGCAATGTCCTCAATACGTTGTACGTGTCAGTCGAGGTTAGAACAGTGTTCTGTGTTTGGTTTGAGTGTATTATGTCGGAGCTAAGTGAATTCGAACGTAGTCTAATTGTTGGTGCCTGTACGGTGGACACTCACATAAACCGTTTGGTGTATTAATAGGTACTGCATCGAAGATTTATACTGCATACAGGGAAATGGGAAAAACATCATCCGCTATGTCACAACGCGGACGAATGTGTGTACCGAATGATCGTGACAGACGGACATTGAAGAAGATTGTGACAGCTGCAAAAGTCTTTGCACACCTGAATGACGGAATCGCAAACCCTGTCAGCACAAAAAACAACACGAGGAGAGCTCCATAAGCAGGAGGAGATCTCCGTAAGCAGGGAACTGCGTGGCAAGCTCGATTTACAAAACCACTCTTAATAATGCAAATGCCCGTAACAGGAAAACATGATGCCAAAGCAATGTAAGAAAGTCATTTGATCAGCTTAGTACTGTTGCACGGCTTCCAAGAGTGAAATACGGCGAGGGTTTGGTGATTTCGGAAACCATATCGTGGTATTCCACGGACCACAAGATTACTCTGGTCGCATTATTCCAAAGGATTATGTGATAAATTTAGCTGATCATGTCCATCACACAGTTCCCTGTTTTTTTCCCAAATAGTGATACTGTGTTCCAAGATAACAGGGTCCCTGTTTACACTGCTCGCATAATCCAGGACTGGTTTTGAGAACATGAGGATGAATTGTCGCATCTTCTCTGGCCGCCACAATCAATAGATCTCAGCATTATTGAGCCCTTGTGGTCTACTTCGGAGAGAAGGGCACGTGATCACTGTCCACCTCTATCATCGTTTCTGAAGATGCCACTATTTTGCAGGAAGGATGGTAAAGGTTTTCTTCGGAAACCATACAGCACCCGCATTTAACCAATCTGAGACGACTAGAAACTTACGAAAGCCCACTGTTTTCCTACACCATATTGGGCATGGTTATGTGTTGCGTCTTTGGTGTTGCCATCTTTTTGTCCACTCCCTGCAACTGTCTCGCCTGGTGATGCCAATTGAAGAGCTCCTCGACCGAATAGTAGTGGTTCTGATCAAAGAAAACCATCATAACGACCAGGAGAGCGGTGTGCTGACCACACGCCCCTTCTATCCGCATCCCCATCTGAGGACGACACGGCGGTCGGATGGTCCCAGTGGCCACATGTGGCCTGATGACAGAGTCTCCGTACTACAGCCCATCTTCAGCTGTAGCAACCAGCACTGTTTACAACCTAAATGATGCATGCTCACTAACTTACAAACGAGTTCAGTCCACATATGTAGCTGAGCGGTCAACGCTTCTGACTGCCATACAGAGGATCAGGTTCAGTCTCCAGTACTGCCAGGGACATTCCCTTGGTGAGAGGATTGGTATGTGGTAAATTCAGCCTTGTGAGGTCAATTGAGGAATTGATTTAATGAGAAGTTGCGGCTGCACAGTATGGGCAGCTAACAATGGATGGAAGAGATGGGAGCTAATGCCCTGCCCATCCTGATGACGCTGTAGAACAGAGAATAACACAGCAGTCGTTCAGCATCGTGTGTTCGTCTGGGCCTGAATGTTGATGACGATGATGATGTTTGATTTGTGGGGCGCTCAACTGCACGGTTATCAGCGCCCATACAAATTCCCAACCTTTGCTCAGCCCAATCTCGCCACTTTCATAAATGATGATGAAATGATGAGGACAAACACCTAGTCATCTCGAGGCAAGTGAAAATTCCTGACCTCGTCGGGAATCGAACCCGGGACCCCGTGCTCAGGAAGCGAGAACGCGACCGCGAGACCACGAGCTGCGGACCGCCTGAATGTAGAGTTAACTCCATAACTATACGAGAGAGCATCTTATTGCATGGTACAACAGAGTTCCTCTGAAATCCTTGGCCATTATACTAAAGATGAATGGTGAATGAAACAAGCCGTAAGGTGAGAAGCGTACCTCTATGCGTGGTTGCGGCGGGCCAAAGACATCCGAGGGTGCGGGCAGGTTCCCCTCTGGCGGTCTCTTGAGGAAAGGACCACTGAGTTCACCGTCGCCCATGGCCAGCGCCAGCTGCGACAGGTACACGTTGCGGTCGCGTTTGTCCGCCTTCGTCTGCTGCAAGGCTGTCAGCTTGTACAGCCACTCCTGCGAGACACAAATGCACACTTTGTTTACATCTAATCTCCTGAGCTAATTACGTCAACAAAACAGTGTCACTTGTTGCAAGTCCAAGGGTGCGGGAAACTTGACGAGCAATCTACAAAAAAATTGCGTTTGAAACGGTTTTCTTACAAAGAAAAACTCTTGAGTACTGCCACAATTTAATTTTCGTACCACTAGAAACATGGGTGAAATGTTAGTGTCAGTGGCGTTGAGAAACTGTTGAAGCTGTTAAAATTGAACAAAACTCCAAGGTATGACGGAATCTATGTCACATTCTGTACTGAATTTGTGACTGAGTTAGCCCACCTTTTAATAATAAAGTACCGTAGATTACTCGATCAAAAAACCGTGCCCAGTAGTTGGAAGGAAGCAAAGGTGTCACCCGCCTACAAGAACGATAGCAAAAGTGATCCGCAGAACTATCGTCCAGTATACTTGACAAAATCTTATAGAACATTTTCTGAGCTGAAACATAATGGGTATTTAAAACAGCAACAAGCATGGATTTCGAAAACATCGATAATGCGAAACGTAAATCACACTTTTCTCACATGACGTAATGATGGTTCAAATGACTCTGAGCACTATGGGACTTAACATTGGAGGTCATCATCAGTCCCCTAGAACTTAGAACTACTTAAACCTAATTAACCTAAGGACATCACACACATTCATGCCCGAGGCAGGATTCGAACCTGCGACCGTAGCGGCCGTAGCGGTCGAATGGTTCCAGACTGAAGCGCCTAGAACCGCTCGCCTAGACCGGCCGGCATGACATAATGAAAGCCATGGATAAAAGCAATCAGGTGGATGCAGTATTCCCTGATTTCTGAAAAGCTTTGACTCACTTCACATCTACGCTTATTACCAGAAGTACGATCATATGGGGTATGAAAGAAAATTTGTGAGTGAACTGAAAATTTTTTGGTAGGGAGGAAACAGCATATTATCTTGGATGGAAAGTCACCGTCAGATGTAGAAGTAACTTCGGGTGTCCTCTGGAGAGTTAGTCGAACTCTTGCAGTTCATATTGTATATTAATGACCTAGGAGACAATATTAATTGGAGCTATCTGCACAATATTCAGCCAGAGTTTGATAAGACTGGCAACTTGCTTTAAAGGAACAGGATTGTAAAACTGTTCACTTCACAAAACGAGAAAAACGTGCTATCCTCTAGTACAATAACAACATCATTCATCTACATCTATGAGGGGGGTTCAATTAACAGTGCAACACTTTTTTTTCTCGGCCAGTTTCCGTTGAAAAAATGCACAATTTGTTGTTGGGCATCGTGGAATATTCCAGCTTCAGGCCAGGCCATATAGTTTCATGAAGTTTCGGTCGGTGACGGCACTTTGCGTAGCCTTCAAAATGGCGTCTGTAAAGAGGGTGCGTTCCAAGCAGAAAGCTATCATAGAGTTTTTTTTTCTGCAGAAAACCAAAGCAACGCAGATATTCATAGGCGCTTGCAGAATTTCTACGAAGGCTTGACAGTGACCAAAAGCGTGGTGGGTGAGGCGCCTGTCATTTGCGCAAACTTGTCCCGCGTGCCGGCCGGTGCACGCATTTGTGACTCCTGCAATGTTGGAACGTGCGGACACTCTCGTTACAGGTGATCGACGGGTCACAGACACCTCGCTGCACAACTGGACGTCTCTGTTGGTAATGCTGACACCCGAGACGAGCTCACAAAACTTCACTGGACTGTTCGCCCTGATCCACATTACATCCGGATCTCGCACCTTCCGACTTTCATTTGTTTGGCCCAATGAAGGATGCACTCTGCGGGAAGTAGTACGTGGATGATGAGGAAGTTATTGATGCAGCAAGACGTTGGCGCCGACGTCAACCAATAGAATCGTGCGATATAGGCATACATGCCGTCCCAGTACGGTGACTTAAGGCCGTTGCACTGAACGGAGATTATGTTGAAAAAAATAAGGTTTATAGCCAAAAGAGTGAGGAATAATATGGTGTATTAGAATCCTGAATAAGACCAACCGCTTTCAGAAAAAGTGTGTTGCATTACTTATTACGTACATTTACATCATACGTCGCAAGCCATCTAACAGCATTTGACGGCGGGTACTTCTGGGACCACTAACCGATCCCCCCCATGCTGTTCGACTTGCGAATGGCTCTAATTTTTAAAATTTTCTCGTGGTGGTCATTACACGAGATGCATGTGGGAAGAAGTAATATGTTTTTCGACCCTTCTCAGAAAGTGCTCTCCCTAAATTTCAACAGTAGACTTTCTTGTGATGCACAACACTTCTCTTGTAACGTCTGCCATTGGAGTATGTTGAGCATCTCTGTAAGGCTCTCGCGCCGACTAAACGATTCCCTGACGAAACGTGCTACTCTTAACTGGTTGGTTGGATGGTTGGGGAAGGAGACCAGACAGCGTGGTCATCGGTCTCATCGGATTAGGGAAGGAAGTCGGCCGTGCCCTTTCAGAGGAACCATCCCGGCATTTGCCTGGAATGATTTAGGGAAATCACGGAAAACCTAAATCAGGATGGCCGGACGCGGGATTGAACCGTCGTCCTCCCGAATGCGAGTCCAGTGTCTAACCACTGCGCCACCTCGCTCGGTGCACTCTTCGCTGGATATTCTCTATATCTTGTATCAGTCCTATCTGGTAAGGATGCAAAATTCATGAACAATACTCATACAGATGAACAATACACAAGAATCGGTCGAACAAGCGCCTTATAAGCCCCTTCCTTCGTGTATGAGTTACCTTTCCTTACGCTTCTAGGCGCTTCAGTCCGGAAACGCGCTGCTGCTACGGTCGCAGGTTCGAATCCTGCCTCGGGCATGGATGTGTGTGATGTCCTTAGGTTGGTTAGGTTTAAGTAGTTCTAAGTCTAGGGGACTAATGACCTCAGATGTTAAGTCCCATAGTGCTTAGAGCCATTTGAACCATTCGAATCTCAGTCTAGCGTCTACTTTTCCTATTCTTTGTATTATGTGGTCATTCCACTTGTGGTCGCTCTGGATAGTTACTCGCAGAAGTTTTACGATAGATAATCTTTTCCAGCAGTTTGCCATCAATAGCATAATCATACAGTACTGGATTTCTATTCCTCTGTATGCGCAATATGTTACAGTTATTCACATTCAGGGTCAACTGGCAGAGCCTGCAATCCTGTACAGGTGATTCTGCAAATCTGTACTGTCGTCTGGCATTGCTACATTTTAAAGACAACTGCATCATCTGCAAATAGTTTTAAAGACCTTCAGACGATTTCTGGTACACTCATGCTCATAAATTAAGGATAATGCTGATACATGGTGAAACAACGCTCTGGTGGGCAATTTGCGGGTTTAAATCACCTCAGGCTATGACCATGCGGTGCATTTGACCTGCGGTCGTCGCACGGTGGCGCTGGGAGCAGTCCACATATGCAGAGGTGTGTTGATGTATGTCAGACTACGGTGCAGCGAGTAAGTGTGCAGACGTTTTCAGACGTGCTAATCGTGACTGTGTATTGAAAATGGCTCAAAGAACACATATTGATGACGTTATGAGGGGTAGAATACTAGGGCGACTGGAGGCTGGTCAAACACAGCAGGTCTTAGCACGGGCCCTCTGTGTGCCACAAAGTGTGATCTCAAGATTATTGCAACGATTCCGGCAGACAGGAAACGTGTCCAGGCGCTACAGTACGGGACGTCCACGGTGTACAACACCACAAGAAGACCGATATCTCACATCAGTGCCCACAAATGGCCACGGAGTACTGCAGGTAGCCCTGCTCGGGATCTTACCGCAGCCACCGGAACAGTTGTCTGCAGACACACAGTCTAGAGACAACTGAACAGACATGGTTTATTCGCCTGGAGACCTGCAAGGTGCATTCCACTGACCCCTGGTCACAGGAGAGTCCGTAAAGCCTGGTGTGAAGAACATAGTACACGGTCATTGGAACAGTGGTCCCAGGTTATGTTCACGGACGAGTCCACGTACAGTCTGAACAGTCATTCTCGCCGGCTTTTCATCTGGCGTGAACCAGGAACCAGACATCAACCCCTTAATGTCCTTGAAAGGGACCTGTCTGGAGGTCGTGGTTTGATGGTGTGGGGTGGCATTATGATTGGTGCACATACATCCCTACGTGCCTTTGACAGAGGAACTGTAACAGGTCAGGTGTATCGGGACATCATTTTGCACCAGTATGTCCGCCTTTTCAGAGATGCAGAGGGTCCCATCTTCCTCCTGACTGATGATAACGCACGGCCCCACCGAGCTGCCATCGTGGAGGAGTACCTTGAAGCAGAAGATATCAGGCGAATGGAGTGGCCTGCCTGTTTCCCAGACCTAAACCCCATCGAGCACGTTTGGGGTGCTCTCGGTCGACGTATCGCTGCACGTCTTCAAACCCCTAGGACACTTCAGGAGCTCCGACAGGCACTGGTGCAAGAATGGGAGGCTATACCCTAGCAGCTGTTCGACCACATAATCCAGCATATGCCAACCCGTCGTGCGGCCTGTGTAGGTGTGCATGGTAATCATATCCCATACTGATGTCGGGGTACCTGCGCAGAAAACAGTGGCGTTTAGTAGCACATGTGTTTCGGGACGGTTTTCTCAACTTATTACCAATACCGTGGACTTGCAGATCTGTGTCGTGTGTTTTCCCTATGTGCCTATGCTATTAGCGCCAGTTTTATGTAGTGCCACGTTGTGTGGCACCACATTCTGCAATTATCCTTATTTTATGAGCACGAGTGTAGATCACTTACATTCGTTGTGAAAAGTAAACGTTGTAAACAGTAACGGTCCTGTCATACTTTCGGATATTATCTTCACATCTGTCGATTTTGTTCCGTTAAAAGCGACGTGTTGAGATCTTTGTGCAAGGAAATCTTGAATCCAGTCGCAAATCTGGACCAATCGTCGATAAGCTCTTTTTTTTTCATTAACATGCGGTGCGGAGCTGTGTCAAATTGCCTTCTTGAAGTCAAAGAACAACGTACCAACTTGAGCGTCGTCGTCTACACCGCCAAAGCACTCATGGAGGAACAGAGAAAGCTGAGTTTCGCAAGATATCTTTTTGCGAAATCCATGTTGATTTTTATTAAAAGAATTTTCATAGGCCACAAACGGCATAATTTTTGAGCCAAAACATGTTTCACAATTCTACAACTGATCGTTGTCAACGATATAGGACTATAATTATGTGCATCTGTTCTATGGTCATTTGTGAAAATGTAATTGGTATCCTCTTTTTACACTCGGTGGGTACCTCTCGGTGTTCCGGCGATCTGCCATAAACAGCTGTTAGAAGCAGAGCTAGTTCTTTGCATAATATTTGTAGACTCTTATAGGTGTTCCATCCGATCTTGATGCCTTTCCACTACTAAGCGATTGTTGTTGCTTTTCTATTCCGCGATCGGTTAACTCAATATCAACCATTTCGACGTTCGTACAGTGATCGAAAGTAAGGACCGCCTTACGATTTTCCGCGGTGAAACACTTTCGGATGACCGAACTCAGTATCTCAGCCTTCCGTCTGTTGACTTTTATTTCGGTGCCATAATGGTCAATGAGTGAATGAATAGAGAATTACGAATCGATTATTTATTTTACGTAGGACCAAAACTTCTTAGGGTTTTTACTCAGTTCGGTTGACAAAATTTTGCTTTCAGAGTCACTGGACACTTCTCTCATTCATCTCCTGATGCTCAATTTCGCTTCTTTCATCTTTCGTTTGTCAGCCAGGTTTTGACTTCTTCTGAATCTGTGATGAAGCTCTCTTTGTTTATGTAGCAGTTTCTAATACTACTATTCAACCACGGTGGGTCTTTCCAATTCATCAACACCTTGCCTGGAACGTTCTTATCTAAGGAATACTGGTTTTGAATTTTTTTCCTTTTGTGCTCCACATCCTCGTCCTCATTGCTGAATATTTGATGACGACTACTCAGATACTCTGCAAGTTATATCCTTTCACTCGTGCTAAAGTCCGCCCCCGGCAACTGAGTGGTCAGCACGACAGAATGTCAATCCTAACGGCCCGGGTTCGATTCCCGGCTGAGTCGGAGATTTTATCCGCTCAGGGACTGGATGTTGTGTTGTCCAATCATCATTTCATCCCCATCGACGCGCAAGTCGGCGAAGTGGCGTCAAATCGAAAGACTTGCACCCGGCGAACGGTCTACCCGACTTAGTCACACGACATTTACTCTCGCTAAGCAAAAATATCTTCCTACCTTTCTTAATATTCCTTTTAATACCCATAGTCATAGTTGCTACCAAAACATCATGTTCACTGATACCTTTCTCGGTGTCTGTTTGTTACTAGGAGGTCTAAGATGTTACATACATGGGTTGGTTCTCTATGAGCTCGAAATAATTTTCGGATAAGACATTCAGAATAATATCACACGAATACCTGTCTCTGGTATCAGTTTTGATAGCATGACTTTCCCGATTTATACCTCGCAAGCTGAAGGCAGCCGCTACTACAACGGCATGATCGGGAAAATTACTACTGATATTCTGCAAGTTCTATCTGAAGCGCTCTATCACTTCAGTTTCTGGCCCCGGCAGTCTATAAAAGCGTCATACTACTATTTTTGACCGACATTTGATGCCTAACTTCAACCAGATTAAATTCACATTCGGAATCCGTGGTAACCTCGTCAAATATTATCGAGTTCTTTATTGCAATAAATACGCCTCCATCATCGGCGACTAATCTGCCCTAACAATAAATATTCCTATCGTAACTTAGGATTTCGCTACTACTCTCTTCTGGTTTCAATCAACTTCCGTTCCTAATATTATCTGGTCATTATAACCTTCAATAAGAGATACTAATTTTGGGACCTTTCCCCAGATGCTCCTACAGTTTACTAATATCATATTAACCTTTTCAATATCCGATATGTGAAGACGAGCATTCTCCGAGAACATTGTGGTTGCTGGAACTTTGATTTTGGCAAACACCCATGTGAACGCCACATGTACTCCTCTACCGTAGTTGCCGCTTTGGAGGTTCAGAAATTCGCATCCGATGCCGTCGCGGAACTGTCTGAGCCTCTGCTCCAGAGAACCGCTATCGATCCTGAGTGTGATGCTACAAATGATAGGCTTAGCCTGCACCATGCGTGTTATACTAGTTGCCTTCAGCAAATCAGCTATCCACCAAAAGGAAAAGTGGACGGCATCATAACCGAAGCGGCAGAACGTCATTACTGCCGACGTATGCCACTATGCATCCAGTACACTCGATAGCCGTCGGCAGGGCCTCCTTCTCAAGACAGACGAAACCCCATTCCCGGCAAACATACCGAATACATGCTGGCATTCTTCCATACCATGCATGCTACTTCTCGAAGGGGTTTGTTACTTGCCTGTAATTTTGGAGCTCTCAGTGACTACAGTCCGACCCACGAACGATGGCGGTTCGCGCAGTTAGAGACAAGGACGGGGATTGCATTGTTGCAGGTTCCAGGCGGCAGCTGCGGCACACCCATTCACGTGCTTTGCACCTGATGAAAGCGTGTATCCCGCAAATTATGTCTCTTGCTTGCTTGTGTTCAATTTGTCGCTAACCACAACCATGAACCACGACAACTCGAAACAAATGGAAACAGTGATAACAACATAACGAAAATGGCAACTACAACGTCATATCTTTGCCCCATTTTCAACAATAAGTGAAGCAGATAGATAAGGTTACGAGAATTTTGTAGATCTGAAAAAATACAACTAATGTTACAACTACTATGTTCAGTGATAAATTAAATAAAAAACGTTTATCAGTATGAAAACGAATAGAGTGCCGTACAACAGGTCAATTATAGTGTCCGATTCCACTCGTTAGCTTTGACCAATGACGTCATACCTAAGGCAGAGTTGCTACATAGAGGCAATCTATGAAAGCAACTGATCCTATTATTAAACGAACTAATGTTGCATACGACAAAATTACAAACACAGTTCACGTGATTAATTACTTAAGCATAATTTATACCAACAAGAATTAAAGGCAACGAAAATAAATAAGAAGAGAAAAAGAGAAATATATATGTCTGAAATAAATTATCATCGTAATTTATGCGACTAAGAAAAGCACAGAGAACCTTTAAATCCAGTACAGTATAGCGCAAGATGAACGCATAGCATTAACTTATAAATACTAGTTGTTAAATCTTACGAGACTAGTACATAAGAAACAAAAATCTGACAAAAAATAGGTCTAACAAATACTGGAATCGGTAAATGGAATTGACTGACGTATATAGGTTAAATCTAGTTACCGATGGTATTATTCTCTTCACTAATATGAAAAGAGAAAAATTTGTAAGATGTACCTACAATGTTTGTTAGTTTATCGTAGTCCCCCATTCGGATCTCCGGGCAGGGACTACTCAAGAGGACGTCGTTATCAGGAGAAAGAAAGATGGCGTTCTACGGATCGGAGCGTGGAATGTCAGATCCCTTAATCGGGCAGGTAGGTTAGAAAATTTAAAAAGGGAAATGGATAGGTTAAAGTTAGATATAGTGGGAATTAGTGAAGTTCGATGGCAGGAGGAACAATACTTTTGGTCAGGTGAATACAGGGTTATAAATACAAAATCAAATATAGGTAATGCAGAGTAGGTTTAAAAATGAATAAAAAAAATAAGAGTGCGGGTAAGCTACTACAAACAGCATAGTGAACGCATTATTGTGGCCAAGATAGACACGAAGCCCACGCCAACTACAGTAGTACAAGTTTATATGCCAACTAGCTCTGCAGATGATGAAGAAATTGATGAAATATATGATGAGATAAAGGAAATTATTCAGGTAGTGAAGGGAGACGAAAATTTAATAGTCATGGGTGACTGGAATACGACAGTAGGAAAAGGAAGAGAAGGAAACGTAGTAGGTGAATATGGATTGGGGCTAAGAAATGAAAGAGGAAGCCGCTTGGTAGAATTTTGCACAGAGCATAACTTAATCATAGCTAAAATTTGGTTCAAGAATCCTGAAAGAAGGTTGTATACATGGAAGAACCCTGGAGATACTAGAAGGTTTCAGATAGATTATATAATGGTAAGACAGAGATTTAGGAACCAGATTTTAAATTGTAAGACATTTCCAGGGGCAGATGTGGACTCTGACCACAACCTATTGGTTGTAGATTGGTTGTAGATTAAAACTGAAGAAACTGCAAAAAGGTGGGAATTTAAGGAGATGGGACCTGGATAAACTGAAAGAACCAGAGGTTGTACAGAGTTTCAGGGAGAGCATAAGGGAACAATTGACAGGAATTGGGGAAAGAAATACAGTAGAAGAAGAATGGGTAGCTTTGAGGAATGAAATAGTGAAGGCAGCAGAGGATCAAGTAGGTAAAAAGACGAGGGCTAGTATAAATCCTTGGGTAACAAAAGAGATACTGAATTTAATTGCTGAAAGGAGAAAATACAAAAATGCAGTAAGTGAAGCAGGCAAAAAGGAATACAAACGTCTCAAAAATGAGATCGACAGGAAGTGCAAAATGGCTAAGCAGGCATGACTAGAGGACAAATGTAAGGATGTAGAGGCTTGTCTCTCGAGGGGTAAGATAGATACTGCCTACGGGAAACCACTTGCATGAATATCAAGAGCTCAGATGGAAACCCAGTTCTAAGCAAAGAAGGGAAAGCAGAAAGGTGGAAGGAGTATATAGAGGGTCTATACAGAGGCGATGTTCTTGAGGACAATATTATGAAAATGGAAGAGGATGTAGATGAAGATGAAGTGGGAGATATGATACTGCGTGAAGAGTTTGACAGAGCACTGAAAGATCTAAGTCGAAACAAGGCCCCGGAACTTCCATTAGAACTTCCATTAGAACTACTGACAGCCTTGGGAGAGCCAGTCCTGACAAAACTCTACCATCTGGTGAGCAAGATGTATGAGAGAGGCGAAATTCCCTCAGACTTCAAGAAGAATATAATAATTCCAATCCCAAAGAAAGCAGGTGTTGACAGATGTAAAAATTACCGAACTATCAGTTTAATAAGTCACAGCTGCAAAATACTAACGCGAATTCTTTACAGACGAATGGAAAAACTGCTAGAAGCCGACCTCAGGGAAGATCTGTTTGGATTCCGTAGAAATGTTGGAACACGTGAGGCAATACTGACCCTACGACTTATCTTAGAAAATAGATTAAGGAAAGGCAAACCTACGTTTCTAGCATTTGTAGACAGAGAGAAAGCTTGTAGCCTCTCCCCGGTGCTATTCAATCTGTATATTGAGCAAGCAGTAAAGGAAACAAACGAAAAGTTCGGAGTAGGTATTAAAATCCACGGAGAAGAAACAAAAACTTTGAGGTTCGCCCATGACATTGTAATTCTGTCAGAGACAGCAAAGGACTTGGAAGAGCAGTTGAACGGAAGGGACAGTGTCTTGAAAGGAGGATATAAGTTGAACATCAACAAAAGCAAAACGAGAATAATGGAATGTAGTCGAATTAAGTTGGGTGATGCTGAGGGAATTAGATTAGGAAATGAGACACTTAAAGTAGTAAAGGAGTTTTGCTATTTGGGGAGCAAAATAACTGACTATGGTCGAAGTAGAGAGGATATAAAATGTAGACTGGCAATGGCAAGGAAAGCGTTTCTGAAGAAGAAAAATTTGTTAACATCGAGTATTGATTTAAGTGTCAGGAAGTCGTTTCTGAAAGTATTTGTATGGAGTGTAGCCATGTATGGAAGTGAAACATGGACGATAAATAGTTTAGACAAGAAGAGAATAGAAGCTTTCGAAATGTGGTGCTACAGAAGAATGCTGAAGATTAGATGGGTAGATCACATAACTTATGAGGAGGTATTTGAACAGAATTGTGGAGTAGAGGAGTTTGTGGCACAACTTGACTAGAAGAAGGGATCGGTTGGTAGAACATGTTCTGAGGCATCAATGGATCACCAATTTAGTACTGGAGGGCAGTGTGGAGGGTAAAAATCGTAGAAGGAGACCAAGAGATGAGTACACTAAACAGATTCAGAAGGATGTAGGATGCAGTAGGTATTGGGAGATGAAGAAGCTTGCACAGGATAGAGTAGCATGGAGAGCTGCATCAAACCAGTCTCAGGACTGAAGACCACAACAACAACAAGTATTTCTGAGATCAGTAAGAAATCTAGAAAGCCTACAAAAACATAGTCCACAGATGTATTGTAAATACGTCCAAAAATACGACCTATCAAATAGTTGGAATCAGTAGGCTAACTACAACTGATCTCCTATATAGGTCAATTCTAGTTACCGATTCCAGCCATTTAGTGATTCATTAATTAGATCGTTTCTTCAGCACGTGTGTGCACCAAAATGTAGTCTAATATGGTTTCTGCACTTGTAATTTTTCTCTGAACTACCGCAAAAAGTTACTAATTTTGGAATTGGTAACAGTGGTCTTACACCACTGGTGATCGTCGAGGGGACACTGAATAGTGCACGGTACATCCAAACCGTCATCGAACCCATCGTTCTACCATTCCTAGACCGGCAAGGGAACTTGCTGTTCCAACAGGACAATGCACGTCCGCATGTATCCCGTGCCACCCAACGTGCTCTAGAAGGTGTAAGTCAACTACCCTGGCCAGCAAGATCTCCGGATCTGTCCCCCATTGAGCATGTTTGGGACTGGATGAAGCGTCGTCTCACGCGGTCTGCACGTCCAGCACGAACGCTGGTCCAACTGAGGCGCCAGGTGGAAATGGCATGGCAAGCCGTTCCACAGGACTACATCCAGCATCTCTACGATCGTCTCCATGGGAGAATAGCAGCCTGCATTGCTGCGAAAGGTGGATATACACTGTACTAGTGCCGACATTGTGCATGCTCTGTTGCCTGTGTCTATGTGCCTGTGGTTCTGTCAGTGTGATCATGTGATGTATCTGACCCCAGGAATGTGTCAATAAAGTTTCCCCTTCCTGGGACAATGAATTCACGGTGTTCTTATTTCAATTTCCAAGAGTGTAGAAGGTCAGTTCTAGTTAGATATTCCAAGTTTTGTTATACCCCAGAGTTGTTTTAGAGAGCAATTACAAATGCAAAAATGCTATTACGTTTCAGTGCATTCAACTGCATAATTTACAAATGAATCATTGAGAGGTTGGAAGCTGTAACTGGAATTTACCTATATAGGTTAATTCTAGTATTGATTCCAATATTCTTTTTTTTTTTTTTTTGTAGATATTCTTTAGTCAGGTACTTGCTTTTCTTTCAGAATTTAGTATGTCGGTTTCTCCACATTTCACGCTACCGTTTCGTATTTGTCGTCATTCATTTTATTTTCCTGTTTTCCTGTTATGTTTTAGTTTATACCGGCTCAGAACCCCAACTTTCCTGCGCTTCTCCCGTTACAATCGATAATTAATAGTAAAATTAATGCTATTTTATAACAGTATGACTTCACTATGTGCTTTACTATAATGCAATTTCAAGGTTCTGTGCAGTTTTATACTCGCATAAATTACGAGAATACTTCTTATCAGGCATGAAAAATTGTTTTTAATAGTTGTTCTTAATCATTTTAGTTATCTTCCGTTCGTTTAGACATAATTCATGACTAAGTAAATAACTGCGTGAATGTGAATATAATTTTGTTGTATGCTACATTAGTTTTTTTGCGAATATGGTCCGCTGCTTTCATAGATTGCCTACACGTAGCGTCTTTGCCTTAGGTATGACGTCATTGCTCAATGCCGACAAGTGGAATCGGACACTAGACTTTATCCAAAAGCTCTACACCGATGGTGGCAACCGCGATCCACAGTAGAAACTAAAAAACGACGAAAAAGATACGTCGCTCTTGGTATCAAAAAATTAACTTCATCCACATACTTCATGTCGAGACTGCTGTACAGCGTTATGATATGAATCAGATGTAAATGAAAGGAGTTATCTAAAAAATAACGAACTCTTTATCAGAAAGAAAATCATGAGAAAGCTCTACAACGGGTGTGGAGACAAAGATACCCACTGCACGCGAAAAAAAAAGAAAGAAAACGAATAACGCTATAGACAAAAACAATGCAAAATGCACACCAAGGAGGGACACAGCGTCACTGAGTCACTGACCAAAGCCGAAGGGCTTATTAGTCCTGAATCCTTTCCGACCCAATATGAAAACAATAATTGTTGTTGTAGCTACAATCGGGGACTACTGAAGAACGGGATACAAACCGTCGGTTTTGACCAATGACGTCATAGGTTACTCACACATATTGTGTTTACTTTCGAGCCATAGATAAAAAAGTGGTTGTCTGTCTTGGATAGGCGCTATCATTGTACATTGAAAAAATGAATGTGGTTTTAAAAGACAGCGCTAGACATTGCGTAAGATATTTTTTCATGTGCGTTGATGTAAATAATTGGTTCTTTCCAATTCATTCGGTACTTAATTTTATTCTTAGTGAGTTTGAGATAATTTGGACGAATAGTTTTTCAATTTAGAATCATTTTTAGTTTTTCATTTTCGTTTCTAGGTACGGATTTATCTCTTCCCATGAATACGACGTAAAGGAGGCTACGGGCGTAGACATGATGACAACCATTCGATTTTTCCAAATGTCTGGTCTTCTTGCCGAGTACGTTCGATGTCGTGCGTGCGGCGAAGATATGCGCCTGATAAGTGTGTCTGCTCGTCGTACACAAGATTTATTCGTATGTAGATCTAGCAAGGATCGAATATGGCGCTCAATTGGAGAAATCTGCTGGCCTTGAGGGATATCATAAAAATCACATACTGTTGGTGTTTGAAGTATCATGTGTGGTTGTGTGTGCATGAATGTCGTGTGAGTGAGCGTAACGTTGTAGACAGGTACTTGGTCTCATAATGAGTCTCATTTTGACAAAACCGAGGGGAACCTGCGGTAGGATTATGGGTTTGGGGGTTGTAATTTCAGGTCCTGAATGTGACGATGTAGTTTCTAAAGTAGTTCCTAACCAAACGAAGGAATCGTTGGTGAAATTAATTGAAGATACTGTTGCAGTGGGTTCCACAGTTATTTGCGATGATTTTTCTTCGTATAGGGATTTGAGGAATAGGGGATTTCAGCGTCTTGTTGTCAATCATAAAACTGATTTCAGATCTTCATCAACTGGGGCTTGTACCAATAGTATAGAACGATATTAGAATTATATATTAATACCTTCAGCAGCTGCTGACAGGTGTTGATATATATCAACGGGGGCAGGTGAAAATGTGTGCGCCGACCGGGACTCGAACCCAGGATCTCATGCTTACATGGCAGATGTTTTATCCATCTGGGCCACCGAGGGCACGGAGGATAGTGCGACTGCTAGGATTATTTCAGGCACGCCTCCCGCGAGACCCACATTTTCACCTTTTATGTCCACACACTACATTCGCAGTGTCCCTACCCAACACACTCATTACCCGTGGAAGACAATTCTTACCAAGTACCACAAGAGTTCGGGTAATATGTGTGCATCTGCACAGAAGAGGAAGCTCATGGCCGGTATTGCCAGAACTATATACTTATATGGATATGGTGTCTGTTCATGACCTGCAGTCGTCTAGAACGAAATTAGAATTATATATTAATATAATTCATACACCATATCCATATTAGTAAATAGAATAGAAGTTACTGGTCAGCTATCATATCTGTTGTAGGGAGGGTGAAACGACGGATTTCGACACTGCAGAGTCATTTAGATGAATATTCATGGAAGCGTAGTGTACCCGATACATACTGCCCGTTTAAATGTTTCCTTAAACTTGTTGGGCAGATGTATCGTCCAAAATTTGTTAGTTAATTTCGGATTGGGATGGGGGGTCGGGGGTAACTGATAATTAAGGAGAAAGGTAGGGTTGGTCGAGACGGTTAAAATATTGATTTTAATTTTTTGGTGTTCATTCGTCATTCATCATTTTCTTATTTTACGTAATTTTCTTCTGTGGATTTTTTTACTTTATTTCGTTGATGTGAATGTCTGAGTGTGCGACTCTGTGTGTGTGTATGTATATGTGTGTGTTTTTTTCGTAATGTTGTATTCCTTGTGTATGTGGGTATGTGATTTTTGTTGATGTCTTTCTAGGCGAGCTTCGGGTTTTTGCTGAGGAGTTTGCGTGAGGTACATTAATTTTTTATTTTTTTGTTGCACTGAATTTGTCTATATTTATGTATTTCATTGTTGTATTACACTGTTTTGCCTTACCTATGGGTTGGTCAGCTGCAGTATGGAATACAAATTTTGTAGCTGTTGTTCTTTTTCCCTTACCCAGCACTAGTATCACTACGATTTTTTCGAGTCTGTACTAGCACTACCAAAGGCGACAAGACCGACTCACGTAAAATTTGTATCCTGTACTTCAGTTGACGTATATACGTTGACTGGAGTACGGAACACTGGTGCTGGCTAGACGAAAAAGCAATGCATGTAACATTGATGTGATTCATCTATATAGGTCAATTGAAGAGCAGGATATAAATGTTACATATGGCGCTATTTTTCACCTTCGGTTGTACTAATATCCTATTCTTCAGCTGACCTATATAAGTCAATGTCGTCATTTCCCATTCGCTAGAACTAGTATTGTATTCTTGGGTTGACCTATATAGCTCAACTAAAGAATGGGATACAAATTTCACTGCTGTTGGTTTTCTTGCCGTCGCTGACAAGCCTATGATAACTTTCAGTCGATATTATTAGCATCGTAGGCAAAAAAAAAAAAAAAAAAAAAAAAAAAAAAATCCCGTTCTTCGTTCTTCAGTAGACCCTATAGGTCAACTGAATTATTGTACGCGGAAACGAAGTTGACACTCGGCGCAGGGGCTGATGGGAGCGACAGCAAAGGCATTTCCCATTTACAGCCGCTTCCATCAGCCAGCGCGCCGAGTGTCAACTTCGTTTGCGCGTTTAACCCTGTGACGCCTAAGGGAGGGGGGGGGGGGGTTCGTTGAACACACAATTTTTTTACGTCCCCTGCTTTTGCCCAAGTAACTTTTATACTACATATTCCCTTTGAGTTATTGTTTGTTGGCTATTTTGTGAAAAGTTAGTGTCAGTATATTTTATAGAAAATTCCTGCATTGAAGGAAAAAAAGGAATAAACTTATTATGGGTCCAACAACCCCCCCCCCCCCCTTATGCTTCCATGCTATAGAAAATTTCCCTTAGTAGAATTTCGTATTTTTCATTTCTACAGCAATACAATTTAGTTTCTTGTTGGTTGGTATTCTTGATATTCACAACAATGGGTATACTTTCAGAGGAAATGATTGTTGATGTCAGTCAGCTGTTATTTATCTTGTAAATTGCAGTGAGCTAGTGCAGTTCCCTACTGTTCACACCCAGACTTAGAAATGATTAAAAGAATACGTGACTCGTCTTTAGAAAGAGTTCTGTATGAAATTTTAGATGAAGATTCTGACTCGGGGAGTAAAAGTGAATATGAGGATGGTGTTATGGAGTATGATTCAGATCGGGAAAGTGATGTGGATGTTAGAGAAGATGAAGATAGCGCAGCTTCAGGAAGTGACCATCAGGATGTTATTGGGGCCAAGTCTGCAAGAAGGTATGTAACCACACAGCCTAGAATTCCTCGGAGGTCTGTTGCTAATATAGTAAGAGAGCAGGCAGGAGTAACTCCAGCTGGTGTTTGCCATTCACCTGGAGAAGGCTTGAAGTTACTTCTTACGCCTGACATCATGGATGTTGTAGTAGATCATTCAAATGAAGAGGCAGTTAGGCGAAATGTTACTTTGACTAATGAGAAATACACTCCTGGAAATTGAAATAAGAACACCGTGAATTCATTGTCCCAGGAAGGGGAAACTTTATTGACACATTCCTGGGGTCAGATACATCACATGATCACACTGACAGAACCACAGGCACATAGACACAGGCAACAGAGCATGCACAATGTCGGCACTAGTACAGTGTATATCCACCTTTCGCAGCAATGCAGGCTGCTATTCTCCCATGGAGACGATCGTAGAGATGCTGGATGTAGTCCTGTGGAACGGCTTGCCATGCCATTTCCACCTGGCGCCTCAGTTGGACCAGCGTTCGTGCTGGACGTGCAGACCGCGTGAGACGACGCTTCATCCAGTCCCAAACATGCTCAATGGGGGACAGATCCGGAGATCTTGCTGGCCAGGGTAGTTGACTTACACCTTCTAGAGCACGTTGGGTGGCACGGGATACATGCGGACGTGCATTGTCCTGTTGGAACAGCAAGTTCCCTTGCCGGTCTAGGAATGGTAGAACGATGGGTTCGATGACGGTTTGGATGTACCGTGCACTATTCAGTGTCCCCTCGACGATCACCAGTGGTGTACGGCCAATGTAGGAGATCGCTCCCCACACCATGATGCCGGGTGTTGGCCCTGTGTGCCTCGGTCGTATGCAGTCCTGATTGTGGCGCTCACCTGCACGGCGCCAAACACGCATACGACCATCATTGGCACCAAGGCAGAAGCGACTCTCATCGCTGAAGACGACACGTCTCCATTCGTCCCTCCATTCACGCCTGTCGCGACACCACTGGAGGCGGGCTGCACGATGTTGGGGCGTGAGCGGAAGACGGCCTAACGGTGTGCGGGACCGTAGCCCAGCTTCATGGAGACGGTTGCGAATGGTCCCCGCCGATACCCCAGGAGCAACAGTGTCCCTAATTTGCTGGGAAGTGGCGGTGCGGTCCCCTACGGCACTGCGTACTACAACATCCATGATGTCAGGCGTAAGAAGTAACTTCAAGCCTTCTCCAGGTGAATGGCAAACACCAGCTGGAGTTACTCCTGCCTGCTCTCTTACTATATTAGCAACAGACCTCCGAGGAATTCTAGGCTGTGTGGTTACATACCTTCTTGCAGACTTGGCCCCAATAACATCCTGATGGTCACTTCCTGAAGCTGCGCTATCTTCATCTTCTCTAACATCCACATCACTTTCCCGATCTGAATCATACTCCATAACACCATCCTCATATTCACTTTTACTCCCCGAGTCAGAATCTTCATCTAAAATTTCATACAGAACTCTTTCTAAAGACGAGTCACGTATTCTTTTAATCATTTCTAAGTCTGGGTGTGAACAGTCTACGGTCTTGGCGTGCATCCGTGCGTCGCTGCGGTCCGGTCCCAGGTCGACAGGCACGTGCACCTTCCGCCGACCACTGGCGACAACATCGATGTACTGTGGAGACCTCACGCCCCACGTGTTGAGCAATTCGGCGGTACGTCCACCCGGCCTCCCGCATGCCCACTATACGCCCTCGCTCAAAGTCCGTCAACTGCACATACGGTTCACGTCCACGCTGTCGCGGCATGCTACCAGTGTTAAAGACTGCGATGGAGCTCCGTATGCCACGGCAAACTGGCTGACACTGACGGCGGCGGTGCACAAATGCTGCGCAGCTAGCGCCATTCGACGGCCAACACCGCGGTTCCTGGTGTGTCCGCTGTTCCGTGCGTGTGATCATTGCTTGTACAGCTCTCTCGCAGTGTCCGGAGCAAGTATGGTGGGTCTGACACACCGGTGTCAATGTGTTCTTTTTTCCATTTCCAGGAGTGTAATTGTATGCCTTTATAGGAATCCTGATACTTACGGGGGCAAATAAGGACAGTTCTGTCAGTGTACACGATCTTTGGTCAGTCCTAATGGGTCGGCCAGTTTACAAGGGTATTATGGCAACAGAACGTTTCAAGGGACTTATTGCAATCATAAGGTTTGATGACAAAAGTACCCGCCAGCTAAGAAGGGAAGCAGACAGGTTCACACCAATTCGTGATGTTTTCAACAAAGTGTATGATAGGTTTCCACTACTGTATAAACCAGGGGTCCACCTCACAATTGATGAGAGGCTCAGCTTGTTTAGAGGGCGCTACCCCTTCAAAGTATTTATGAAGGATAAACCGGGCAAGTATGGCATCCTTATACACATGATGTCCGATGCAGTTGACAGATACGTCTTGAATATGGAACTCTATGCAGGTAATTGATACCATTGATCAAATGGCGAGTATGTACACCTGCAAGAGGGGAACAAAGAGATGGCCTCTATCTGTATTTTACTCTCTCATCGACATCCGTGCTATCAATGCAACCACCATATTCATCCAGCAACATCCAAGATGGAATGAAAAGCAACCCAACAAACAGAAACTTTATCTTCTGCAAGCTGGGATGGAACTAGTGAAATTGCAGGTAGAAGAAAGAAGTGTCAATGCAAGAGGGTTATCTAACCAAATTGTTCAATCAATGGAGACTATTCTACAAAAGAAAATCAAAGAAATGACAACAGAAGCACGTCAGCCACCTGCAGGGAAAGGTCAGTACCATATTTGTGTAAGAGAAGCTAAAACAAAGAAGCAGAAGTACAACAATCTAAGTAAACCAAAACAGTATTGTGGACAGCGTCATAAACATGTGTGTAACACACATTCAGTAAAAATTGTGAAGTGTGTCTCTTGCCTTGAAGTTGAGGACTCAGAGTAGTCTATCGTATATGAACACATCTGTATTTTGTATTGTAATATGTCAATTTTTTATACACTCAATCCAATATTTATATCAATTAACAACATTTATGAACCGATGCTTCAGTTAAAATACATAAACCATTTTGAAAATTGTAATTTTTCGTCAGTAAACTTATTTAATACCTGTGGCATCCAAGTTAGAAAAAAGGCAAAAGGCTTGGGCGTCCTAGGGTTAATACGGGATACAAATTTCATGTCTGTCGTCTTCTTCCGCCTTCGTGTAGTTGAAGTTAGGTAAAGGTTGCCAATGTAACGTACGTCGATTTCTTCGTTCTCGTTAGCAAAAATATCCTATTCTTCAGGTGACCTATAAAGGTCAACTAAAGTATGGGATACAAATACTACGTATGCAGATCTTCCCGCCTTTGGTAGTAATACTATCTACTTAAGAACAGACTATTAGTGGTAGCGGAGGCGAAAGAAACAACACCTGTAATATTTGTATTCCGTACTACAATTTACCTGTATAGTTAAAACTGAACAATAGGATACTAATGCTAACGAAAACGAAGTAATCGACGAACGTTTAATTTGTATCCCGTACTGCAGTTGACCTATACAGCTCGACTGAATTTCGAGATACAACGCATATATGTGTCAAGTGAGATATTCTATGCTACCGCTACTTCTATTCCTTTTTTTTATTAATTTTTTACAGAAGTACTAGGACTCAAAACAAGAGATATCCTTAACATTATGGTCGAAATATTACTGGCCGTGACATACAGGGTGATTCAAAAAGAATACCACAACTTTAGGAATTTAAAATTCTGCAACGACAAAAGGCAGAGCTAAGCACTATCTGTCGGCGAATTAAGGGAGCTATAAAGTTTCATTTAGTTGTACATTTGTTCGCTTGAGGCGCTGTTGACTAGGCGTCAGCGTCAGTTGATGCTAAGATGGCGACCGCTCAACAGAAAGCTTTTTGTGTTATTGAGTACGGCAGAAGTGAATCGACGATAGTTGTTCAGCGTGCATTTCGAACGAAGTATGGTGTTAAACCTCCTGATAGGTGGTGTATTAAACGTTGGTATAAACAGTTTACAGAGAATGGGTGTTTGTGCAAAGGGAAAAGTTCCGGACGGCCGAGAACGAGTGATGAAAATGTAGCACGCATCCAGCAAGCATTTGTTCGCAGCCCATGAAAATCGACTCGCAGAGCTAGCAGAGAGCTGCAAATTCCACAATCAACTGTATGGAGAGTCCTACGAGAAAGGTTGGCACTTATCTGCCCGTAACTACCTGAACGTCAACTACCCGAGGCGATGGATCGGCCGCCAGGCAGCCCGTGACAGAGCACTTCATCACTGGCCTCCAAGAAGCCCTGATCTTACCCCCTGCGATTTTTTCTTATGGGGGTATGTTAAGGATATGGTGTTTCGGCCACCTCTCCCAGGCACCATTGATGATTTGAAACGAGAAATAACAGCAGCTATCCAAACTGTTACGCCTGATAAGCTACAGAGAGTGTGGAACGAGTTGGAGTATCGGGTTGATATTGCTCGAGTGTCTGGAGGGGGCCATATTGAACATCTCTGAACTTGTTTTTGAGTGAAAAAAAACCTTTTTAAATACTCTTTGTAATGATGTATAACAGAAGGTTATATTATGTTTCTTTCATTAAATACACATTTTTAAAGTTGTGGTATTCTTTTTGAATCACCCTGTGTGTCTACTATGTGTTTTCTCCGCTGCATTCTTTTGTTTATGAACACTCCTCTCAGTTGTTAAATCTGTGTAACAAATGATCTCTGGCAAATTGTGAAGACATTGGTCAAAGCCGACGGGTTGTTTCTCAATCATCAGTCGTCCCCCTACATTCTATACAAATATATGTCGTAGAGCCACGGCTAATTTCCAAGAATGTTTGCGTATCGAAGCCGCAGAGTGCAAACGACTTACGAGTATATAGAACGTGCGACTCTAAATCGATCACGCGACTGTGGTGCCGGGGTTGTGATAAATTATTTGTGAGTGCTAGGAAAACTCAAACGATTTATGACGATAGTGAGTGGGATGTCTGGTATTGTACACGTTTCTTCGGCCGATTGCCTGACGTGGAAGCTTCTAATTCCATGCTTGTGCAATGTAGAAAATTGTTTGAATTTTTGTCGGAAATGCGACACTCGACCCATATTTTTGCGTGACACTGGCAGAGGCTGCCCAGGTTACGGCATAAATGGGAATGGTTCCCGCAGCGTACACATAAAATGGACTTTCTTATGATGACAACGCCGACGACCAGTGAAGTAAGTCGTTTCCTTTCTAATTACAACTATTTAAGTAACGCTCTTTTGTCGTTGCTATAGTGACCACTATAAACATGTTCATAATGCCAGCCACCAGAGTCGCGTGGTCGATTTAGAATCGCACGTTCTGTACCTACCACTTGGAGCTCGCGGCTTCGACAGGCAAACATTCTTGAAAATTACCGAGCCACGATTCACCTTAAACATTTTCGAATTGTTGTGCACAATTCAACAGGTCCCTTAAACATGGCAAGCTACAAACAAAACGACGCTGTTGTTTTTTTCTGTACCATAGGTCGTTGCTACGAATTACAGGGCTTTTTACAAACAACTGGCCTTTGGAAACAGTACGTAACTTATAAAACACACAAGAAATATGTAGCAAAGCAAACTGAAGTAAGCAGGTATCCAGTTCTCAAATTATCCACATTGTGAAAATGACTGCTTCCTTATTTTATTATTATTTTTTAGATCAGCGTCTTTAGATGCACCAGGTGAATTGCTGTTAAGTTGCCTTCAAATAATAATATACAATTTAAGAAGTCACAAAAGTCACACTTGCTAAACCTCTTAATTTTCTACTATTGCATAATGTTTACGTGTCATACCTGGCCCAGCTCCTTGTCCTTCTCATTCTGAAGATTCTTCCAGTTTCGTTCAGAGACCGAAAGGTAAAACATAAAATCCTCGTCCAGCCTGTCTTCTGGATCCATGAAGCCTGTCTTTTGACGTCGAGTAAACCGCGCCTTGTTTCTTCAGGTCTCGATACAGCGTTAATCTTTTGCTGTTTTGTCACTCGATTCTCTTCCAAAATTAACATAGTCGAAGGTCACTCCTAATAATTTTGTCGTTAATACTGAACACTTTTATCCTGAAACACTCATACAATTATTACATGTGTAGATATACAAACGTTTAAAAATACAAAGATATTTACATTGTTGACATGGGAAGAGTAAGGTCAGAGATACTACTAATTTTTCCGACTCCAGTTATGTATACTAACATAGATGAGATGAAACGTGTACCAGAACAAAAAATTAATCAACTTGAAATTTACTAGGGTTTAATGATTATTTATTCGCACCATTGGAGTTGCATTTTGCACTTGAAATTGTTTCATATTCAAATCTCCTACATTTGCGGCAGTATATTTTTGAGTGTAATCAAGAATTCCACTTTTCGTTAGATAAAGTTTATTTGTTCGACCCGACGTAAACAATTAATGACAAGTAACTGATTAACTCATAGAGTGTGGTTTCTTTGAAGTTATTAAATAGAGAAAAACTTTTATATTGGATAATAGATAAACTTCTATCAGTGTATTGCGAGATTTTCTTTCGGGGGCACAGCACTTCCTTGTGCGCAATGCGACAGTCGAAGAGTGTAAATATCGACTACGCGTAATCTACTTCTTTTGAGTTTTATTTTCTAAGAAAATTAGTAAGTAGTGTTAATAGGATGCTATATTGTCTAAAACTGACATGGTGAGACCGTATCTGTGTACAATTAATGTTGGTTAATTCTTACAGGAAGAAAACAGCAACCAGCCCCTATGACTACTGCTATTCACAACAAACAATCTCTGTGATAACATGTGGCAAATTCTTGTGTGTGTGTGTGCTGCTTTGCACAATATGGTGATATACAAGTTACGTAAGTGCTGGATATATTTAAGAATATGCGAAAAATACAATCCTGCAACTTCCCAACAAAATCGCGCGGAATTTTCGACGGCAACAACACACCAAAAATACTTCGCGACAGTGGAATTATAAAAATCGAAAACGGACGATAATGTAAAGTGTATCTTGAAAATCATGTGAACAGCCGTCTGATTATGTACTTGCCAGTTCGAAACCGGTAACGGCGCTATTTACCTAAATAAATAGCAGTATTAATAGTGGCTGCGGAGCTAGAGGTCCTTGGTTCAAGTCTTCCCTCGAGCGGAAAGTTTACTTACTTTATTTTTGCAAAGTTATGATCTGTCCGTTCGTTCATTGACGTCTCTGTTCACTGTAATAAGTTTAGTGTCTGCGTGTTGCGACCGCACCGAAAAACTGTGCGGACTGATGACCTCAGATGCTTGGCCCGATACTGCTCAGAGCCATTTGAACCAACGGCCCGGGTTCGATTCCCGGCTGGGTCAGAAATTTTCACCACTCAGGGACTGGGTGTTATGTTGTCCTTATCCCCTCATTACATCCCCATCGACACGCAAGTCGCCGAAGTGGCGTCAGCTCGAAAGACTTGCACCAGGCAAACGGCCTATCCGACGGGTGGCCCTAGCCACACGGCGTTTCCAATAAAACTACACTCCTGGAAATTGAAATAAGAACACCGTGAATTCATTGTCCCAGGAAGGGGAAACTTTATTGACACATTCCTGGGGTCAGATACATCACATGATCACACTGACAGAACCACAGGCACATAGACACAGGCAACAGAGCATGCACAATGTCGGCACTAGTACAGTGTATATCCACCTTTCGCAGCAATGCAGGCTGCTATTCTCCCATGGAGACGATCGTAGAGATGCTGGATGTAGTCCTGTGGAACGGCTTGCCATGCCATTTCCACCTGGCGCCTCAGTTGGACCAGCGTTCGTGCTGGACGTGCAGACCGCGTGAGACGACGCTTCATCCAGTCCCAAACATGCTCAATGGGGGACAGATCCGGAGATCTTGCTGGCCAGGGTAGTTGACTTACACCTTCTAGAGCACGTTGGGTGGCACGGGATACATGCGGACGTGCATTGTCCTGTTGGAACAGCAAGTTCCCTTGCCGGTCTAGGAATGGTAGAACGATGGGTTCGATGACGGTTTGGATGTACCGTGCACTATTCAGTGTCCCCTCGACGATCACCAGTGGTGTACGGCCAGTGTAGGAGATCGCTCCCCACACCATGATGCCGGGTGTTGGCCCTGTGTGCCTCGGTCGTATGCAGTCCTGACTGTGGCGCTCACCTGCACGGCGCCAAACACGCATACGACCATCATTGGCACCAAGGCAGAAGCGACTCTCATCGCTGAAGACGATACGTCTCCATTCGTCCCTCCATTCACGCCTGTCGCGACACCACTGGAGGCGGGCTGCACGATGTTGGGGCGTGAGCGGAAGACGGCCTAACGGTGTGCGGGACCGTAGCCCAGCTTCATGGAGACGGTTGCGAATGGTCCTCGCCGATACTCCAGGAGCAACAGTGTCCCTAATTTGCTGGGAAGTGGCGGTGCGGTCCCCTACGGCACTGCGTAGGATCCTACGGTCTTGGCGTGCATCCGTGCGTCGCTGCGGTCCGGTCCCAGGTCGACGGGCACGTGCACCTTCCGCCGACCACTGGCGACAACATCGATGTACTGTGGAGACCTCACGTCCCACGTGTTGAGCAATTCGGCGGTACGTCCACCCGGCCTCCCGCATGCCCACTATACGCCCTCGCTCAAAGTCCGTCAACTGCACATACGGTTCACGTCCACGCTGTCGCGGCATGCTACCAGTGTTAAAGACTGCGATGGAGCTCCGTATGCCACGGCAAACTGGCTGACACTGACGGCGGCGGTGCACAAATGCTGCGCAGCTAGCGCCATTCGACGGCCAACACCGCGGTTCCTGGTGTGTCCGCTGTGCCGTGCGTGTGATCATTGCTTGTACAGCCCTCTCGCAGAGTCCGGAGCAAGTATGGTGGGTCTGACACACCGGTGTCAATGTGTTCTTTTTTCCATTTCCAGGAGTGTATTAATGTGGCACAACGGTTCAAGGCCTGGATGATTGTTTAAAATGTTTTCAGAGTTTTCTTTAAGTTTTCTTGGAAATATCTCCGGCAATGCGGAGTTCACTTGAATAATTTCATTCATTAACTGAATAGATTCATTCAACGCCAAACCTATTGGGGTTTCAAGGTTTTTAATACTTTCAGGTATATGGAAAACAGCAACATCTTTTTTAAAACCGGAATCATTGAAAGCTTCCTTGCACTGGCAAACCGTCAAAGTCTCTGCACTGTCGACGGTTACGAACTCTCCAATGGCCTCGTAATCTTCATTGTAAAACTTCACAGCTTCGATCCACGTATGCCACTGGTTCGGGAAGTAAAGGTACATTTGGTAGTTTTTCTTTGTACGTCCTGATGCGACAGGAGCCTTTAGTAACACTTTCTTTGTGGATGAAATCAGTTTATTTACATTTACAAACGTCGAACGTACTTCTGCAAGGCGATGTACTCCATGAGCGAAGCAAGTCACATGAATGAAACTGGGATGAAATACTAGGAGGGCTTTCCCAGCTTTGATCATGCAGGGAGCAGAATTTGAAATAAACACAAACACCCTTTTGTCAGCAGAAGATTCTGGAAACATTTTCTAATGCCTTCATTCACAAATCTGGCGATCGTAGAATGATATACTTTTCCAAGTTCTTTGCAAGCCGCTAAATAAGAAGGCTCATCTTTTAAAACATTAACAATTAAATTTGAAATGTAATGGCCACAAGTGTCTGCAATTACGTTAGCTGAAATCCAGATAACGCTGTCCCTGAATTCATTGCATATTTCTTCCAGAACATATATGTCATTTACGTAAACTGTCGGCATGTAATTTTTACGCAATGTTCATTCATCTGATATATTTTGCATTCAGCAATATCTGCGAAGGGAGGCTTGCATTTTTGTGAAGAGGCGTTTATTTGCGATGATTCCTTCACATAGATCCATGTTAAACCGACTTTTTTCCTTACCTTTGGACAAATCCCTGTTACTGCAACTTGATGTTGTCAGAAGTTGATGATGTTTGGTTTGTGGGGCGCTCAACTGCGTGGTTATCAGCGCCCGATTGTTGTCAGAAGTTGTCGTGGTCCTTTCTTGTGCATTCCTGCGATATGAAGATTTTTCTTGACATGTTCATCTATTTCAAACTTTTTTTTTGTACGAAACGTTTTTCTCCCAAACTCGACGATATAAAACAATTCAGTCATATGTAAATGTTCCAGGATGGTCAGCTATCCACGAAACGATGTTTCTTTTTTCGGGTAGCATGGCGCACAACACGTTACACACTACGCCTCGTAAACACGTTCAACTGGGTACAAGCAGTGGCGGATTTACATTTAGGCCCACTAGGCACGA
This sequence comes from Schistocerca cancellata, assembly GCF_023864275.1. Taxonomy (NCBI): domain Eukaryota; kingdom Metazoa; phylum Arthropoda; class Insecta; order Orthoptera; family Acrididae; genus Schistocerca; species Schistocerca cancellata. The sequence goes on along the minus strand of NC_064626.1, from coordinate 342,569,625 downwards.
GCCTAGGGGCAGCATCTTAAGGTGGCCACATTTTTTGCTGCGTACTCATTTTAACCTTTTACGTTTTAAAATAACTGCGTTTACAAACGACAAAAATTTTTAATATTGTTCAAAAACTTGCTAGTTTAAACAAGCCTTAAGAACGAAATTCGACAATATAAGTCTGAAAATATACATAGCTTACTTGGTAACTGAATGGAAATTTAACATTGGTTTTCTATCTGGTATCATCTTCATGATTATTCAAAATATTTTGAAGTAAGCTCTCAGGACGGCAATCTACAATACACATGTTTCTGGATAGGGTCCATCTTAGCAAAACACAATTTTGTTTTTTAACCCGAACATGTTTCACTGCAGTTGCATCATCTTCAGTGGGCTTTTATTTTATGGATTTTTACCACTCGTCCTGATGTATGTGGTAAAAAGCCATAAAATAAAAGCCCACTGAAGATGATGCAATTGCAGCGAAACACGGTTGGGTTGAAAAACAAAATTGTGTTTTGCTGAAGGCGGACCCTATCCAAAAACGTATGTATTGTTAAAGCAGACACGGGAAAAAAGAGCTTCAACCTCAAGACGATTACTGCAATACAATGTTTGAAACGTTATTATACCGAGAGTGCTGTCGGCTTCTACTTAATCCTACCATACTTTCTACGTGAAAATACCGGGACCCCTGAAAAGCTGTTATATACTAATCAGTAGTTTCCTAAATACTATAACATGTGTGGGCCTCAGTACGTAAAACCCGCCTGTACTTACATTTCTTGTAGAAATTACGGTGAAATATCAAGTCAACCCTCCATTACTGTAAATAATGTGAAAACTCTGTGGCCTTCAATATCTGAGCTTTAATTTAATGACACCCATCAAACAAAATATGTTGATACTTGGAATGTTTTACATTTTTAAACACATGGTTATACGAAAAGAACATAAGTAGAATATCTAATAATGTGTGAAATACACTTCACAACATTTTACAAATTTAATTTATTTATTTAGTTAGTTACTTTTTCGACGAAAAAGGAAGAAGAAACCAACTTTCGTTTGTCTCATTTATTGTGCTGCCGATATTAAAGTTCCCACTCTGTGGAATCGAGTAGTATGAGTCATTGCAAATTTTATATCGAAATCCTTAACTAAGCTTTTTTTCTTCCAGAAAAGGTTATCTTTATTTCATGTTGGAACAAAAGGTGCTTTTGCGTGTAGACATAACAGCAGTGTTCACATAAATGACAACACGCCACATCAACTGCGAACAAGACTACTTAAACTTTGTAGTGTGTCTTCTCTGCCCGTGGCCGAGCGGTTCTAGGCGCTTCAGTCTGGAACCGCGCGACCGCTACTGTCACAGGTTCGAATCCTACCTCGGGCATGGATGTGTGTGATGTCCTTAGGTTAGTTAGGTTTAAGTAGTTCTAAGTTCTATGGGACTTCTGCCGGTAAGTGCCATAGTGCTCAGAACCATTTGAACTATGTTTTCCTTCTCTACCCTCAGAAGCAGCTAAATTCTTATAAGAATAAGTAGGATAAGAGGCGATCCAGCACACCTCACTGTAAGAAACTGCAAAAATTATTCGCTTTTTAAATTAGAAAGACAATGTCAAGAATATTCAGAACATATTTGCGTCCCAGTTAAAATTCCAGCGGCGCGGGATACAGAAGCCAATAAATGGACTGTCCCATTTTCTTTACGAGACGAATTCCAGCCGACAGTTGTGCTTCTACTGTTCACTGACAACACATAAACAAGCGACAATGAAATTAAACTATTCTGAATAATCGTTCTTTCATAGCACAGTAACGTCGAGTAATCGGAGTTGGTCAGTTCATCGCTCCGTGTTTAAAGGAAAAATCTTTACGCTCGTGTGTTGTGTTTAAAGTAAAAAGCTTTGTGCTCATGTGCGGTGTAGTACGATTGAAACTGGGTAGAGTATTTCTTTCTTTCCGTTTGCAATTTTTTTCCTTTATTTTGACTGTTGGTTCACAATTTTGTAAGTGCTTTAACATGAATAACAGTGAAAAAGAAAACGTGCAAAATTAAGTGGGGCGGCATTTTGGAAATTGTTGAAGGAAAGGCGAGAACGAGAAGCCAATGTTCTAAAAACGCTTGGCAGAGAGATAAATTTTTCGTAAAGAATGTTGCTGGTTCGACTTTGAGTTCAAGTAGCACGGATGATATTTCTGGTACTGCAGCTGTTGTAAAAGAAGTAAATGCAGACGAAACAAAAGCTAAAAATTAAGAAAAGCAAATTGTTCCTGATTTCGAGTTTCACGAAAATCTAAGTGTCTACATCTACATCTATACTTATACTCCTCAAGCCACCCAACGGTGTGTGGCGGAGGGCACTTTACGTGCCACTGTCATTACCTCCCTTTCCTGTTCCAGTCGCGTATGGTTCGCGGGAAGAACGACTGTCTGAAAGCCTCCGTGCGCGCTCGAATCTCTCTAATTTTACATTCGTGATCTCCTCGGGAGGTATAAGTAGGAGGAAGCAACATATTCGATACCTCATCCAGAAACGCACCCTCTCGAAACCTGGACAGCAAGCTACACCGCGATGCAGAGCGCCTCTCTTGCAGGGTCTGCCACATGAGTTTGCTAAACATCTCCGTAACGCTATCACGGTTACCAAATAACCCTGTGACGAAACGCGCCGCTCTTCTTTGGATCTTCTCTATCTCCTCCGTCAACCCGATCTGGTACGGATCCCACACTGATGAGCAATACTCAAGTATAGGTAGAACGAGTGTTTTGTAAGCCACCTCCTTTGTTGATGGACTACATTTTCTAAGGACTCTCCCAATGAAACTCAACCTGGTACCCGCCTTACCAACAATTTTATATGATCATCCACTTCAAATCGTTCCGTACGCATACTTCCAGATATTTTACAAAAGTAACTGCTATCAGTGTTTGTTCCGCTATCATATAATCATACAATAAAGGATCCTTCTTTCTATGTATTCGCAATACATTACATTTGTCTATGTTAAGGGTCAGTTGCCACTCCCTGCACCTAGTGCCTATCCGCTGCAGATCTTCCTGCATTTCGCTACAATTCGAGTTAGACATTACAAAAAAAAAAATATATATATATAACCTCGTTAGTAATGATCCTGCAGAATGGTGTGTCAATGAATCAACAATCGACATTCTCTTAACAACGTGGCATGAATGAAAATTGTAACGGTGATTTTTTTTTTAATTCAAGATCAAGAGGCGATAAAACCAGATATTTGAACAAAAAGTCTTTTACCGTTAACTTTTAAATGGCGAATCAACTTTGCGTGATTTTCTGGTATACTCGTGTAGCACCGGTGCTGTTTTTGTGCACTATGTAAGTTGTTCGGAGGTAAGGCCGCGATTGCTACTAATGGTATTGCAGATTGTAAAAATATTTATAATATTTTATCTCATCATGAGAATTCACTTGAACACAAAAATTCTGAGTTATCACTCTTAACAAGAAAAAAGTCACTTGGAACAATACATAACCATATCGAGACATATGTTTAGACAGAAAAAATGTACCAGCGCCGTGTGTTGGAAAGTGTTGTGCAGTAGTGCAAAAGCTAAAAAGTCATGGACGTCCCCTAGGTTGACACGTTGAAAGATTCCATTCATTACGTAATGGTCAATTTACGACGTCTATTGAACTTATAGCTGAGTTTGGTTCTTTTCCCGCAGAGCACATTGAACGATATGGAAATCCAGGACAGGGACGTACAAGTCACCTTTCTTCAACAATCTGTGATGAAATAATAGAGCTTCTTTCTGAACGAATAAAAAGAATTATCATAAGTGAAATAAGACATGCCAAATATTTCTCTATAATAGTAGATTCTACTGCGGACATTTCACATATTGATCAATCATCTTTCATATTAAGGTATGTGAACGAGAATGGTGAACTTGTTGAACGTTTCCTTCTGTTTTTAGCAAACCTGGGACACATGCCCGAAAACTTAGCTGAGGCCATACTAAAAGTCCTGTCTACAAATTCCATTGATATTACTGACTGCAGAGGTGAGTCATATGACAACGCAACAATATGTGAGAAACCTACACTGGTTTGCAGGCACGCACTAAAGAACTAAATCCGAAAGCGCATTATGCGACTTGTGCAGCACATTCTTTAAATTTAGTCGGCACTAGTGCTGCTAACTGTCGTTGAGAAGCATTTCATTTTTAAATGTAGTGCAAAACCTTTATAATTTCTTCTCTGCTTCTACACAGTGCTGAGATAAACTTGTTTCTTTCATGAAACTAGGAAGCATAACGGTAAAAAGTTTATCAAAAACACGTTGGTTAGCAAGAGATGAAGCGTGTGCAAGTCTACATGAAACTGGGAGGGCGTTATCAATGGCCTCACACATATTGCCGACAATAGTTTGAGAAACCATTTGTGTGAAATGAGACTTCAGCTTTATTGAATCAACTCAGTAGACTAGAAACAGTATTCATGATGACAATTTGGAAGGATATACTCCAGAGATTTAATAGTGATACTAAAATAGTGCATGAATTATATGAATCACTTGTAAGATTTACTGCATCTATTCGTGGCATGTTCGACTATTATGAAAATAAATCCATGGAGATTGTGACTGATATAGACTATGAATGCACCTATAAAAGATCACGAAAATGCAAACTTCATGATGACGAAGAAGCGGACTGTAGACGTTTTTCTGACTGCAAGGGAAAAATTTAGTGTCGAAACATTTCTCCCAGTACTCGACAACTTGTACTCTGAATTAGTGAGCTGGAAGGAAAGCTATAGAATACTGTTGGACTCCTTCACAGTTTTCAGTAACCTTAAGAACAGTTCACCTGACGATATAGCTGAACGTGCAGCAAAACTCCAGGTCATACGACACAGATTTAGAGCCTTCCTTCCCTAGATAATCTGCACATTTCGCGGAACTTTTGAAATCTTTGAGATTAGTAATATCCCAGTCGAAATGAGTAAATTTTTACGAAAACAGAGGGTATAGTCCGTGTTTCCGATGTTGACATTGCTCTTAGATTATTTCTATGTATAGCACTTACAAATTGTTCAACAGAACGCTCGTTTTCGGCTCTTAAAAGACTGAAATCGTATCTACCTTCTACGTTGTCTGAGGAGAGACTGAACGCCTTGTCCATTCTCCATATCAAAGCCGACCTCCCAACTGATAACTGTCTGACCTACGAAGATATGATCAACGAGTTTTCTGCTCAAAGCCAGACGTAAACTTTGCTGATGGTGAGTTTGTTTATTTATTCATATTAGTTTTAAAAATTTAAGATTATAATGTGATTTTTATTATAACGTAAGAGCACATTCATTGGAATTACAAACTACGTATTACCTGTTTATTTTACAATCGCCGATGGCAGAACGCGGAACTAAACCTCGTTTTCGTGCAGACGTGATGGAAGGCGCCCGACAATACTAAACACTACCCGAATGACACAGGCCGCTCGGCGCTGCACAGTCAAGACATACTGATACTGATACTGAAGTACATTACAACTGATGCATGTTCTTGGCGTCTGCTGAAATGTATATTTATCGCGGAAGTATACGTTATCGGAGAGTACGCTCAGATGAAAAAGTGTTAATAAATAACGTAGTTCAGTTCTGTCAATGAATACGTAAAAGCTTTGCTAATACCGTTAGAAAGAATTATGGTGAGGGCAGTAGCTACAGTAGAAAACTGTTCAGCCATTACATGGATTAAAGGTATTGTGTACACTTATTATGAAGAATCTAGCTACATAGAGCCTAATGCTTTACAAATTAACTATTAGGTTATAAAACAAATTTGATTTTTCCACACTAGTCTGTAATATTATGGAATAGCAAATCCAGTTCTGTGTTTGTTCGCCTGTATTTAGTTATCAGTTCGTGCACCGGAATCTCTATTTCATTTTCATTTCTTGTGCTTTCCTATAGATTCACGTATTAATACCGAACGTGTTTTTCTATCTGCTATACATTCAAGTTATTAGATGGTAAAGGGACAGTTTAATTTTAATTTTTAACGCATCTCTGTAAAAGTACGCATTAATTTCTAGTGTATGACACGTTCGCTTCAATTTTTAGATCGTAACACAACTTTTTTATTTTCGTTTTCAACGGTTTCGTGCAAAAGAACATTTTAAAAGTGAATGTATGACAAAAATCCGTTGTCTCCTACAAGCTCTGCTGAATTTTTAGGCCATAAAAGAAGTTATTTTCTTTGTGTTCGCTTCTGTTGTCTTTCGACAGAAGAATGTGTTAACACAATGCAGTTTTAAGTTTGTTTTATCCCCTGCCGTACTCCAAGTGCATTTCAGGAACCATATTACATTTTGATTTAGCGCGACTAGACCAATGACGCTTCCTTCAGAACAACGAATAGCAGAGTAACGGAAACATCTCACAGCGCTCCCACACAAAACGGCAATTGTGAAGTGATCGGGTAATAGTTACTATTTAAAACGTGTTTTTTTGGGGGAGTGCGTATAATATGGTGTTACTAGGGGCACAACATTTTTAAAACCGCCCCTGTGTACAAGTAAACTGAAACAATGGACATGCGGCTAAAAGCTTGCGTAGTTTAATTTAATTGTTGCCCACATGTACTGTATGACAGCGGAGGGCATTAACCAGGGGCGAGGGTGCAGGAGCATTTACTCTGCCTGTTCCTGTTCCTCTTGTGTAATGATTTCGCTAGACAGTGGCCTCTCGGTTAGCGACTGCACGCAGTTCCAGGTCGCGGTCAATCTGTGAGACACTAAAACTAGATCGAGCTAGAGACCACTCGCCTAAATTTTTAAAATATTATAAACATATGTGAAATTATGCATCGTCACTTGTTTTTAGTTAAAATACGCAATAATCGGTGAAAAGGAGCCAAATATGCAAATGCATATGCAGCATGCAAATGCATATAATCCGGTCTCTACAAGATCAGGCACTGTCAGTGCAGCCTCAGTAGGCCAGGCTTGAAAATGAACCTGTAAGGTTCGAAACTAATCGTCTAATAAATACTGCAACTGTTGACAGAACAATTAGTAAACTCTTTAAGAAACTATTTTTCTGTAGAATATCTAGTGATAAGTTAGTTTTCAGTGAAGTAATAAATACACATGACATTCCTGTGAATATGGATTGTTTCAAAGTCAAGTTTTCATCGTGTTCAAATTATAATAAAGTGATCCAATATGCGGTGTATGTTGTAGTATCAATTCGGCCTCCTCCGTAAGTTACTCTAAGAACCCACCACAATGCCGATAAGTGTTTCTTCCGTTAGGCCCAACACTGGGAGCAGCCATAAGGCTATCTATGATGACCAGCCTATTAACTGTCTGCTAACCGTAAGATTTAAACATTAACAAAGTCATACCAAACGCGTTCAGAAAAATTTTTATTGTTGAAACTATGGCGTCTACATAGGGTCTGCATCAGGCCCATTAATATTTTGCTGCCCGTGTGAGACAATAAACTGGAACTTACTTCCCAACTGTAAACTTAGAATTGGACATAGCCCGTCGCATGGACTAATGACAGTTTAGTCGTAAGACAATTCTTACACATGTGAGGCAGCATCTATAAATGGAGACAGGTGTCAGTTGGTCACTAGACTATCGAGAACTGACAAATGAGGGGACTTTTCCTATGAACAGTATTAGGCGTCTTACGACGAACTATTGACTACAGGGTGCTCAGGTGAGTGAAATGAAACCATTATACAAGGTGATTCAACTGCCGTTACAGATGTCGGTTTATGCAACCCACAGTGTTATATCTGGCCTTCAAAAACCACTCGCGAGATTTTCATATTCTCTCGCTCGGTAAGCGCGAGTCATATAGAAAAAATGAAACGGACGTTATTGCAGGAAATTTAATGTAGTTAATTTTTGTACTGGGATACGTTTTCGCTGGAGGCCACAGTTTTCGAGTTCTTCAAGAAAAACGTTCAAAAGTAATCTTCAAACGCACCGCCACTCCCACACACAGCCTCCACCGATCGAGATTTCTGGTATGTTGTTCGTGGCACTCTTTCCAGCACTGTACAAAAATTTGCGACTGCCCGACTGATTGTCCACATTCGACTTTTTTGGTTTTCATTGACTGGCCTTATTAGGCCACTGGCTTATTCGAGCACTTACAAATTGTACAATTGACGTTGGTGTAAATTTTACCCAACAATTTAGTGAATTTTAACAGCATAAAATAAACAATTGCATTGATGTATTCGTTAGGTTTTCTGATACGAGACTACTGTGTTTTTAAGGGTTAAGTTTGGATCGAATTGTCAATGTAATTCTTTGCAGTTTTAGCGTAATGTGTAAAAAAGTAGTTTTCCTTTCATTACCCTCATGGGGAGTTTTACATTAATAATGTTAAAGAAATAGCCGACTATACTGGTGAAGTAATAGCCCAATCAACAGAGACCAAAAAAGGTCAAATATCGGAAATAGTTTGTGTAGGAGGAAATTTTTGTACAGTGGTAAGAGGGAGCGCCACGAGGGACATAAAGAAATCGTGATCGGTGAGGTATGAATGTGGAGGCGGAGGTAGGTTTGAAAGTCATTTTTGTACGTTTTTCTTGAATAACTCGAAAACCTTGGTCTCCAACGAAAATGTATCCCAGTACAAAATGTAAATAGTTTAAATTTCCTACATAAAGATCCTGTTCATTTTTCTGTAGGACTGTTAGTTAGCGCGTAGCGAGCGAGAGAATACGAAAATCTCGCATGTGGTTTACGAAGGCCAGATAGAACTACGTGGGCTGCATGAGACAACATCGGTAGGGGCAGCTGAGTCACCCTGTATACAGCATGAGTTATTCATAACCCTTGAAATGCTGTTGGAAAGTACAAACATTCGGTAGATGTGTTAATGATGATCAGTGCCTGGAACAAGTGAAGATTCTGGACATATGGTTCCTGGCTTGACTTCCCTGACTTTGATCCGGTGTTATGGCGGCCTGTGGAGTGGAGGCAATGTACTGAATGGCTAGATGGGGATTTTCAGTGGAAGCTGACTTGAATAGAATGAGTCTCATCTCATACTCATTCACTGAAAAAACTTATAGGCATGCAAAAAAAAAAAAAAGTACTGCTCCAGCATGAATATCAAGCCATGACAGGCAGCACTGTAAAGTTATACAATGAGTGTCTCAATTTTTAGTGCTGTTATGGTTCTGACCCTGCTTTGCCTAACATGTCTTTCCTTTAGGTGGAAGATAATCTGACTACTTTAGCTCTATGTGCATTCATTGGCAGCAGTCTGTCTTAATCCTAGGAAGTAGTATTTATTTTAAGAAGTAGCCATGGAATCATTTGTTCACTCTGAGACAGAGTAAAAAGAGAAGCGGAGAATATTGTACATATATGTTAAACCATGGAACACACAATACAGTGGACCATATTTGCCGAAGGGCAGAGGCGTGTTGTGCTTTGCTTCCGCCTGGTGGAACACACAACTTCCATATCTATTGAGCAGAATAACGTCCTACAGAGTGTGTCACAAGTCAGCTCGACAACTAAGTAGTATGGCTCGACAACTAAGTAGTAATACATACCCAATGTACAAGAAGACGTATTGAATATGCTGACATTTCAGAAGACACTGTCCAGCGCTTCTTAACGTCGGAATTGCTGGCAACGCTTTTAGAGGAGCTGACAAGACAAGAAAACCAGCAAATGATGTCATCATTTACCAACGATTACACCCAACAGGAACTGGGCACAACTAGGCTACTTCCAATATCTTGCATTTTTTAAAATTTCCTGACACCGCCATTTTCCATTTTGTAAGTTTCCTACCACATCCATGTTGCAGTTTCTAAATTTATTACGAGCACCATCTTACATTTTTTAATTTCCCACCAGTACCATCTTGAATTTTTCGACGACAGCAGCACCGACTAGCAACGCATGTATGAACTGTGTACTAAAGCCACCATAGACGCATATCACCTTTCGCCAAAATTGTATCAGTTCCGACTTATCAAAATCTGTTTTTCATTGAATGTTTTCGCAGCATTTTAAAAATCTTTGCTATGGCTCGAAGTTCACTGTCTGAAGATATTTCTTAATTCACTATAGAACACAAGCATTTACTTTTCGTTTATTTAAATCGAGAGAACAATTGCTATTACAGTTTATTACTGATGACGAATGATGAATACTGTCAATGGAAGGACACCAAAAGAAATAAACAGAAAAGGAAAAACTGGCTTCCAATGATCTCGGTAAGGTAAGCAAACTTTCAGAACGAAATTTCTATTATGTCTGAAATTAAACATTTGTGTCCCCTACTTGTATTATCAGTTTTTACTTATGATAGTGAGATACCGACTTTTAACACAACAGGAAGTCAAATAAATGGCGATCAGCGACCAAAGGAAAGACACATGCTGGTAAAGACGAGAGAAATGCAAAATTGTAGAACATGGTACATAGAGTTGACGACTTGTTAGACATGACTGTAGTGAAAACGAAACTGCGGTGAAAGGGACTTGTAGCCAGATGGATGGATGACAGGCGGTGTAAGGTTTCCTACCTTTAATGTACCCTCACGTCACAAAAATTTATTATAATTCAAATGGTCACAATGAATATGGTACTGAAATGAAACGTTGCTCTTTTCAGACTTAGTTTATCACAAATTCAACAAGTGAATTCTCAGAATTAGCATACACATCAAATTAATTGCAAAAGAACAAACACAAAGCCAGCCCATGTGGCCGAGCGGTTCTAGGCGCTTCAGTCTGGAACCGCGACACCACTACGGTCGCAGGTTCGAATCCTGCCTCGGGCATGGATGTGTGTGACGTCCTTAGGTTAGTTAGGTTTAAGTAGTTCTAAGTTCTAGGGGACTGATGACCTCAGATGTTAAGTCCCATAGTGCTCAGAGCCATTTTTTTATTGTCCACAAACCATTGCCTCACAGATTCTGCATTGTGATGGGATACATTGTGAATGTCTTCTGTGGCGCCTCTTCATCAATTTACCAAACATATAGCATACCTCAGCCGAACTGCCTTGACCGTCCTCTGTGGTGGACATCCATCAAATGCATCGAAAATCTTTCCGCTCTTCCCACCTCAACACCAAATCCACGTGGATTCTTCAAAAAATTGTCCCCTCCAATGCCCAAGGTGCTCGTGAAAATTGTGCCAGTGGCATACTTAAAACACTGCACCAGAGCTACATCCCAGACACGGCATAGTGGTACTCTTCGAATGAGAAAGTTTACCACCAAAATCTGAGCTCCACCCAGCTAAACTTGGTGCCAGAGGAAAGTGTGTGCATACAACGCCAGCAGCAGACAACACTCTCCTTCCCAGAGCAACCGCGAAGCTTAGTGCCCATCTGTCAGTCGCACACCCGAGGTAGACAATACGCCTACGGAATGCAGGTCGTTGGTCATGGTCCTGCAGAAGACCGGGCCGCCCACGCTCTCGTGGGCCTACTGTATGGCGAGAGGCCACCGCCTGCACTCACGAGCAAAAGCGGTCACGCTTTTTTAGAAGCCTAGCTGTTTCTTTGACTTCTGCCGTCCTGACGACAAACTCTCTGCCGTTTCCACCGATACAGAAAAAACCTGGTGCACTTACTATTATTGCTAGCGGCCAAGAAATTCTGTCGTTCACTGTCATACCTACAATTACTCATCCTGATGGCCCGCTACGTAGCTGAGATGGTTGCAATGCCTCTGCAGGGACTACGTAATTAACAAGAGGTGAAATATGGCATGGCCAAAGGGTCGCCACCTTTCAGTGGCCAAAGGAAATTTTACCTCCCAGAGAGGTAACTGTCCCCTGGTTGAGAGTCAGTGCATTAGATAATAAAAATCTGTCGACTCTCGTGCAATGGAGAGACAGCCAGTAACTTGTTCTCTCGACCATTTTCACGATATTTACCAGAGTGATACGGAACATTTCTCTTTACAAGCCATGTACTTACGGTTTCTTTGTATGTATGTCGGCATGCTGGCCATTTAGTGATTACTAAGTAGCACAGTAGCTTAAATTTAATAAAAGTGAACATGCTGGTCGTTTTCACTTCTGTTGGTACAACTGAAATACAAATTTAACCAGAGAGTGAGCATGTCTGCCTACTATACTATACTTAATACCAGTATCCGATTACATTTTCGTCTGTGGCACAGAAGGAGCTCTTCAGAAGAAAGTACTTGTGTTTAGATTAAAAGTTTCTTTGCTATCTGTAAAAAAGTTCATGCTTTTGAGGAAACGATCAAAATTTTTTTGAGCATATAGTGAACTACTTTCTGAGCCACTGATATCAGTAGTAATGAGTAGCGAAGGTTCTTTTTTTCCATTTAGTATCGTAGCTGTGGACATTACTATTCTTCTTTATATGCATGGACTATTTAGGACTAATTGCATCGTCATATATACGTATATTGTTAACGTGGAGTATAATATATAACTCCTTGAAGAGGAACCTAAAAATGACAGTAGGAGAGCCTTCGCTTCAGGATTTTTGTACAATCAATATTTTTTCAGCAACGAGTTATCCCAATAAATGAGACTGTAAAATTTGAAAATATGCAAAATATGTCAAGACACTGATTTGCTTGGTTTCCTTAATGAGCAGTATTATGAACAGAGAAAAAAGTAGTTGGACTGAGGTGTCTCAGAAGCTCACTTCTTTCAGTTCATTTATTCTTCAGCATCTACAACCAAAAATTATACTGTATTAGCCTTCTTTTGCTCGTCTACAACACTATTCGTTGGTACGGTTATACTTGTACATAAATAAAAGCACGATTTTTCTTTCTAAACTAAGAGATTTTTTAGAGACTTAGTTCATAGTGATATACGGAAAGTATAGTGCGATTATGTACATATATGATGTTATCTTCATGATATGTAATTACACATTCGACAAGAGTACACAAACATTTATTATTATTATTATTATTATTACTATTATTCAGGAGCGTAGGCGAGACACTGAGCGGCCATAGTGCCAAAGCTCCTGCTGCGTCATTGGCTCAGGTATTGGTATCATGAGCACTTCATAAAGTACCTGCCTTGCCTCTATGAAACAACCTACTTACTATAGTAAAGACTGGACAACAATCTAAAACAATTATCAGTACTCATATAAAAACAAATATGACACTGGCATAAAGGTACATAATGGGATCAACCTACCACATGCCATATATTAACTGAACGAACGGTACGGTTAATTCTTCTTACATGGTATTTCACACCTCTCACTTTCGACAGATCTTGAAACTGTATTTTACATTAGAAATCCAAGTTTCGTGTACAGAATTTGCGTATGTCTTTGAGTGTTGTTTCAGATTCATCGTATAAGGTGCAGTGTGAGCTGGCTTCCACCTCTGGCCACTACTAAAATATTTCAAAATTTTACCAGAGTGAAGCTCGTAAGTGTTCCAGATTTGTGTTGGGAGCGGCTTAACAGAGTGTATGGAACGATGAAATTTCAGAAGACGTAAATTGCGTATCGCGATTTGATAACTGTCCTATACTCTATGCTTCTCTGAGTGACTGCAGGCACAGATGGTACAATAAGTAAAAATGAACATTGCAAATTAGAAATGAAATCACGACAATGGCGGATCGGTGCCACATCCATATGTAGCATCTTCCTTGCGAGAAACGCTGAAAGAAAGAACTTATAATGTAATAAATACTGAGATAAACATGAGCTCTGGTGAAGTAACACTGAAATAACACATTAGTAACGTATTTATTGGCGGCTCCATGCAGTTATTGTGATCGTTTCATAGCTTTAGTTACTGATAATAACTTGACATCAGTGCCTATGAGTTTAATTTGTACACTACAGCAGCTTGAAAATCGATTTTGCTGTCAATAAACCATCAAAATTACGGCCAACGCTGACCTTCCTTCTAACATTAGTAACTTATAAGTTTGTATATTAAGAATCATTTAGAACTGCAGCCCATGATTCTTACATTATGATAGCTGGAGTAAGAACGAAAAGAGCGAATAGCCAGACTTCTCCTAGCTGTTCTTTAAAAATTTTGAAGGCTGTGCCTTCTTTTATTACGCAGATAAAGCAAACACGAACATCATTCTTTGGTCACAAATCTTTACACGAAATTTTAGGCAAAAAAATAATTTATTAGAAAGGGTTATTACAGTGTCCCTGAATGACTACGATACAGTTTGTTGCTTCATTGGGAGTCGTCATTCAGTCTTATTTCATCGGGAAAGATAAGTTAATACGCATGCATTTCTTTTACTTGTTCGATAACAGAGTTTCCAATTTGTGCACTGTTTGTCCACATTGAAGTTCTTGGTTCAAACTTGTCAGTTTCCTCGTTTCAACCGGATATAAGAGCAACATAATGTTCTGAGGGTGAATGTTGATTCCAGGCACTTCTCTGTTTGCGTACGCGACTCAGTGCAGACTGCGAGTTTATCAGAGGAGTTACATCAGATGCAGATTGTGACGTCACTCACGGCTTGTGGCGTCAGATGCGGGTTGCGTGACGTCACCCAGGTAGCGTCAGGCTGGCTGGTTTGGCGTCTGCAGTTCACGCACACAGTGTTGTCTTGTTGGTTCTTACCCCACTTGGATACGTGCAGCAGTGCCAAGGTCCCGTGATTCAGCCGGCCGCGGTGGTCTAGCAGTTCTAGGCGGTCAGTCCGAAACAGCGCATCTGCTACGGTCGCAGGTTCGAATCCTGCCTCGGGCATGGATGTGTGTGATGTCCTTAGGTTAGTTAGGTTTAAGTAGTTCTAAGTTCTAGGGGACTGATGACCACCGATGTTAAGTCCCATAGTGCTCAGAACCATTTGAACCATCCCGTGATTCATGAAACATTTTGCTTTTGAAAGCATGGACTACTATGGTACATAAAGATTTAAAATACACAAATAAGTCATATGTTGTTGTTGTTGTGGTCTTCAGACCTGAGACTGGTTTGATGCAGCTCTCCATGCTACTCTTCCCTGTGCAAGCTTCTTCATCTCCCACTACTTACCGCAACCTACATCCTTCTGAATCTGCGTAGTGTATTCATCTCTTTGTCTCCCTCTACGATTTTTACCCTCCACGCTGCCCTCCAATACTAAATTGGTGATCCCTTGATGCCTCAGAACATGTCCTACCAACCGATCCCTTCTTCTAGTCAAGTTGGGCCACAAACTTCTCTTCTCCCCAATCCTATTCAATACCTCCTCATTATTTATGTGATCTACCCATCTAATCTTCAGCATTCTTCTGTATTTCGAAAGCTTCAATTCTCTTCTTGTCCAAACTACACTCCTGGAAATGGAAAAAAGAACACATTGACACCGGTGTGTCAGACCCACCATACTTGCTCCGGACTCTGCGAGAGGGCTGTACAAGCAATGATCACACGCACGGCACAGCGGACACACCAGGAACCGCGGCGTTGGCCGTCGAATGGCGCTAGCTGCGCAGCATTTGTGCACCGCCGCCGTCAATGTCAGCCAGTTTGCCGTGGCATACGGAGCTCCATCGCAGTCTTTAACACTGGTAGCATGCCGCGACAGCGTGGACGTGAACCGTATGTGCAGTTGACGGACTTGAGCGAGGGCGTATAGTTGGCATGCGGGAGGCCGGGTGGACGTACCGCCGAATTTCTCAACACGTGGGGCGTGAGGTCTCCACAGTACATCGATGTTGTCACCAGTGGTCGGCGGAAGGTGCACGTGCCCGTCGACCTGGGACCGGACCGCAGCGACGCACGGATGCACGCCAAGACCGTAGGATCCTACGCAGTGCCGTAGGGGACCGCACCGCCACTTCCCAGCAAATTAGGGACACTGTTGCTCCTGGGGTATCGGCGAGGACCATTCGCAACCGACTCCATGAAGCTGGGCTACGGTCCCGCACACCGTTAGGCCGTCTTCCGCTCACGCCCCAACATCGTACAGCCCGCCTCCAGTGGTGTCGCGACAGGCGTGAATGGAGGGACGAATGGAGACGTGTCGTCTTCAGCGATGAGAGTCGCTTCTGCCTTGGTGCCAATGATGGTCGTATGCGTGTTTGGCGCCGTGCAGGTGAGCGCCACAATCAGGACTGCATACGACCGAGGCACACAGGGCCAACACCCGGCATCATGGTGTGGGGAGCGATCTCCTACACTGGCCGTACACCACTGGTGATCGTCGAGGGGACACTGAATAGTGCACGGTACATCCAAACCGTCATCGAACCCATCGTTCTACCATTCCTAGACCGGCAAGGGAACTTGCTGTTCCAACAGGACAATGCACGTCCGCATGTATCCCGTGCCACCCAACGTGCTCTAGAAGGTGTAAGTCAACTACCCTGGCCAGCAAGATCTCCGGATCTGTCCCCCATTGAGCATGTTTGGGACTGGATGAAGCGTCGTCTCACGCGGTCTGCACGTCCAGCACGAACGCTGGTCCAACTGAGGCGCCAGGTGGAAATGGCATGGCAAGCCGTTCCACAGGACTACATCCAGCATCTCTACGATCGTCTCCATGGGAGAATAGCAGCCTGCATTGCTGCGAAAGGTGTATATACACTGTACTAGTGCCGACATTGTGCATGCTCTGTTGCCTGTGTCTATGTGCCTGTGGTTCTGTCAGTGTGATCATTTGATGTATCTGACCCCAGAAATGTGTCAATAAAGTTTCCCCTTCCTGGGACAATGAATTCACGGTGTTCTTATTTCAATTTCCAGGAGTGTATTTATTGTCCACGTTTCACTTCCATACATGGCTACACTCCATACAAATACTTTCAGAAACGACTTCCTGACACTTAAATCTATACTCGATGTTAACAAATTTACATATACAATAGATAAAACATTTGAATACGTTTCTTTTACAGACAACAAGAATTCCGAAAATATTGTTCCTGTGAAACTCAACTAGCTCCATATTCTCGTGAAGTAATGAGTGCTATCGACAGGGGTAGCCAAACTGATCCCATGTTTTTAGAGATTTCCAGAAGGCGTTTGACATCGTTTCTGACAAGCGACTTCTAATCCCATTGTGTGCCTAGGGAGTATCGTCTCCGTGCCCGCACGGCTTTCCGGGCGGGAAGGAGCGCCTGGTCCCCGGCACGAATCCGCCCGGCGGATTTGTGTGACGTCTGGTGAACCGGTCAGCCTGTGGATGGTTTTTAGGCGGTTTTCCATCTGCCTCGGTGAATGCGGGCTGGTTCCCCTTATTCCGCCTCAGTTACACTATGTCGGCGATTGCTGTACAAACGAGTTCTCCACGTACGCGTACACCACCATTACTCTACCACGCAAACACAGGGTTACACTCGTCTGGTGTGAGACGTTCCCTGAGGGGTCCACCGGGGGCCGAACCGCACAATAACCCTGGGTTCGGTGTGGGGCGGCAGAGGGGTGAAGTGGACTGAGGTAGTCGTCGTGGGGTTGTGGACCACTGCGGCTGCGGCGGGGACGGAGCCTCCCCGGTTAACATACAATACAACACAATAGTCTCCGTTGTGCGACTGGATTCTTGATTTTCTGTCTGAAAGGTCACAGTTCGTAGTAACTGATGGAAAGTCATCGAGTAAAACAGAGGTTATATCTGGAGTTCCCCAAGGGAGTGTTGTAGGCCCTCTGCAGTTCCTAATATACACAAACAATTCAGGAGACAATCTGGGCAGCCTTCTTAGAATGTTTGCAGATGATGCTGTCACTTATTGTCTTATAAAGTCATCAGAAGATCAAAACAAATTGCAAAATGATTTAGAGAAAATATCTGTAGGGTGTGAAAAGTGGCAGTCGACTCACAATAATCAAAAGTGTGAAGTCATCCACATGAGTACTAAAAGGAATCCGTTACACTTGGGTTACAGGATAAAACAGAAAAATATAAAGGCTATAAATTCCACTACGGTAAGTACTTAGGGATTACAATTACGAATAAATTAAACTGGAACGATCATGTAGATAACGTTGTGGAGAAAGCAAGTCAAAGACTGCGATGGGAGAACACTACAACTAGTCTACTAAAGAGACAGCTTACCCTACACTTCTCTGGTCTTTTCCGCTGTGAGGTGTGCTATCCGTACAAGGCAGGATTGACGGAGGACATCGAAAAAGTTCAGAGAAGGGCAGATCGTTTTGTATCATCGAGAAAGAAGTAAAGGAAAAAGGTGAAATTCTTTGTGGCAGGATCTTATCATGAAACTTAAGTCACCATCTTTGTCCTCAGAGTGCGAACCTATTTTGCGGCTCCCATCTATATAGGAAGAAATGGTCATCATAATAAAATAAGACAGATCAGAGCTAGCACGGAAAGGTTTAAGTGTTCGTTTTTCCCGCACGCAGTTCGAGAGTGGAATGGTAGAGAAACAGCTTGAAGGTGGTTCGATGAATCCTCTTCCAGTCACTTAACTGCGAATTACAAAGTAATCCTGTAGATATAGATATGACAACATAAGGTCAACGTACAATTCTCAGTTTTTTTCATCAGGTTTTTGTCAACTGGAAAGACTTGGACATGGTTCTTAGCATAAGGTTAATGTCAGTTCAGACAAAGCTGAAAGTTCGTTCTTTGTTAGGTTAATACGTTACTCATCTACAAAGGTCAAAAGTTGTTCAGTTCACACGAGTATTAACGTCTTCTAACTTTGTTTACTTGTACGCGTATTAGCATGAACATTTAAATGTCATGTTTTTTAGCCATACTTTGTATAAGTGCACTAGTGATGTTTACTTTGTCAATAGGCTAGTACACTGCCGGTATGCACTTGCGTGTGATCGTGTTGTGTTTTGGTAGAGCACGGCACACAGTGCACTATATCTGCATAAATGCTTTCATTACTGTCTGGACATCATTCTCTGGAATTTCGCTCGGTCTTATAACTGTACGATCATCTTACTCTTCACAGAATAAATGTCATAGTATTAAAAGGTGTCAGAATAGAAAGTATTTAGCAACTTATAATTCTGAGGTGCACCTTTGCACACAGAGAAAACAATCTTATACCTACACAGGCGAAAATACTTGGCATTATAATGAAATATTAGAAAAACCACAGATAAAGTTGGTTGATACTGCTGAACTTCTTCACACTGATGCAAGTGTACATATGCAGACAGATAAATACAGCTTCAGATAGTCTAGATCTTGTGTTACTGACTCATACTCATGTTGCAAATTTAATTCTCATTCCATAACGGAGTCAGGATACAGGATATTTAATGTATTTTAGTTCATGCGGCGATCAATACGACGAATATTCTCGTAAGCCGTACTTACCATTCATAGTGCTTTCTTACTTCTTTTGTGTATGTTGAAACTTCTTCTAAACTTTGTGTGAGTACAAACCTGGAATATTACGTATTGATTATAGGATTTGTGAGCAAAAACGCCCGCATCTCGTGGTCGTGCGGTAGCGTTCTCGCTTCCCACGCCCGGGTTCCCGGGTTCGATTCCCGGCGGGGTCAGGGATTTTCCCTGCCTCGTGATGACTGGGTGTTGTGTGCTGTCCTTATGTTAGTTAGGTTTAAGTAGTTCTAAGTTCTAGGGGACTGATGACCATAGATGGTAAGTCCCATAGTGCTCAGAGCCATTTGAACCATTTTTATTTTGAGCAAAAACAAACATGGGTTTGGATTGGTGTAACGGCTCCACGTGAGCCGCTACATGGCTTGACACAACACTTCTATACTCAAAACACACCTGAGTGCCCTTCCGACATTCACATTTTTTGTTAATACTTTGTAAGGTGGTATTACAGCTCAATTAAATAGTTTAGTCTCCTTTCAGGTTAAAGCGAACAAACTAAGCAGAAATTTTGTGTACTGATGTTCGCTCATGCTAACGGTCGTAGGCGTCTTTCACAAAAGACACAGGAGCCATTTTCAAATTGAGGATGCCTGCCAATTCTCTGCAGAAAGGAAGTATCATGCAACGCATGTAATGACATGATTTTATGGTCCTTCATTAAGTAGCGCCGACTTGCTGTTTTTTCGTATGAGCTGTGAAATTTGCCTTGAGTTGCGAGTAATACATAATTTTCTGTTTCATAATTCTGCGTGTTTCTGAGATTCTTGTCGAACTGCGATTTTCTAAGCTGTGCCTTACGTGTGAATGCAGTTAACTCGGCTATTACCATTTCTTCGTAGGATTCTGCTTGTCTTGAGAATTTCGGATGAGGGTCTCCCCACTCGTTGCTTTTATTTTACACGTCTAGTTCCGTCGGGCCAAATTGACGAGCAAATGTTCATGGCCATGGAACGTGTCAGTACATGAAATTACAACAGAAAAGTAATAACAGATAAAATAAAATATTTATGAATCCTAGAAAGACAAGCTGTAAGTTTATATAAATGCTGTCTACAATGTAACATAGGAATTAGCTTACATTTCAAGGATCTCCTCTACAGAATAGGAGTGAAACATGAGGAAACTCTTCAGTTTAGATTTGAAAGCGCATAGATTACTGCTAAGGTTTTTGAATTCTTGTAGTAGTTTATTGAAAATGGTTGCAGCCGGATACTGCTCGTTCTTCTGCGCAAGAGTCAAGAAGATGCGATCCAAATGAAGATCGGATTTCTGCCCATAAATGCGTTTAAAATTGGTTGCGACTTTTGACGTTTGGCTCACCAGAGGGGACATGGCGCCGTTTCCCAGGTAACACCAATGGTGAGCCGGCTTTCCCTACCACGACGCCAGCACTTCCGTTGGTAAAGCATCCCTGTTGCCATTCCATGGATAAACAGTACCACGTGACGTCGTGCATTAGATGCACCACGTTCATTAACTCTCGATGTAAAGTGGAATTTACTGGCATTGAAGTGTCCTGCAGTAGTCCGGTATTGTGAACAAGTGTTTAAAATAATCTCAGAAAGATTGTAAGTCGGTCGGCTTGCGCGGCTTGCTACTTACTCACGCCGCGAAGCAAGCCTGACAGATTCCGCGTTCAGCACACGCTGGCGGCTACACTACCCACCACTCATTCCGTGCTGAATTGTCAGAAGTCGTGATTAATTTTAAATCCACTATACAACAGGGATTAATTTTAAATCCACTATACAACAGGGGTTAACAAGAAGTTCACAAACTTACACCACTTACTGCTCGAACCGCCCATTTCTGAACCAAAAGTACCCTTTGAGAATGGGAAGAGTTACCCCAAAATGCAATACCATACGTTATAAGCGAATGAAAACAAGCAAAGTAGACTATTTTCATGTCGAACTATCACTTACTTCCGATACTGTTCCAACAGCAAATATTTCAGCATTAAGTCTTTAGAACTGTTCCGTCTCACTAACCATATACCCACTCTGTGTAATTCCTCTCTCTGAAATTGTGTCAAGTCCGTAGAATTGTATTGTGTGCCACAAATAGGAAGATGGTTCACTACCTGTTCAAACAAATCAAGATACTTTACCCAACACGTGTGCTGTTTGATATAAGCGCATATGAACCTATATAACTAGCAGAACATCCGTTCGGAAGGATTTGCTTGCGTGTTGAGGCGTGATATTAAAATGATTTGTACGTCATTTTCTTGCAAAAATTGTCTCTGTTTACACCAGTGAAGCAAAATGCATTGTCTGTTGGCAGTGTCGTAGATTTTCCTACTGTGGGGTTGTAATCATTTGAAACTATTTTGTTAATTACTGCAGCCGCAGTGTACTTAGCAGCACACAGTTTTACGAACTTGGAAAAAATGTCGTATAATGAAATAATGTGTTTTTTACCTCCATGAGCAGCCAGGTATCAACCAAAAATATCAGAACCTACAATGTCTTGTGGTTTATTGGGTGAAATAGTGTGCAGTTCAGTCTTTCTAGGTTTGTTGACGGATTTTTGCTTTGTGTTAGATGACACAGGTGCTTAGTAATCGATGTACTTTTCATCGCATATTGAGAAAGTAGGTAAATCGGTTAAGTTTCCTTACACATTTTGTGGTAACGTAATGTCCCCAGGCATGATGTGTATACCAAACAAGTTTATCTACATTTTCAGACGGAATGCGTACATACCAAGTGATAGTTTTGGGAAGTACATCATTATGTAAGGTGTAAAACTGTTCCAAGTTCCTTGCATTTATCTGTTTCAGCTGTGTTCTCACCTTGTGCAAACGTAGATCTGCTTCTTGTAATTCTGTCATAGTTTTGCACATGTCGATAAAATACTCTCTGTAGTGTTTGTCTTTCATGTGCAAAATGCTGAAGTCTGTTACTTGTTCTAGTGTTTCTGCATTTTCGGTTAGACCTTATGGCAATCTAGATAATGAGTCAGATAGAACGTTTTGTTTTCCTGTTAAGTGAATTACTTCAGTTGAGTATTCTAGTAAACACAACGCCCAACACGCTAGGCAAGAATCTCAAGGCTTCGTCATCAGTATATACCTTTGTGTTTGTGCTATAGGTCTAGCAACTGAACTTTTTGAATGCCCATACAATTGCTAGTTTTTCTACACTGAAGCGCCAAAGAAACTGTTATAGGCACTCGTATTCAAATACAGAGATATGTAAAAAGGTAGAATACGGCGCTGTGGTCGGCAACGTCTATAAACGACAACAAGCGTCTGGGACAGTTGTTAGATCGATTAAAGCTGCTAAAATGGTAGATTATCAAAATTTAAGCGAGTTTGAACATGGTTTTATAGTCGGCGCACGAGCGATGGGACACAGCATCTACGTGGTAGCAACGAAGTGGGGAATATCCCGTACGACCATTTCACGAGTGTACCGTGAATATCAGGAATTCGGTAAAGCATCAAATCTCCGACATCGCTGCGGCCGGAACAAGATCGTGCAAGAACGGGACCAACTACGGCTAAAGAGAATCGCTCAGCGTGATAGAAGTGCAATTCTTCCGCAAATTGCTGCAGATTTCAATACTGGGCCATCAACAAGTGTCAGCGTGAGAACCATTCAACGAAACATCATCGATATGGGCTTTCGTAGGTGAGGGTCTTCTCATCCACCCTTGATGACTGCACGACACAAAGATTTACGCCTTGCCTAGGCCCGACAATACCGACTGGACTGGAAACATGTTGCCTGGTCGGGCGAGTCTCGTTTCAAATTGGATGGAGCGGATGGACGTGTACGGGTATGGAGACAACCTCATGAATCCATGGACCTTGCATGTCAGCAGAGGACTGTTCAAGCTGGTGGAGGCTTTGCAATGGTGCGGGGCGTGTGTAGTTGGAGGGAGCGAATTTGGACCACTGACACGTCTAGATACGATTCTGACACGTGACACGTATGGAAGCATTCTATTTGATTACCTCCATCCTTTCGTGTCCATTGTACATTCCGTCGGACCTGGGCAATTTCAGCAGGACAATGCGACACCCCTCATGTCCAGAATTGCTACAGAGTGGACCCAGGAACACCCTTCTGAGTTTAAACACTTCCGTTGGCCACCAAACTCCGCAGACATGAATATTATTGAGCATATCTGGGATGCCTTGCAACCTGCTGTTGAGAAGCGATCTTCACCCCTCGTACTCTTAAGGATTTATGGTGTCAATTCCCTCTAGCACTTCTTCAGACAATAGTCGAGTCCATGCCACGTCGTGTTGCGGCACTTCTGCGTGCTCGTGGGGGCCCTACACGATATTAGGCAGGTGTACAAGTTTCTTTGGCTTTTCAGTGTAATTCTGTCGCTATATAAGAGTGCTCGTATTCAGTGAATGTCCTACTTACAAAGCTAATTACATTTATTTCAAACTTATCCTGTTCTCGAACATTTGTCCTCTAGCTATTCCTGCTTAGCCATTTTGCACTTCCTACCAGCCTCATTTTTTAGACGTTTGTATTCGCTTTCGCCTGCTTCATTTACTGCATTTTTATATTTTTTCTTCTCATAAATTTAACTGAATTTCTCTTTTGTTGCCTCGTCGTTTTACCTACTTGATCCTCTGCTGCCTTTACTTGTCAATCTCTCAAAGCTATCCATTCCTCTTCTACTTTATTCCTTTCCCCTGTTCTTGTGAATCGGTCCCTAATGCTCCCTCTGAAACTCACAACAACCTCTGATTCTTTCAACTTTTTCAGGTCCCATGTCCTTCATTTCCCATCTTTTCGTAATTCCTTCAGTTTTAATCTACAATTCATAACAAAAAGACTGGTCAGAGTCCACATCTACCCCTTGAAAAGTCTTACAATTTAAAACCCGGTTCCTAAATCTCTGCTTTACCATTATAAAATCAATCTGAAGCTTTCTTGTGTCTCCAGGTCTCTTTCATGTAATGTACAACCTAATTTAATGAGTCTTAAACCAAGTGTTGACGATGATTAAATTATCCTCTATGCAAAATTGTACCAAGAGGCTTCCTCCTTCATTTCTTTCCCTGAGTCCATATTTACCTGCTACTTTTCCCTCTCTTCCTTTACCTATTATCAAATTCCAGTCCCCCATCACAATTAAATTTTCATCTCCCGTAAGTATCCGAATAATTTCTTTTATCTCATCATACATTTCTCTAATCTCTGCATCGTGGAGGTAGTTCGCACATTAATTTGTATCACAGTGATTGGTGTGGGCAACGATAATGCGTTCACTACGCTGTTCATATTAGCTTACGTGCAGTCCTGTTCTCTTATTTATTATTAAATCCTGTGTCACTTCATTCTTTCGGCCACAACATTTCGTATTTTCTTCTGTTGACTCGTCGCGAAGATCCATGTTTTCGTTTTACGTTAATAAAAGCACAGGGTCTGTCTTATTATCTGGTTTATTATGGTTCTTCAGATTAACTTGCGACAGGGTGTTGGCCTCGTTATGGTCCCGGTTAAAGCTTATAATTTGTCATACTGCGCCCATTTAGTGATGTTACTAGCCGTATATTTGTAACACTGCCCGCTCCAGCTCCGAAAGTAGCACAGCGTGTCGTTTGGCTACAGTTGTTTTTTTATACTTTACATGACATGGCTGAGTCGTCAAAATGCAAATGTCAGTCCAGCTGATACCGGCAATTATTTCTTTCTTTAGTTGTGGCCGCATGTCCCGTGAGTTAGTTCTCGTATGACTGCAAGATCGTTTAGCAACAAAACTCTTCGAGCTTTGTAGAGTAGCAGGAGATTAAATCAAATACCTTGTTCCACTGTTAATATTCGTACCAGCTGAAGGCAATCATGGTAGATGATATTGTTACATAGACTAGAGAAAAAGGAGGAGATACTGTGCGCCCAAATTTCTTTATTTACGTCCCTGACAAATTTATTTTGTGATAGCCCATAACTTGCATTCCGTTTCACAACGGATACCGAGTCAACATTTCCACTTTCACAGAACAAATCGTCTTCTACAAATGGCAAGACGAAAAGTAATTTTTATGGTTTTCTGTATTACTGCAATTAACTATTAAATTTGCCGTGACAATTGATAGTATAGAAAAATAACTTGTATTGTTTTCTACGTTAGGTTTATCTAGATGTTTACATTTGCAAAAGGAAATAAAGTAGTTTCTTTCTTTTGAAAGCTCTGAAATTTGGTTGGAGATATTTTGTGTCGCTTCATCAAACTTTGTCGTTATTTCAGCTGATAACTTTATAGCAATTTCATCTTTTATTGTAAGAGTTTCATTTTTTAACGTAGTCATTTCAGTGGACACATTAGTACAAAGAGTGGACATATCAGTTCTAAGAGTTGGCATATCAGTTCTAAGAGTGGGCACACCGGTTTTTATTTTATTTTTCATTTCATCTTTAAGAGTGAACATCTCAGTAGTCGTACTAGTTAATATTTTTTGCATATAGAGTTCACTAAAAGCTCGTGCTGGCGCTAGTGCATGGTCGGCTGAAGGTCGAATCATTGTGTTTGCTTCGCTGATAACCACGCAGTTGAGCGCCCCACAAACCAAACATTGTGTTTGCTATCGGTTCCGTGCTTGTGGATAGCTGAACATCTCGCTGTAACAATTACTATTAGCTTCTTGCACAAGAGAAAATTTCCTTATCATTTAGGACCAAAATGAGAAATTCTTTACACTCTACACTATAATTTATTTTCACTCGAAGTTATGCTTTGAGTGTATCCTTGTGAAGCTTATTTCTACTATCTGACCACAACATTAGTCCCTAGTTGAAAGTTCTTTCAACAAATGCATTTGTTGGTGGAAATGAGGATAAAAAGTCTTAACTTGGTGAGACTGTTCTTATTTTTTTTCTACTGGAAGGACTTACGAACTGCCATCCATTTACTATCACAAGATACCTTACTGTAATGCTAATTGTGTCTTTTACTAGTAAAAAATCTTCATACAATTCATGTAAATCTACCATATTCTATTTTCTAAATTTAATCCCTGAAGCATTTTCAGAACAGAGTTGAAATCAGTCTCCTTCTCAAAAGACAAGATACTCATTTTACAGAATGCGTTATTTACTGAAAACTCAAACCTAGGTATCAAATACACCAATATTGTTTCATACCACTATATAAACTGACCAAAGATCTTCTGCTGGCTGAAGATTTCGACAGGTCATAGTTTTGAATCCAAAAGACCTTTCTGATATTCGTTTTTCCAACTGTTCTTAAGGGATTACATTATAGAAGATACTTTAATAGAGAACAGATTATTTCTTTCTAAGGACTCCGCAGTCACATGAAATATTTTTAGAGAACTATGAAAAAACAGCAGATAGCAATGTGTTTTAGATACATCCTCAGCACCAGGGTCGCCGACTTATAAAAAATATTGGGGGGGCCCATACTGGGAGTCTTGCCCCGGTAAATTTTCTAAATTTTAGCTGAAAATAGTGAGTTTTAAAGTTTTTAAGCATTTTAGTCATATGATCAACATTAGAACCCCGAAAACTGGACTCTCGAGAACTCAACACTCTGGGAAACTCGACAAGCCTGACACATTTTTCGGCTTTGAAAAAAAGAAGCAAAACATAAACATGCATGATATTTTCGTAAAAAGCTAATTTAATTTACAGTAACAATCGTACTTACAGACTATTACAGAACAGCGAATACATAGCTCTGAAAAGACTGAAATTATATTTAAATACATCCTAAACTATCATTAAAAGAATAAAACATAAAATATTGCTGTTGCACAGTTGTAGCACTTAACACTTTGATTAATAAGTGAAATAGCTAATTTAAGCTTACTTTGAATAAGGCTCGGGCTTCACTAAATAAAAACATTATCTCAAAGTTAATGCTTTAATACAGTTAATAAACTTAATGCAGTATGCTAATACTTTCAGTCAAAAAGTATGAAAATAGCTGGCTTTAATTGGGTCTTACATCATAAAAATATTCAAGTATTTGAAAATAACTCATACAGCACTATAGTAATACAGTAATACAGTACTAAACTAGTACTAATATTTCGAAACTGAAAATATAACGTAATGTATGTATTTAATTCTCTATTTCATAAAGATTTTTAATATTCCTCTATATGCCATTATTAGGGCTAGAGTGTCTTTAGAAAGATGCAAATGTCGACCGTGTGACTGGATTACTGAATATGAAGTCGTTGATGACTGGTTGGATATCCAATTCATCCAAAACATCTCGGTGGGCATGAAGAATAGCCAAGTTGTTCAATCGCTTCTGCCGCATTGTTGATTGGAGATATGACTTCAGATGTCTAAGGGCGCTAAATGACCGTTCTGCTGTTGCTGTCGTGATTAGAACTACTTGAAGAAGCTTAACGCACTTCACTACTCCACATAACATTTCTCCACCTGCAGGCTCTTGTGTAATGTATTTTCTTACATCACACGTGTTTTTTAAGACCAGTTGTTTTCTTTTTTAGCGACATCGGCTAACATATTCAAGTGTAAGCGCAGTCTCTCAATGTCTACGTCATTTTTTTTTTAAACTCATTTGATTTTTTCAAGTTTGTTTCACCTCTGTTTACTAAAAGCAAGCACTCTCGTTCAAGTGCAATGACCTGTGTGAGTCCAACTGAAGCAAGCCGCTCAGTAGTGCTAGACTGCAGCGTTTCACAAACTTCAATGTAAATAGCTTTGTAGTATTCCCTTGGGGTTCTGAACGTGTGCAGTGAGCTGGCTTCGTTGTTTTCGTACTTCTTTAGTATACTTCGATTCCGAGGAAGCGAAGTATTTTCAACTTGTGAAGCTCAATTCCCAAAAGTGTTCGAAACTACCACGCCTTCCTTTCGATATACAAATCAAGCATGAATTCTTTCATTTACATCCTCTACTGGGTTCAATGCATGGAAATAAAGACGTAAAAATAAATATGTCTTGAATTGTAACATTGACTCAAGGTAGCCTGCACATTTGTAACCTGCCTCTGTTTTGTCCTCTGAAGAAAATGTTTCAAAAAACTCTAGATGTTCTTCAAAGTTTTTCAGTATTCTAGAAGCTCGCATAGTCCATCGGGGCAAAGGAGTCGTAGACCAGCTTGGTCATTGACGCTCTCACAAGGTATGCTTCTGAAAATTCCCATCCTTTCGTTGGATTCCCTTTAGGTATTTATTAATTCCTTGGCTAAAGCTATAATATCTCTCATAGACGTGAGATGGCGGAGACTGTCTACAACTGGCAAGTCTAAGCTGTGAGCAATGCAGTGCACATAATGTGCTTTTGGTTGTATATCAAAAACTAACTTTGTTAGTCCTTTGAACTTACCTCTCATATTCGAGGCACCATGATAGCACTGTCCTCTTAAGTTATCCATTGACAATTCAAGACAAGCAAAAAGTCTTTTAAAATACTAACCAGAGTTTGTGATTCAGTGTTGGGGGTTTCGCATAAGCCAATAAAGCCTTCGTTGATGATTAAGGAATCATCAACAGTACACATACAAAATGACATTTGTTCATGAGTCGAAGAATCACTTGTTTCGTCAACCATAATAGAAAAATGTTCATTCTTCTTGATTGAAGTCAATACCTTTCTCAACACAGACGTTCCTAGTAGACCAATGATCTTTGTTTAAAATATCGTGGGACGTCCATTTGTACCCTGAAACCCCTAACCAATCTTTAAACTCAAGTATCTCACTCTTTCAGAGTTCCAACAATTCAAAAAAAATTGAGCTTACCTCTTCGTGCCCGCTAATTGCTAGTCCTTGTCGACATAATTGTGTGGTAGTAAAAGTTGTCTCAAGGGCTGAACGGCCTTTCTTCATCTAACTCTTCATTCAATTGGGAGGCCATACTTTAGTTAGCGATAGAATTTAGTTTCAGAACACCTTCTTTATGCTTCATGCTTTATGCTTCATGAAGACGGAATTTATCCAAAGCCCTTTTTCCAGTTAGGAAACACTATGGAAGTAAATGCATCTTCTTGTTTTGAAGAAAATTGTAATACATTTTTAGCATCTACCTCTTTGCAGGTTTTGCAAAAAACTTTTTCGGTAGATGCTTCATATTCTAGCCATGTATATTTGATCAACGAAGACTTCTTAAATGATCTTCCTTACCAGATTGTCCAGGTTTCCGCTGTGAACTATTCTCGCCTGAAGACGACGGAGCAATTGACGACACTATAATTGTTGGAGGTTGACTTGAAGTATCGTCAGCTTCCAAGTGAGCCTTTTTTGTAACAGATTTGTTCATTGCAATCTTAATTCACAATACACTAAGAGACTATAGTCGTTGTTGTTGTGGTCTTCAGTCCAGAGACTCGTTTGATGCAGCTCTCCATGCTACTCTATCCTGTGCAAGCTTCTTCATCTCCCAGTGCCTACTGCAACCTACATCCTTCTGGATCTGTTTAATGTATCCCTTCTTCTATTCAAGTTGTGCCTCATATTTCTCTTCACCCCAATTCTATTGAATATCTCCTCATTAGTTATGTGATCTACCCATCTAATCTTCATCATTCTTCTGTAGCACTACATTTCGAAAGCTTCTGTTCTCTTCTTGTCCAAACTATTTATCGTCCACGTTTCACTTCCATATATGGTTACACTCCACACAAATACTTTCAGAAACGACTTTCTGACACTTAAATCTATACTCGATGTTAACAAATTTCACTTCTCCAGAAACGCTTTCCTTGCCATTGCCAGTCTACATTTTATATCCTCTCTACCTCGACCATCATCAGTTATTTTGCTCCCCAAATAGTAAAACTCATTTACTACTTTAAGCGTCTCATTTCCTAATCTAATTCCCTCAGTATCACCCGATTTAATTCGAATAAATTCCATTATCCTCGTTTTGCTTTTGTTGATTTTCATCTTATATCCTCCTTTGAAGACACTGTCCATTCCGTTCAGCTGCTCTTCCAGGTCCTTTGCTGTCTCTGACAGAATTATAATGTCTTCGGCGAACCTCAAAGTTTTTATTTCTTCTCCATGGATTTTAATTCCTATTCCGAATTTTTCTTTTGTTTCCTTTACTGCTTGCTCAATATACAGATTGAATAACATCGGGGATAGGCTACAGCCCTGTCTCACTCCCTTCCCAACCACTGCTTTCCTTTCATGCCCCTCGACTCTTATAACTGCCATCTGGTTTCTGTACAAATTGAAAATAGCCTTTCGCTCCCTGTATTTTACCCCTGCCACCTTCAGAATTTGAAAGAGAGTATTCCAGTGAACGTTGTCAAATATAGTCATATAAAATAGTCCACTAGACACTAAAGTCGGAACACTAAGCACGTCTGCAGCATGCACTGAACGAAACTATCCACAATGAATGACTGCGACAGCAGCATGGGCTTTATTTAGACGCAGCGTCGTAATGTCACGAAGCGTCAAAGCGACGCTGCTTCCAGGACTTTCTGCTCCAGTCCTTCTGATATCGCCGCGGCCGCAGCGCTGGGCCGCTGGCGCAAGACTTTACGCAAAGTTTCATGTACCGGGACAAATTCTAAGTATGTCGCAGCACCGTAACACTACCATGATTCACACCACTCGTTT
Organism: Schistocerca cancellata; assembly: GCF_023864275.1. Taxonomy (NCBI): domain Eukaryota; kingdom Metazoa; phylum Arthropoda; class Insecta; order Orthoptera; family Acrididae; genus Schistocerca; species Schistocerca cancellata. The sequence goes on along the minus strand of NC_064626.1, from coordinate 342,538,806 downwards.
TCAGTTAACCTGATTACTACCGTAATAATTATTTGTTTTGACTCATTAATGTATGTATTTTAAAAGGTAATTATCGTCAAACAAGGAAAAAAAATTCCAACATAATTTTGTGATTTTACAAAGCATAATATAACCAATAACTTTCTTAAATTATTGGGGGGTCTCCGCCTCCCCAAACGAATTTTTGAGGGGGTACGGGCCCCCCGGGCGCATGGAGTCGGCACCTGTGCTCAGCACCATTCTAAACATTCTGGAAAAACTTCAGTATGGCTGCTGTGCCGTTCTCCCCCTGTGGTACAAAATAACACATTAAGACTGGAAAGCATTGTAGGAGCCTATCAACAGCTGGTTAAATGCTCAGTCATCTTGTAGGGGCATGTCTGACAATTTCCATGTATTCAGCATCACAAAATTAAATAAACTTCTTCAGACCCTCTACACTTTTTAAATGGAAGAAGCAACAGTTATAAATTTTAGTAACAAAACCTTCTAAATAAAAAATTTGAAATTTATCAGTTGTAAACTTAGATGCATTACGCATTTCGTCAGCTGAGCAACTTACTGAGGTTAAAAAATATTTTCATTTCTTAACAGCGTAATTAAGTAATGTTAATTCTCAAAGTTGACATACGCACTATGAACAGAGCACCAAGAAATGTTATTGAGGCATTGTTAATCTTCCTTTAATTTGATCAAAAATAACATTTGCAGACTCATGATTGTTATTACAATAGTCAAACAGCACATGTGCTGTGCCTTTATTAAACTTGAAATAACTAATAATAACTGGAAACATTTTAGTGTGTCCACAATTAGAATCATGACTTGCTATTGAGTAAAACATATTTCTATCAAGAAGGTCTTCAATATGTTGAGTTACTGAGAAACGTGCAAGCACATTGGTAACTGCTAATGTTGCTTTTGTTCTTGCCAAAGAAATATTCCTTGCGATTTTTGAATCTGGAAATACCGTAGGCATCAACTTTGTGACACACCCAAAATAACGGTAAGGCACACTGTGTAGAACATTGTGATACACTTTGGTCAATTCAGAAGCGGTAACTTTATCCTGATGCATGCTATTTTGAGAATTGGACCCAAAAAATGAAGTTATTATCTTGTTCTTGACTGCGAGGCTCATATTCGTTTTGTGTTCTTGCCCATTCGCATGTTTAGTTATGTCATTAAAGCCTCCACGACTAACACTAAATGTCTTTTTACATATTGTACACATGGCTTTCAACTGGTTACTTGCACATGATGTCAAGAATGGTGCATTCATTTCCCACTTGGAATTGTGTACACATAAACGCTTTTTAGGTCTGGGGATAATTTCTAATTTAGTTCTCTTCTTTTTCCCACTATCTACTTGTGAATCATTGTTTCACTTACAACCACAGACTACAACGGATTAAATTAACGTCTGTAACGTAGCCTACAAATACAACTACTGAACCAGCATTTGGGAAGCTGAGATGAATAACGTAAGACGATCGATTATCTGAAATCTGAATACATGTGGGAAAAAATGAAAAAAAATCTAAAACACATTTTTCGGTATAAACCCGGTCCCGCTCTGGACAGCTTAAGTTGTATCAAAATGCGGGACTGTCCCGCGAAATTCGGGACGAGTGGTCACCCAATTGCAATTTGTCACCTTTAGGGTGCATAATGGTTTCACTCTCAATGGCGTTAACATCTTCCATATTTAAGTTCGCTTTTATCTCGTTACTTTCTGCGTCTGAAGATCGGATACTTAAGTTCGTTTCTGACATTTTTTGTTTTTTACTAATTTTAATAATGATAATGAAAGATTACTGAATCACAATACAACCTTTTTACAACAAATGACATTACGTGACAATGAAAAATATTAACACTGCTGCTGAATGACCACAATACTTCATTTCGATAATGGGATACACCACGTCCGAGAGACGCAACATTATCGTCCATCTTGTACCCGCTAAACTGCGTATTGTTAACTTTATTGCTGTTAACGTATCGCATCGTATGCCAGTATATAACCAGCTAAATTAGAAATGTAATGTACTACTGATATGTTTATATAATAAAGCATAAGGTCGCAGCCTAGCACTACCAACTTCAAATAGCAAAGCGCAATATTGAATTATCTCTTACCTTAATTCCTTGCATTTTGATTCCGAATTGTTATTGGTTTCTTACTATATATCCATGTTTATCCTATTTCTTTCAATTTCAATTCCTATTTAGTTCATGTGTCCTTGCAATAATACTCGGTCATGAAAAAGGACAGACAAGTAGGTGTTATTTAATAATTCTTTGGGCAGTGTCATCAGTGTAAGTTGGCTTCCATCTCCGCCAATTACAAAAATATTTCAAAATTTTACCAGAATGAAGTTTGACAAACTGCCTATTGGCCTCTGTCTCAGGCTCTTTGGCCGACGTTCATCTAATGATTTTACTAACGTTTCGCCAGGACGAGTGGCTGGCATTGTCAAAGCTTCACCCTCCATTGCCGGTGGAGGCTGAAGCTTCGACAATGCCAGCCATTCGTGCTGGAGAAACGTCAGTAAAATCATTAGATGAACGTCGGCCGAAGAACTCGAGACAGAAGCCAATAGGCAGTTTGTCAACAAGTGGCCACGAAAGCCTAACAATTTTGTAGAATGAAGTTTGTAGGTTTTTCAAATAGGTGTTGGGAGCGGCGGAATAGAGAGGATGTGGACCGTTGGAAGTTTAGAAAACGTAGATTGCATATCGCGATTTGATGACCACTATTGCTGTATGACTGATTTGAAAAAAAGAAAAGAAAACGTGAACTTTTTCTCTGAATGACTGCAGGCTCGGCTTGTTCAGTAAGTAGACATGAACATTACAAATGAGTAATGAAATCATGCCAATGCCGGACGGTGCCTCATTGAAGTGTTGCATCTTCCCTGCGAGAAATGCTGAAAAATTGAACTCGTCATACAACAGATATTGAGATAAACATGTGATGTGGTGACAATAATGATCAACACATTAATAACTCAAAATAAGTTTCTACATTATGGATCTTTTTGCAACTACAATCCATGATGCCTACACTGGATCAAGGTCAAAAACGAACAGCCAGTCTTCTCCTAGCTGCTCTCTAAAAATTTGAAGGCTTTGCCTTCTTTTATTACACAGATAACAAAAATATGAACATCTACTCTTTGGTCACAAACGTTTACACGAAAGTTTACACAAAATATACTCTTTTTTGGGTATGGGGTATTACGATAGTCAAATGAAAACCAGACACTCGCTACGGTAGGACCATATAATGGTTACATTCAAAAGTAATCTCATGTGTTAACACATTTATCCCACTGGGGAACGCGACGATCAATTTCTGTTTCATCAAACGCTCTCGGCCGCTGACGGATCCACAGCCGCACCCATTTTTGCGCCCGCCGCGGTGGTCTAGCGGTTCTAGGCGTGCAGTCCGGAACCGCGCGGCTGCAACGGTCGCAGGTTCGAATCCTGCCTCGGGCATGGATGTGTGTGATGTCCTTAGGTTAGTTAGGTTTAAGTAGTTCTAAGTTCTAGCGGACTGATGACCACAGATGTTAAGTCCCATAGTGCTGAGAGTCATTTTTGAACCCATTGTTGCACTTCTTCGCCCGACTAAAGGTCGGCGAAGATATGAAAATTACGCAGTGACAGATCTAGGATTTACGGAGGACGTTGCAATGTTTCCCAAGCAAATCGTTTTCGTCCGATTGGCAGTGTGGCGGCGGCCGTTATCGTGCACAGGATGCTTCCTCTGCTGGTAGAGTTCTTCGAGCGTGGGGCCACAATAAATGCTCAGAGAATCTGTGACGTGCCATAAGTCAAAATGCTTTCGCATGGAATATTTCTTAGCACGGTCCGCCTGCTTAGCTGGGTGGTAACGAGCTTGCCCCCCAAGCAAGCGGGCCCGGTTTCGATTTCCGGCCGGGATGGAGATTTTCTCCGCTCGTGGACTGGGTGTGGTGCTGTCCTCATCATCATTTCATCTTCATCACCGGCGCGCAAGTCGCCCAATGTGGCGTCAAATGAAATGACTTGCACTTGGCGGCCGGACTTCCCCGAGTGGGGTCTCCCGGCCAACGATGTCATACGCTCATTTCCATTTCCATTTCTTAGCACGGTAACAAATAACAACCCTTCATCCCCACCTGCCAATTGCCCATTGGACGAAGGCAACGCTCTAGCGATTTGTTTGGGAACCACTGCAACATCATCCGTACAGCCCGGATTTTTCACGGTGTGATTTTCACATCCTTGACGGCCTGAAGAAAGACGTGTGGGTGTCGCTTTCAGTCGGACAAGAAAGTGCAAAAGTGCGTACGGGTTGTGGATCCTTCAGAGACCGACCGCGTTTTGCGAAACAGGAATTGATCGTTCCATCTCGTAGTGGGATAAATATCGTAATGTGCATGGTGATTACTTTTGAATGCTACCATTCTATGGTCTCGTTGTGGCCAGTGTTCGGTTTTCATTTAACTGCCCCATATATTATTATATACGTTCCACATATCATAGAGAATTCTGTCTGCCACTTTGTTTCTAATTACCTAAAAGTCACAACCAGTCTTTCCTTCTTCAATTTTCCCTATTGAGACCGCAATCGTAATATTTAACTGTAAGTACAGTCATAAAACATATGTGGGCGGTTTGCTAGGACGATTCTGTCTTTTGTGCGAGGAGTACGTGGCGGCAGTGGCCTGTGTCGAGAATAATTCACGTTTCCAGTTAACGGCAGGAGCCGTCCGAATGGAAAGACCGGTTGTGGTATAGCAATGTAGCTGACTTAACTGTGTCGTTCTCTAGATGGCTGCATAGTGAACCAATACTCACTATGTGTTAGACATTCTGCCGGCCGGGGTAGCCGAGCGGTTCTAGTCGCTGCAGTCTGGAACCGCGCGACCGCTACGACGGCAGTTTCGAATTCTGCCTCTGGCATGGATGCGTGTGATGTCCTTAGGTTAGTTAGGTTTAAGTAGTTCTAAGTTCTAGGAGACTGATGACCTCAGAAGTTAAGTCTCATAGTGCTCAGAGCCATTTGAACCATTTTTTGTTGGACATTCTTCGCGATGGCGTTTGTTCCCCCTGGAGATTTGAGAAGATTCAATATGGACGTGTGTTTGCACTGCACCATTATTCGCTCTCATGTAAATTGTCTGATTGACTGCTTCTGCAATTTCCCGTCTTTATTTGGTTGAGAGAACATCGATTGTGTTGTGTGTATCTAGCAGGTGAAAGACAGGTGGGAAACACGTTTACTGGTTCTCTAAACAAGAGAAGCATCTTAGTTTACTTTCTAAATTATAGGGATGATTTGGAATCTGTTATATCACCGACATCGGTATTCGTGAGTGGAAATATCAGTATCTTCTTTTTTTTTCGAGTTTTCACGTAAAGATCTTCGCAGGGATATGTTTCTATTTGCTCAGTGGTTTTACAGCACGCTGCACCTTGCTAAGGTTTCGGGTCTCCAGAGAAATAATTTCCAGTCTATATCTTTGGAATTATACTGTGCAAACGATCAGTAGCATACTACTATGTGCGTGATATTGGTAAGTATCGTGTAAATGGTATGACATTCTGTGCTCATGCAATCCCAGAGTCTGGAGATGGTTGCAGAAAGCAAGCAAGCAGGTTGGGACCAGAAACCGTGACACGTTTGTGCCGCAGGGAACTGATCAGGCCTTTGTTTAACAGTTCGGAGTGTCACCACGGTCCACTGAGGGTGCTCTGGTCACGCGTTGGGCCAGTGTGTGTGCGGGGGCAGATGACTGGTGAGCGTAGGTCGCAGTGGATGACCTACCAAACTTGCGGGAAACTTCTAGTACTGCAACTACACTCCTGGAAATGGAAAAAAGACATTGACACCGGTGTGTCAGACCCACCATACTTGCTCCGGACACTGCGAGAGGGCTGTACAAGCAATGATCACACGCACGGCACAGCGGACACACCAGGAACCGCGGTGTTGGCCGTCGAATGGCGCTAGCTGCGCAGCATTTGTGCACCGCCGCCGTCAGTGTCAGCTAGTTTGCCGTGGCATACGGAGCTCCATCGCAGTCTTTAACACTGGTAGCATGCCGCGACAGCGTGGACGTGAACCGTATGTGCAGTTGACGGACTTTGAGCGAGGGCGTATAGTGGGCATGCGGGAGGCCGGGTGGACGTACCGCCGAATTGCGCAACACGTGGGGCGTGAGGTCTCCACAGTACATCGATGTTGTCGCCAGTGGTCGGCGGAAGGTGCACGTGCCCGTCGACCTGGGACCGGACCGCAGCGACGCACGGATGCACGCCAAGACCGTAGGATCCTACGCAGTGCCGTAGGGGACCGCACCGCCACTTTCCAGAAAATTAGGGACACTGTTGCTCCTGGGGTATCGGCGAGGACCATTCGCAACCGTCTCCATGAAGCTGGGCTACGGTCCCGCACACCGTTAGGCCGTCTTCCGCTCATGACCCAACATCGTGCAGCCCGCCTCCAGTGGTGTCGCGACAGGCGTGAATGGAGGGACGAATGGAGACGTGTCGTCTTCAGCGATGAGAGTCGCTTCTGCCTTGGTGCCAATGATGGTCGTATGCGTGTTTGGCGCTGTGCAGGTGAGCGCCACAATCAGGACTGCATACGACCGAGGCACACAGGGCCAACACCCGGCATCATGGTGTGGGGAGCGATCTCCTACACTGGCCGTACACCACTGGTGATCGTCGAGGGGACACTGAATAGTGCACGGTACATCCAAACCGTCATCGAACCCATCGTTCTACCATTCCTAGACCGGCAAGGGAACTTGTTGTTCCAACAGGACAATGCACGTCCGCATGTATCCCGTGCTCTAGAAGGTGTAAGTCAACTACCCTGGCCAGCAAGATCTCCGGATCTGTCCCCCATTGAGCATGTTTGGGACTGGATGAAGCGTCGTCTCACGCGGTCTGCACGTCCAGCACGAACGCTGGTCCAACTGAGGCGCCAGGTGGAAATGGCATGGCAAGCCGTTCCACAGGACTACATCCAGCATCTCTACGATCGTCTCCATGGGAGAATAGCAGCCTGCATTGCTGCGAAAGGTGGATATACACTGTACTAGTGCCGACATTGTGCATGCTCTGTTGCCTGTGTCTATGTTCCTGTGGTACTGTCAGTGTGATCATGTGATGTATCTGACCCCAGGAATGTGTCAATAAAGTTTCCCCTTCCTGGGACAATGAATTCACGGTGTTCTTACTTCAATTTCCAGGAGTGTATATACGATCCATTTGCTTATCCTGTCTGTCTTCACGGTATATGTACGAGTGTCTGGTGGTCGTTAGCTAAATGCAGGATGCAGAAATTATGAATTGGTATGGCGCAGGCTATGAATTGCGTACTTACCACGGCGATATGGTATATGTTGATATATAGCTGGGTCGGAGATCGGTTTCAAGCTGAAATATTTAAGCTTCCATCGTCAGTGGCAGAGCAGTGTAAATGACAGAGTTTTTTCCCATATTTCTTGAGCTGTAGACCACTTTTGCAAGGTTTAACTGTCAGTGCAATATGGCGATCTGTACAAAATAGTTTTGCTGCTGAAAGTTTCGAGTTTCGTCTGTTGACAAAAAAAAAAAGGCGGACAGCGCTTTCACAACAGCAGCATCAGTAATTTGGCATGTAAATTCAGTAAGAGCCGATCAGAATGATCCATTCAGTCACAAGACATCTTTTGTGCTGGGACATAGGAGCCTCCACGGCTGGTTCGAACAAGATGGGGGCAAAGTATCTACAGAAAGTTCTGAGAGGAATGTGATTCTTCTTCTTTGTTCAAGTTTTCAAAGACAAGTTGAAGCAGAACATCCATATCTGGTGGGATACTGTCCCTCATCCACCATCGTGGCATTAAGACATACTCAGACCAACCGCTGTAGGACAATGAAAATTCCAGCCATTTTTCTCTTCTGCAGGACAGTTATTCAAATTTTGTTCTGATTTTCCCGTCTGCACTTAGACAGTGCACTCTTTCCAAACAAGAAAAATTGTTTTATTGTTAAGGGTGTTTTTGCAAGTGTGCACGTACACGATGAAGGCTTTTAGCATACAGAACAATTACCATTTCTGAGATATATGTTGAAAGCAGGACGTCAGGATTTCCAGGAAGAGTGGCATGGGGTGCCTCTTTAGGACCATCAGGAAGAATAAATTTGGTATTATTCTGGACTATTTTCGTAAACAGGTCGTGTTAGGGCAAGAATTTCCATGCATGCAGGATGAGACATCACGAAAGCTCCTATAACAACGACAGTGACCGTTAACTATTTCTGCGACGCTTTGCGTTTTCCAAGAGCGAGACTTGACTGTTATTACATATACATGAGACATCAGTGTAACACTGGCAACCATTTAGCTGCGCCAGCGAGGGTGAGCCGCTATTCAAACATCTTGCTTGGTGCTGCACACACAGCTATGAAAGCCAAGGCACCCACGGTGGCTAGGGAAACAGGTGCATGGCCAGATGCATCTCGCATGTGGGACGGGATTTTCCATTAGGACCGCCTTGGAACTCTGTAGGGGACATTTCGCTGATACATTGTGGTCGAATTTCTTAATGATCGTCCGAAAGCGTTTTTAAATGCAATGAGTGTTTGTGCATTGCATTATTTCAGCTGTTTAAGTGTTGTGAGCGTGTTTGCAGAGCGTTGTATATGCATTATTTTGTCTATTTTACGCAAAGTGAAAGTGTCTGGTGCACTATTTTGTGAACATGTCTTTATTCTCTGCGATGCATTGTTTCGACAGTTTACAATTGCTGAGCGTGTTTGCAGAGCGTTATACATGCCTTCTTTTGTCAATTTACGAGTTGTCTTCGTGTCTGTACATCAGTGTACTGCACTATTTCGATGATTTACGAGTAGTTTGCAGGTCTGTAGGCTGTGAAATACATTATTTCGATAGTTTACTGTTAGTGAGCCTGTTTGCAGAGCATTACACATCCATTATTTTCACAGTTTACGAATTGTTTGCATGTTTTTACATCAGTGTATTGCATTATTTCCGTGATTTACGAGTAGTTTGCTGGTCTGTAGGCTATTTAATGTGAGCCCAGGGACGCCAGGGGGAGTGTTTTGTATTAGTGTAATAAATAAACTACGTGATATCAGTTCCTAAGTAAATTGTTCCAATTTCCCACTGAAAATAAATAAAGTACACTCCTTCCTCTCTCCAGCAGCTGGACATTGATGAGTCCTTTTCTCCACAATTTTTTTTCCAAACCGCCATCTTGTATTACATCATGGGAGGGACTGCAGTGCCCACTGGTGGTAGTGCTGTGTACTAGGTCAGTTATACTATATACCTCATGGTGAACAGACTGGACGAAGCTACTGCCTATGAAACTCAAATTGTTTAAATAAATACTGCAAGCAGAATAAAAACTTACATCCATCCTATCCAGTAGCCCAGCACAGGCTGAGTCCGTCTCCCACCAATTCCAAGGAAGAGGTGCTGGTTGGATGACTTACATTAGTAGAGGTAGCCCAAGGGACCTATGTTCTCGCCAAAATTTTCCCATCATTTTCTTGGGTTGATGTCAACAAGTGTTGGGCCTGAAGAAGACGTTGTTACAACGTTGAAACTATTTGCTAAAATAAAAGCGACACCTTAAATACAGCTGGAGGAATTTCTTCATTTTTAATATAAATTTTCTTAGATTAGTGGAGGTAGCCCAATTGACCATTGTTTCCCGCCAAAATTTGAACTTCCCGCCATCTTCTGGGGGAGGGGAAGGGTTTAGGTTAGTGGAGGTAGCCCAACTCAAGTACTTACGCACCAAAATAAACTTCCCTCAATGACATCATTGTGACGTGGCCACATCTGGCGCCCCCATTTCGGATCCGCCATCTTGAATAAATTTTGTAACAATGCAGAATGGGCCCATAAAAATGTTGTCCCACTACTGACGACATGCTAACATCTGGCACCTGTACAACACAACTCAGCCACATCTTCATGCTTGCATTCAGTATTCTGGCTGTTACACCGGTTATTAACGTGCCAACATTTAACATTTGCAAAATGCAGTATGTTCAAAACGTGGTTGCTATGAGACTAACAGAATTGGCAGCCGGCTTTGATGAGAGCGGCGGTTTAATTTTTACCGGATGTGGTCAGCTATTATCAACACGGTGGAAGATATGGGAAAGACGAGTGGCAGCATGACCTGGTAGTGGTGTTGATTTGGTGTGCGAGGCGCGTCTGGTGGCTGCCAGAGCTGCATTTCCTACATTGGCAGTGCAGCAAAAGCCACCCTGAAGCCAAATATAATAACTCAGCTCTCAGAAGGAAGCGCCCTCTTTTTGTCCCCATGACCGGTGGGCCCATCCAAGGTGATCTCTTTGCGATCTCCATAACTATGTCACCAGGGGTGGCCACACACTCCACGCGGTACCTTATGTTCCACTTTCGGCCAATCAAACTAACGTTTACCATCTTGGTTAAACATTTTGTACTGCCCACAATTCCCAAGGTTGGACGACCACATGCACATTTAATCATGGGTGGAATTTTTTCACTGGACAAACTCCATGTCACCAATGTTCCATAAAACTTCGGGAGAAATGCTGAATGTCTGTAACTTGTTGGTACAATATTTCCGCGCCGAGCCCTCTGGCCATCTCCAGTTGGACACGGACGAGCTCCCATATTTAAGATACTGGTGGCACATGGGCATGGTGTTCCTAGTTGGCACTGTGCTAGTGTTGCTTGAGCGCATGCGCTTCTCCTGTAAATCTGTGCGCTGCTCTGGGCACTCTCCGTGGTGAAAGCTTGCCATTTCGATATCAGAACGATTGTCTTCGCTCGGTAAGATCGCTGGACAACGCCGATTACGCAGAAAGTGAAATTTTTCTATAATCCAGTCATATGCAAAGTTTAACTGGAAATCGCCGTTCACTGAGTCACTGATGACTGAGCTCCAAAAGTTCCACGTATAGAGCACAATTTTTGTTTCACTGCATTTCATCGAATGACCAGTGGGAATGCACTGAGGTGACAAGTCGTGGGATGGCGATTTGCACATATACAGTTGGCGGTAGTCTCGCGTACGCTGAGTATAAAAGGATAGTGCATCGGCGGCGCTGTCATTTGTATTCAAGTGATTCACGAGAAAAGGTTTCCGACGTGCTTATGGCCACACGGCAGGAATCAACAGACACCGAACGCGGAGTGCTAGTTGGAGCTAACCGCATGGGACATTCCATTTCGGAAATCGTTAGGAATTCATTATTCCGCGATCCACAGTGTCAAGAGTGTGCCGAGAATACCACATTTCAGGCATTACCTCTCACCGCGGGCAATGCAATGGCCGAGAGTCTTCACATAACGACCCAGAACAGCTGCGCTTGCGTAGAGCTTTCAGTGCTAACAGACAACTAACACAGCGTGAAAAACGGCAGAAATCAATGTGGAACGTACGACTAACGTATCCGTTAGGACTGTGAGGCGAAATTCTTGCGTTATGGGATACAGCAGCAGACGACCGACGCGAGTGCCTTTGTTTACAGCACGACATCGCCTGCAGCGCCTCTCCTGGGTTTGAGACCATATCGGTTCCCCCTTGACTAGACAACCGCGGCCTGTTCAGATAAGTCCCAATTTAGTTGTTAAGAGCTGACGGTACGGCTCGAGTGTGGCAAAGCCATGGACCCAAGCTGTCAACAAGCCACTGTGCAAACTGGTAGTGGCTCATTTATGGTGTGGGCAGTGTTTACATGGAATGGACTAGGTCCTCTCGATGTTCAGCTACTTGGAGACCGTTCATGGATGCCATGTTCCGAAACAATGATGAAATTTTTATGAATGACAATGCGCCATGTCAGCAGCCCAAATTTGTTCGCGATTGGTTTGAAAAACATTCTTAACAATTCGAACGAATGGTTTGCCCATCCAGATCGCCCGATATGATGCCCATTGAATATTTATATGACAATCGATCGATCAGGTAATGCACAAAATGCAGCACCGGCAACACTTTCGCAATTATCGACGGCTATAGAGTTAGCATGCCTGAGTATTTCTGCAGAGCACTTGCGACGACTTGTTGAG